>NW_023503302.1:1161038-1761038 GCF_014529535.1 Bradysia coprophila | reverse complement strand
CCTGTCAAATACAATAGGATTGTATGACCCGAATTTGACCTGTTAGTGTCTTGAAACTACGAATCAATAATTTTTAAAGGAGGTATGTGAATTGTAACCATTGTTTCAGGCACGGACATTCAGCTTTTAAAAACTTTGGTCATTCAACGCCCGAAGAAAAAAATAACATTTTGAATCGATTAAATATATTTGTTTCGTTTTCAAATCACAACTGGTGCGACAAAGCTATAAAACTGATGCCTTCCGAGTTTTAAAATTCTCGTTTACGGTTTATAACGTAGCTTGCACTCTATATACTCAACAATATTATACATTGAAAGTTGTCGAGTTTTCTTAGTGCTATTAATGAAAGAACATTTCCGAAATAAATAAAACTTTTCTGTAAGCACCACAGAAATAAAGTGAGCTGTGTTATTCAACGACACTCTATTTAGCAGAAGAAAAATAAGAATGAATTACATTTATAGCATGGATATTTTTAATAAGAACTATTTTCACTGCAAAAATAATAAGAAGATTAATTAAAAAAAATAATGGCATTTTGTTTTTGATTAAGAAGACGAAGTTGGTTCTTCCTCGTTGTCGCCGTTTCACCAGAATAAGAAAGCAAAAAAAACGTTTTTTTGTTGCGCGCTGGTGAAACTCTTATCTTTTGTGTAATTGGATTTTTTCCCTTTCTTGTTTATTTATAAATGATTAATGTTGCAGCACGGGTAACAATTATATTTCATTTTCAAAATAATGTATGATTTACTTATTTCGAGAGCGAAATAATTTGTCATTGGCTGGTGTGTGTACGATTTTTTTTCTCTGGTAAAAATTGTAATCCGAATATTGTTGAACTATTAGACTTTGCAAGGCAGAGAAAACACGGTAATGGATCTGTTCACTCGTGACACAACAAGGAAGCATGGGGTTTCGCGATCGCGTGATCATTTACTTTATTTTCTATAAAGTGATCACGGAGAACGAAGACCAGGTCAATTTAACTGGCTCAGAGCCGTCAAACACTTATGAATGAAAACATTAAGAATTTCATATTGTTATACTGTAATGAGTGGGAAACGAAGGAAAAGTATTAACTTTGACAAAGACTCAGTACTCAGTTCAAAATAGTTCTAAACGTGTCATCTAAATGACATTTTCAAACAAATTTGTACTAAAAAATGTTTTAGGTGAAAAGTTGGGAACACAATCCGAACTTTTCTAGAAAGGGGAACTTGTGAGAATTGTCTAAATAAAAAAAATGGACACTTCCGCCAGTTGGTAACAATAAACATTTCCCCATCCATAGCCTATACGATTCTTTATATTTTAAAGTCTATACCATTGGCTCTCAGCCACTGGACATAACGAGCGGGAGTTCAAAAATTAGGATTTCAGCGTGCTATGAAATGTAACAAAAATTTTTCCGATAAAATGAATGAACGCATTCACGTTAGATGCAAGTTTGTGTGTGATATTAAATGAACAACTGCAAGTGCAGGTTATCCCACTGACATTTGTATTAACATATAGGGTAGCCTTTGATAATAACAATGAAAAACGTGAGCTGGCAAAATGAAGAGGATGATGCTTCAACGTTTTATTTTTCTGGAGTCGTTTGACGATTCCTTTCATCTGAATCTGAATATCTTGATGAAAAAAAATGATTTTTCATTATTCACTTTATCTACAAAGTATCGATACAGCATTTTGGTTGTGGACAAAATACCATTAGATTGCCTTTTTTAACCCCAAAAATGTTTTTCTTTTACATTTTATCAGATATCGGAACCATTTATACGGCACACAATCTGTGCGAACCTACCAATGCCGAAAATTTATAAATTTTTAATCTCTAGAAATTGTACTTAAAATTTGATGAATTTCGTGAGATCAAATATGATTAATGGCATTTATGAAAGGGTTAAACAATTTTTTTTCCTTCCTCCGCATAAATATAATTTTGTTCACCTAAAACAACCATTCAAAATTCCATTAGCTGTCATTTAAACATACAATATTTTGCATAATTTATGTTTTTTTCACAAATTTACATTACCCTCAAACCGAAAATGTCTACTTTATTAAATCCCCTTCACCATTGGTCTTGTCACGTAGTCTTCATTTATCTGTCGTTTTCGTACAGGTTTTTTCGTCGTCGTTCTGTATTTCATCTAAAAAATATTTCATGTTTTATTTTACAAAAGCTCCTACAACATACGTACGTATATAAACAATATATACATACCATATAGCCTATTTCACATGTTCTGCCGATATAGATCTATATAGCATATACACACCATCAACCATCCGTACCATTTCAAAACATACTATAATCTCTATTCCAGAAACATACCCTTTTTACATAACTCCCGCAACATTATACTGTAACATGTACATAAACATTCTATATTCTAAGCCATGCTCATATTTCTTGTTATGGTTGCGATGCTGATCATCGACTCGCATGTTTGGAGGATAGGTAATAAAATGTCTCGAAAGTCACATCTCAATCAACGTATTTAAGCAAATATTTACAATTTTATTCATGTTTTTCGATTGGGGATCAGTTTGCGCTGGAGTATATGTATTCATGGGCGTTGTATAAATGGAGTGCAGGAACCTAATTAAGTTTACTTGTCATTTCTATGTGCGAGAAAAAGAGGGTTTTATTCCACCATTTAGTGTGTGTATCTGTTCAACATTCATGCATGCTTGCAGATAGATGTGTTGTCGGGATGCTTTCAATTTAACGATTTTATGCTTAGTAAATCGTTTACGATAACAAATTTGAAACGAAATTTAGTCGATTTTTTTGTTGCAAAATTAGGGTTTGTCTTTTCTTTAAGCAAAAAATATTCGAAAAAAGAAAGTCACTGAATATGTTCAACCATCTTCGTCACTTCAGTAGAGTCACTGTTCACATTCATATAATAGAGTTACACTCGAGAGATGTAAGGTCGTTATTTCAACATGTCTGGTTTGCCATATATTTTTATGGTTTCCTTGAAAGACAGCGCCACCATGCCACCTCTCGAGTATAGCTCTATGCATTCATACGACTTTGATAATTTTTGATTGACACAATTTAACCCTCAAAGATTGTAAATTTTGGAGATGGCAAGGTGAAACAATTTTAAATTAACATATGAGTTGAGAATGGATTATTTGGTTGTTCATGGACAAATAACTTTTCATCCTACATGGACAGTGTTACATTATACAACATACTCCACGCCGTTCCACTAACTACCACCATCGTGAAAATAAATTATCTCCCTAAACAAAGTCATAATTTGATGAAACAACAATTTTATAAATAATTTGATTATTTTCGTGAGAAATATTCTTCAAAATTTAAATGGTTGTCTTATTTAGCCTCACCATCAGTGATGGTCCATCACCATTACATGTTTTATATTTGAGTACAGGGTGATAACTTGTCTACAACAACATCCAATTATTATTTTCAAGAAGTGAATCGATGAGCCCTATTTTACTGTTGAACGGACATGGTTGCTACAAAAGACTTGTTTCAAAATAGTTATTTATTTACTAAGTAAGGTAGTGTTTCAAGATTACTTAGTGATCGTCCCACCTTGATAATTTTATATGTTCAAAGTTAGGTTTGATGTCAACCCGATGCGAAAGCGAGGTCGGTAAGACATTGTGTATGAGAAATTACCGGCATTCCTGCCGTGATATACGACTTTTTTATCAATCCGGGGTATAATACAAAACATTAACTTATTTTCTCGGCATAATTTACAAGCAAACAAAAATTCATTTTTGAAAAATTGAATCTTTAGTCAAGGTTACTCTGTGTGAGAACCGTTCACCGTTCTTGCATTCAATGAAAAATATCCATTCCATCGACATCAAATGAATGCATAGAAAGGTGAGAATTATGACCCGGAATTACAAAAAAAATATTTTTCTTTTGGATCCCGATTGTATTCACGGCAGCTTCAATTTATTGAAGTTTTGTTTAGCAACTCTAACCAGTTTTTTTATGGCACTCAAACGTATACATAAAAGTTATACACTATCAACAAGAAATTATTTTTTTATTGTTTTTGGTTTTTTTGTTGTTTTGTTACCTTATCATTATTCATGTTTGATGTTCGTTTGTATAACGCAAATTTAAAAGTACAGACGAAAACAAGAAAACAGAAAACGAGAGAAACAAAATGCAAACAAATGTCCAATTAGACGTGTATGCAAAAAAAATTTACACAGAACAAAAGTCGAACAGAAATAAGAATTTCGTTCATTCTCGACTATTCAATACCGGCAAAACAGTTTTTGTTTAGCGTTATGAAAACAAAATTGTGATATTGATTCAGTCGAAATAAAGCGGACCATCAATTAAAGAAGGAAAAATTGCATTAGCCGGCTATGTCATTTGTTGTCGACGGAGTCGGAACAAATTGAACTCTGGCTAATGCCGTATTATATAGAGAAAAGAAAAATGGTAAAATTTATGAAGTAAAAGATTTTGTTTGAATCATTGGAAAGTCGATGAAAAGAAGTAACAGATTCGATGATGATCTTGCCGTTAAAAGGAACGAATGTTTCGAACAGATTTGACGACTAGAGACGATTTTAAATTCTGAATCGACCTTTCACAATTTCCATTCCATGGAAAACACTTGTGAATACAAAGTCACAACACCAGAATCGTTTAGAATTTTTTTCTTATTCTCGTGAATAACGAATCACTCGCGAATAAAATTTGAGTTTGTTTGGAATGAAAAGGGTTTTTTTTAACCCATCTGAAAGGTGTAATAGTTATACATACGGATATAATTCATGAAACAAGTTCTCTGGAGAATATGATTCCGTAATATGTAACATAATAACCAGAAAGAAATTGTGCCGTCCTGCACTTTCGTTAGACTTCTTTTTCGGTGTTATCAAATTCCAACACAATTTTCTTATTAATGTTATGTACTGAATGAGATATGTGTTGAGAAGCTATAAATTTTTATTTTTTTTTCTCTTCGGTACACTCTCGTATATAACGCTTAACAGTCAGGGAAAATTTATTTTTCTTTGAATTTTTGAAGCGATAAAGAAATGGATGACAGAGCGCGAAATGTTGAAAATATATAGAGGAGAAGTAAAAAAAAACTGTCGGATATTTTGCGTTTTATGTTTTCATTTCATTCGGTGAGTCTAAAGAAAATTATTCAAATTAGTCAATTTAATATAGATTTATTGAGACAAGCGTTGTTTTTCTTAACGCCAAGCCATATTTTGTTACTATAAATGTCAATTAGGAAGCTCCTTCCTTTCGGAAAGTAATTGCATTAGAGATACATTAATGACTCACGTATAACGCTAGCTATCGTGGAATCTTTACCATAAACATTTTTTGATGCATATAAAATGGATTATTTACCAGTCGTTGTCAATTAATTAGTTACGCTAATTTACCATTACTGTCCTTCAATACAGAAATTGAGCAGCGTCAGTGTTGAAACAGTTATCACTGTTAATACTGGTATTGACTCTTAATTTTCAATAAATTTTGTAATGCGCAAAAAGCTGAATATGACATGTTATCTTCCATGACAATGACATTACTCTTCTTCCATATAAAACGATGCTTCCTATCAAATGGCGAATCATTAACTCAGACATTTTCAAAGGTATCCAAATGATATAATGACCTATTTGTTAACGTCACGACGTCAGTTTGATGTTTCGTTTATAATAGGAATACGAGCCTCATTAGTATAGTGAACGGGATACTGAATACCGTTTAAATTTTTGCGATATATCATCGGAGTCTTGCCAAATTGCATTCAATAACCAAGTTCGATGTAAGTTTGACTTTTGGCTTCTTTTTTACGTAAGTGACGCAAAATCATGAGCCTTTAATTTGGAAGCAATACTCGATATAACTGTATGAACATGGGCTCTGTAAGAAAAAACGAATATCGTGCTAATAATACAATCGCTGTAGAAGAAGCCGTAGGGACGAGTATGTCGAGAGGGTTTGAAAGTTTTAAACGATAGTGAATAGTCCCAGGATAAATGATCAGGAGGGTCATAGTCTCGATTTTGGTCGAGTCTCAAGATATTGGCTTCCCCCCTCCAAAATCGTGTTTTTCAGTATATTTTGGCTTCCCAATGCCAGAATACAAAAAATAAAAATATAGTTTCTTCGGGAAACTTTCAGAGTTTTGAATTCTGAACAAAATTCTCCTTGGACGCAACTTGGTGGAAAATACAGGGTGGTCCGCAGCAGCTGCCCAAGATGAAAATTTAAGAAAAAAATGGTTTTTGAGCATATTTTGGTTTTTAAATGCCAAAATACGAAAAATAAAAATATTTCCGCTGCAGGGAATCGTAAGAGCCTCAAACTCTGAGCAAAACTTTCCTTGTATGTCACCATGTGATATACAGGGTGGGCCGTAAGTTCCGCCAAAGATGACACATCTTAAGTTTTTAGCTTTACATACTCGTCCCTACGGCTTCTTCTACAGCGAGTAATGAGCAGCCAAATTAAATTTTTCAACTCTCTGAATTATCTCTAATTATAGGAATCGAAGGCTTGCAGCGAATGCAAAGACTAAAATCCCACTAGTCAAAATAACAAATAGTTACGTAACTTATTTTACTCGATAAGGCCCGTCCACCGAAAATGAAGTTGGTTAACCGCTAGTATCTCTTTTTTATTGTATAGTCTATATCATATTAATCGATAGATTCTCCAGCTTTTCCAGTATTTAGATTCAGTTTTCTACTCGTATTGCATTTGTTTTTATTCTGTTGTATAGACTAAGCGATGAACCCCTCAACCTAGTACTCATTACCCATTCTTTGGTCGCACGTAATAATTATTCCAAACATTATTTGTCTGTTCAATAAATGTGGCATGATTTCAAAAACCAAAATTAATTTGACTAATTTGGTAGTGGCAAAACACAACTAAACATTAATGAACTAACTGAATATGAGTAATATAATTATTGAACAATGAAATGAATATTATGATGCCTTTCATTCCAGTTTTTCCCCGCATTAAAAATAATTATTTCATGGGTACATACCAAATTCCTAGTTTCATAGAGTGTGTTTTCATTTGAATATTGTGCATTTATTTGCATTATGTTTTGCCCAAAAAAATTCGGAATCTGTAAATAGCTTAAAATTTTAAATGAATTTTCAAAAATTGATTACATTTTTGACCTGAATTTTAATCCGTATGCTTCGTAGTTATTACCTGCTTTTATATTTCGAGAAACAACTTCAGAATTTGAAAAAAGAGAATTCATCCGAATTGAATAATGAATAACTCCTCTAGAGTCCTTATACCCATTGAGTTTCACTTGCACGAGACATAATGACTTTGTCTATGCGAATGGATCATGTGCAGAACCTTTTCCGAATAACGTTTGCACGATCAATGGGTCGTCTCTTTTTTTGTAAATATTTTGTTCATACATTCCGGGTATCACCGAAGGGACGAGATCGAGTTGGTAATCTTTACCTGTTTAAACGAGTGTAACACATGCTCTCTGTGTCACACTTGAATTGCTTCATAAAAATTTCATTTTAGTCGTTTGTTAAATTAAATCTCCGATGCTACATTCCAACGTGAACAAATTTTGTTTACAAAAAAAAACTTCAACAAAGAACCAGTTTTAATCCCTGCGTATTCATCCAACTTTATATAACTATGCATGATTTGCCATGGATTCTCAGCATCAACAACGTGTGCATTCAATTCTTCTTTTTTTTCAGATTCTTTTCTTTTGACTTCTTTTAAAATTTGTGAAAAAGAAACCTATTGTCAATTCTATTAGACCCTCCTGGAATGAAATGCTTACCTGAAGTCGATTGTGCATGCACCATTTTTATGTAACGTTTTTCGATTGCCTCATACATCGTTTAAAGTGGTGTGTACCCGAATATAATACCACCATCAGATATTATACTGAGTCCAATTAAAATTATTTTTCTACCATATTATCATCTGGCAGAGAAAACACAATATTTACGTTTCAAGGTCCCTCGTCACTCATCATCACAATGTCATATCATAAAGGAATATAGAAATGAAAAACACATGTGTCTACAACTCAACAGAATTTTCTGATTTCGCTTGTTGTAGTACGCAGAATTCCACAATTTTTTTCTCCTTCTTCTTTTCCTTCTTTTATTTTTCGTTTTCGATTTTCCTCGAAAGGCAGAAAAAAGGCGAAGAAAATAAATTTTCCATTCATCATTCGTATATACAGAGCAAGAGAAAAAAAACCCATGCAAACAGCCATCAACAGTAATTTATCATTATTTGTTCAGTGAAGTGCAAAATTTAATCAACGAATATTTCATAGCATTTCATATTTTACATACTTTGATGGGAGTGCGAAACATGTCTTCCAGACAGGCTACATGGAATATTGTCGTACATATATACAATATATACAATTCTCTACAATTTACTTACATTAATGATTTCCAGTCGCTGTTAGACACCGACAATTGTTTTCCATTAATTGAACACTAGCTTTTCATTTCTATTCGGTCCGATTCGTCAGCAAGAGAGTCACGAGCTTTATCAATTTGTGAACAATATACGTTTGCGGGGAGAATTTATCAAAATATATCGAATTTTTATGTTATGAAAAGTTGAAATTGAAATTAGCGAAAGAATTTTGAGTTGTACAACCAAACGCATTGTCGTCATCAAATACACAGTTGTAGAGAACTGTTTTTGATTATTGTACCATCGGATTATTCAATTAATATAAAGCTAAAGCAACCATGTATAAAGTTCAAAGGCCGGATAATAGTACAAAGTAAGTGGGTCCTGTAGCGACAATATTGGTTCAATTGTGTTTGGTTTTTTTTCGTGTTTTTTAGTGTTACATTTTACGGGGAATTGGTAATAACATATTTCACGACATGCATTTATAGACATACTTTATGCTGGTAGTGGTTCGCGTCACTTACGTTTTTTTTTACATTAAAGGCTTTTTGTTCGGATATATTTATATAACCAGAATGCGGCCGTACACCAAACACATTCATATGCTAATAAAATTCCAACTATAGAAATATAAACCATAATAATAATTCATATTAGAACTTTTACATTAAAATAAACAAAATTGAATTATTATGCTTGGTGTATAATTCGTGCTTTGAAAACAAAACGAAAATGGAAATGCCTCTCTGTGTTTTTACATTGAGATACATATACGAAAAGTAAGTCTGTGCACTCTATGTGGTGTGTGTTTTTACTCGAAATTTCACAATGTAATACCTTAAATATGTGAATACATGCAATATACACAATAATACGAACAATTATTCTAAAAGGCACCGAAAGAAAACGAATAAATTGTAAAAACACATCTCAACTCCTTTTGTATTACTATACCATCACAGAAATTCCACACAGAATAATAAATTATGGAGTGAATTAACTTGTTGTTTTTGTAAGACTTAGCAGCGAAGTAATAAAACTGCTTCTTTTTACAGCAACAACTTATTTTTTAAGTGAAATGATATCGTTAATGAAAATCTAATATGATCCACCCATGGCGCATTTTACGTCGACGTATTTCTCGTATATTTATGGAGGAATAATCTTAACACAAATATCTTAATTTCTATGAATTAAAAAAATCATTTTCATAATTAATTACTTTATCTAGTTTGAGAAAGAGTCTCTTGTGAAAGTGTGCGTGTGTGTGCCGGTGACTGTATATTTTTCTCGGTTTCTACTCTACTTAGATTTCGTTATAGTTGCTGAAGAATTAAATAAAAAAAATCTTTGTATTTAATTAGACCGATGAAAGGTATTGACATGTTGAAATATCGTTGCACACATACACGAGAGGAAAAAAAAAACAAAAATTTATTAGTTCAAAACGAATGTGGCAAATGGACTCTCGGTATACGGTTCGTTAATATAATGCTGATAGGAGCCAATGTAATTAAAATAATTTCAACCATTTCTCGAAGTCTCGATCGAGATGGATCCCATAAAATACTTTTAAGAAATATCTAATATTAATTGTGGTGCCACCCATTGATTTTGATTATAATAATTTAGATGTCAGTGGAAGTTTCTACTGAGTCAATTAATAAACCGTTGTGATTGATCATTGAGTTTTGATTTTAAAAAAAAACTGTTTTCTGGTCTTTGTGGGAATGAAATTTCATCACATTTTCTCTTCCATATGCCTATTTACATTCACGCAACAATGACCTATAATACGGCATTAATGGAGAACCACTCATAAATACGCTTCGATATTCAATTGATTCACAAAATCTACAAAGCATAAAGTGTTTTGGGGTCGTGAATGCTATCAGCTTTGAAACCAGATGACTCTCAGAAAAACGATTTGCTTTACGACAATGTAGTTAAATCTAACAGAAACCAGAAATACAATTTCGGACTTATGGGCTACTGATGTCGGTAAATTGCTTGAATTCGATTTACCACACAAAAAAAAATCTGACAAACAATTCCGATAACATCTGTAACATTCAAGCAATTTTCACAACATTATCTGGCACCGGGGACTAGCGTAAACGAATCAAATGCTAGGTACTTCACAATTGAATTATGCTCGCACAAAATGCAACGGCATAACAAGATACGTTTTATGCACAAAATTTTTTTCTCTTTTTTTTTCTATTCTATTCTGCTCTTAGCAGAGGAAAATATGCTTGGAAAATGTTCGTGTAAGGGGATAAAATCCTACAATTCCACTTGAAGATGCATAAGATTCTGCGAAAATAATATAATAAATTGGATTATATGGAAATTATATCAAATTAGTTTTTGACTTGGCAAAGTTATTATTCCGAATGAATGGAGAAGATATCCGTTTTTATTTGTTATACTATATTTACGTAGTATATGGGGATATGTATTCAAAATGTGTGTAATATGAAATGAAATAGTTTGCATAAATATAATGAATATATGAGAGCAATGATGAGAATGTAACATATAAAGCTAAATATTTGTAGAGGCCACATATACAATATATTTATAGAAATTTCTCAGTATTTGTATATTATATGGGATAGTGTGCTCGTAAATAATTTATGGATATAATACAGTTAGTAAGGTATTCTACTGAATATCCCTTTTATGAAATTTATTATACATGAAATTAAACGTGTATACGACAAAAAGGATATCTTTTTGAGTTGAAAAGGCAGATTTACTTTCTATACAATAATGAATAATGAATATAATGCTAAATACATTTTATACATGTAGTGATGAATCAAGAAAAACCTAGAGAAAGAGATGGAGAGAGAGAGAGTGAGCGAACGCAAGCAGATGAATATTATGAAGTCAATGAAAATTTACAAAACTAACAAAATGAAGAGAATTCCATGATCCTCTACGGTTTCATGAGTATATATATACCCCAGCGTCTAAGCAGGAATGAACATATGATAGGGTGAAAATTTCATTAGGATAATATACTCTGTGATTTGTAACGTTATGCATTCTGAATAATTTCGTCATAAATATTTATATTCTATCGTATTTTATTGGATTATAATTTTTGTTTATTTACATACAGCGCAAGCTTTCACCCAGCATATTATTTTAGAGAATATTTTAAAATACAATTTTGAGTTTATTAAAATTTATATGGGATATGGGCGCACGTGTTGTCGTAGAGTCGTGACTCTGTTTGAATTTTTTTTTCTTCGGATATATGGAAAAATTTATTTTCGTAATTTATTCATATTTTATTTACTTGTAAAATTAATCAAAAATTATTTATATCAGAATTTCTGTAAAATAATACGAACAGCGGATCCATGTAAATGTCAAAATCACTCTACTAAAATTTTGATTTATTTTATACTATGAACAAGATTTTATTCGTTAAACCGTTTAATCGTATTTTCTATATATATTTTGTTTTCTCAATTCCAGGTACGTTCACAACATGATTCCACCAGATCCATTACAAACACCTTATATTGAGAGGTAAATTATTTTCTTGCAAAACAAAACTAAAAAGTATATCAGCAATTATTATGCTAAATCATGATCAGTTACAGTTCATTCATTCATTCATTTCGAAACCATCCCGTTTTTAATGTATGTTTACCATTTTCCACATATTTATCCCATACCACTGATCCAGGTTTTACCTCAATACTGACGCTATGCTGTGCATAACATCGGAAGAAGAAAAAAACCGCTGAAAAGCTATATAAAAACCATCATGTTTTTATAAACCAAACATGAACATAAAATTTCTGTTTTTTCCATAAAGAAATCAATTTCCTGCGTTCAACCATTGCATATCGGGTTGAAGAAGTATAAGAAGACGAAAATAAAAAATAAACCCACCACCAACATGTACTCTTCATAAATATATTATACACACATTTTGTAAAATACGTACCAAAAAAAAACCCCGAGTGAAGAAAAGCATGGTAACTTTTAGGAAAACATGAGAAAAATATTATTCGCATAAGAAATCACCTTTAAAGTCATAACTAAAAATTAATTTTTCAAAAACATAAATTTCCATAAATACAATGTATATTTTCAGCACCCCTTTTATGTACTCTTTGTGTACACACTGTATTGAAATATATATATCACAATATTCAACTGTGTATACTATTTCATATATAGTACAATCCATAACACGGTTCTTTATCGCCTGTTTCTTCTGGCATAAATTTTTTTTCTGGCTTTTTAACTCGGTTGTCTACATTTAACGTACATGTGTGTAAAGTGATGTGAAAAAAGGGTTGGACGGGGTAAAGAAAATTTCTATGAAAAAAAGGAATTGTAAAACAAAACGACGAGACCTCCATATACATACATATTACTATACACAATATATGAAATGTGTGTTTTTGTTGTAAATCAAGGTGTACATAGAACTCCAAAGGTATATGAAAAAAAGCTCGTGTGTGTTGTGTGTTTTTTTTCTCTCTAAATAAACTTTCAAGGGATTTGCGTCGTATGTCTTGTGTAACTCTTTGTTGTCATATATATATATGAATAGATATGTATATGGTGAAAAATGTATATCAGATATTTAAACGTAGAGAAGACTTCAAGCATGAAGTATCTCGTGTTTTGGATGTTTCTTAAGTGAAGAGTCAAACATAACATTATTGCATATTTTCGTACGTTACATAACCTTTTACCTTTCGTGTTATACATCCACTTCATTTTAGTTATTCAAGATATAACTAAGGAAAGAATAATATTCAACACAAGTACCGTTGAAGGACTGAAGTTCAAAAAGCTCTATAAAATTTTAAACGAAGAGATGAAAAAAAAAACTGAAAAATT
Source organism: Bradysia coprophila (assembly GCF_014529535.1). NCBI lineage: Eukaryota > Metazoa > Arthropoda > Insecta > Diptera > Sciaridae > Bradysia > Bradysia coprophila. Next base: position 1,747,729 of record NW_023503302.1, on the reverse strand, counting down.
CAGATAATGTTATAGTGTTAAGTGCTTTCGTCTGCTTGTATCGCGTTTTATGTACGAAAATTCTCATAAATTTCCTTTCCATACTTCTAAATTATTTTCATTTTAACCTCAAACATTAGTTATGATGAGGGCGGGATTGTGATAGCGTCTCGGAACGGAATCGGGTATAATTGTACTCAAGTTGCAGATGCAATGGAGGCCATAATATATGCATGGATTTACACATGGCATTTACACAGTTTGATTAATTGATGTCAATTTTGAATGAACTTTTGGGCGATGCGACAGTGTGACATTCAGGGAATAAATAATTCTTGACACTGTACAACCATCATTACCGTCTTGTGACTCATATATCAATTGTATTTTAAACATTTAATATTCTTGCGACCAGCTTTCGACTTTCTAACAGAACTGAATTTTTCACAGTATCTCAAACAATTGAAATTGCTGGTGGTTTTATAGTGAAACAAATAGCAAATTTCTGAACATATGGACGAATTCTCAGGTTAAACAAAAATTTTACCTTCAACTCTCGGGATTTATTTTTTCAACTGTAACTTCAATTCAACATTCAACCCTATGTGTCGATCGTTCTGTATCGATAAAATATTTTAATTTTCATATCCTAAAAATTTTGACACAAAATGTTACCTTTTTATTGGCACATTGTTTTCCCCGTAAACGATCACAAACTTCGTATATGTAAGCACATAAATGTGTAGAAAATTCGCAAAAGCTCAAAACATAATTATACATTACACTGATATACGTCTATGTTCTCAAACACACGCCATAAATCCTTTATAGTAATATATGGTTTTGCATCACAAGGCAGAAAGGAGTAGGTTCCGTATAAACAAACATTTCCACCCTTAGGGATAATCCGCTTATGTACTTATATACGTTATATGCGACATTTTCATCTTTTTTCTGTTTAAGCTGACTTGAAAGTATGTAAATATGGGAACAAACAGTTAGAAAATATATTTGACGTCGTTAAAATGTATGAAAAGTAAATTTTATTCGTTTGAGCATCATCAACAAAAAAAAAAGTTTATTTGGAACTATAGGACAAGCGGAACGGGTTTCGGATTGTCGCTGTTCCTTGAAGATATGAGATGGAACACTATCGTCGATTCGGAAGATTACAATAGTTCACTTTTAATTGTTCGTAATATTTTATCTACTCGGAACATTATGTAACAGATTGTTTTTCTTGTATAACATCCACACCCCATATTCATATTTTACAACCCAAAAATAATCAACATTTTCTATGTGTACGTTTTTATCCATGCAAAATGAGACAAAAAAATATATCTTAATGTTCATATACTATACACTTTATCCTCGACGTCTGAGCGTAATGGCTTGGTTCTATTAAACAAAGACCTGATGATGTATATTGGTGATGACATGCTTGGAGTACAAAAAAAAAAATTGGAACGAATCCTAAATGTTACAGTCAGGAGGAAAAAAATGCCGTAAAAAAAGAGAAACTGAAAAATGAATGCAAATTTTCCCTAATGGTAAATTAGGTGGCAGTTTTTTCCTTTGTATAAATGTTTCTCCAGAAAAGTAGTTACTTGTACTCAATGGTTTAGAAGATTGTAATATTTATTCGTTGTTTAATTTACATCTTTACCTCTATCTATGTCATTAGACGAAAGACTTTTTCTCTCTACTAAATTGTCCAATTGAGGACATTTAAGCGACATATTTTCTGGTTTCTTTTTTACACAGGAAATATAAGTATGGGGCCATTTATCATCTACACATAAACGACATATATACCATGAATGTACGTATTCCTCGGCGAAACGAAAATGTGTTGTATATATGTATGGTAACATCGTTCTGTTGACAGAATTCTGTCTACTACGTAATATATTAAACCCGAAAAAGGACTCTTTATGACTGTGAATTATACGAAATACGAAACGTTCTCTTTTTCTTGCTATGTGGAAATTGTTTTTCCTTTTTTTTTATTCCTCGCAAACTATACTACGTAATTATATTCCACGTAAAATGGTTTTCCTTGAACTCAAGTAAATGGTTTCACCATTTATGACTAGTACAACCTGAAGTAATTGACTGATGGGAAGTATAGGTACAACAAACTATATCATTGTACAACGATACGTAAATGGTGTTGAAGCTAACCACGCATAAGAATCTAATGAAGAACCCAACAATCTGCCATTTATAAAATAGAGAGGTAGAGATTTTCCGAAAATCCAAAGTTTGTTATTTAAACATCCACTGATTTGTAAATTTACCCTGAATTTAACAAGACAGACAGTAGGACATATCAAATCAATAAATCAATTAGAAATGAAATCAATTGATGTGGAAATAATATTCATCGTAACATAACAAACATCGGATTAGAGATTGTTTCATAGTCGATAGACAACCATGTTAACCGCTACTGTGGCAAACAGCTGCTATCGTTACCACAATTAAGTTCCCTAAATTGTGTCTTTCATTGACGGTTACTCATCCATCACATTGAACAATTTACTGACGATTACAAGAGTTATAATACGGCATCAAGTCCGCCCTTCAATGAATGATATATCATACTCTTTGCAATTGCAAAACCCACACCACTAAGAGCGTACTTAAAGAGTCTCGATTTACAAATATAAAATTGACGATAAAAACAAAAAAAAAGAAACCAAAAAATACAATTATTATCTCCAGCTATTATTATACCGGGAGTTCAAACAACTGAATCTGTTATCCGCATTCCAAATGTTATTTTTCACAATTTTATCATGATCAAATAAAAATAATTCAAATGTCACAACCCCCCCTTGTATTATTTTAAAATTCTTTTTGAACAAATTCTACTCATCCCTTTTTCGCTTACTTAACGTCCCCTATGTACGAGTTACAAATGTTTTATCTATGTTGAATGGATGTGTACGTTTTAATATGGCTTCGTATCCGTCGACGAAAAAAAAACCACATAAAAAAAATGTTTATAATCCTCTCATCCCCGTCACATAATTTGATGCTATTATTATTTGAGTATAAGGTGAATTCAGTTGGCTGGCCGGATCGGTATATACGCCTTCAGTCCATAACTCTGAAGTTATAATTTGAGTCTACCTCCGAGTGGTGTATTCTCCATATATTGTCGAGTTTAAAATACAAAATACCTTCGCCTTATTATGAAATATACATAGATGTACGGGCATACACATACAGCAGTATAATACACCACACAATAACCCCTGGGGAAGTATTTTTTTAGGAACACTAACGACATGTTCACCGGGTAATTTTATGATACCTGTGGGACGCGCTTTCTGATTTCTATTTTGTAACAAAATTTCGTACATTCCGGTGTATGTACATACCAGTAACGAAAAAAAAAATATATGAAAGGAACTTCGACAACATACCTGCACAACGTGTATGGTGTCGGTGTGTCCTACTTCTTTTGTGCTTTTCCCTATTTATATTTCGGTATTATTATGTATAACGTTCTATTATACATATAAAAACATATTACCAACTCAAAATGTTATTTGCCAAAATTATGAACGTGCTACATTCTCCCTAATATACCAAGCCAGACCCAACCAACCTTTCACAAAACTTTTATATATGTGTAACCATAAAATCGTTATGCCAGTAACCGAAAATTCCTGGTCTATATTTCTTAACAACAATACATATTATCCAAACCAGAGTCAAAATATACATCACCAGACTCGGAGTCACATTTATATCATATACACATTTAGTTACACATAAACAGAGAAAATTTACTTCTCCATCACCGCCATCCATTTTCACACAGCCCTCCTACCCTGTCGAAACAACAAACACACAACCTCTGTGACATTCAAATTCCTAAACTTTTAATTTATTGGGAAGCATAAATTTATAAAACATAAAATATGAGAAAATTTTCCACGGAATGGAAATGGGTGATTTTGTTTAATATTTCCGTGTAAAATACACGGGATATAGGTGGAAGAAGAACCGAAATGGCATTTTTTTTCTTCTCTCCTTCTTGTTGGCTACATTGTCTTTTGAGGTGCGTATGTTTTATTTTGAAGGTTTTGATATAATTTTATGAAGAAATAAATTGAAGATATGTACCGTTGTGTCATTTAACTTTATATTATGTACGTACGCTAGCTATACATTCTTTTCGTGTATATAAAATGGTACGAAGAAGTCTGTTGAATCAGTATAATCAAACACAAAACGCTTCCCTGAGCAGGTATGTTTCATTAAGCTTCATTAAAGTTTTAATTCGTTTACCTGTGTTTTCCAAATGATTATACTGAGTGATTGCGTCATCGCACGTTTTCCCTATAATATTTTACGCAAAGAATAAAAAAAAACCCAAAAGAAATATGAAAATTCAGTTTTAATAACGTAACATAAAGTTTATGATTTAACTTGTAGTATAACCGGTAACCATACTTTGTTGCTGGCTTTTTTAGAAAATTCATGTTACATGTAGAGTGGAGGCGATTTTCTCATTTAGAAAGGACGAATGACCCTTTTTAGAGAAAGATGCTATTTTTGGGGTGATGCTTCTGTGTATGTAGCGAAAGGTAAAGCAAATATTCAAGAGGGATGTGTTTTTGCTGTTCTGACGAAGGGTGTGCACTGTAATGTAATTAGATTTGATTGAAATTTAATGTTATTGGGCATATTTTTTCTCGTTGATTGTGTTTAACGGGGCTTCGTTAATGGAAATTACGAACGAGGCTAAATTCGGTCGGAAGGTCTTGCGATCTAATTACGGAATCATTTAATAATAGAACTTACCTTCTTAATGAGTTATGTTATTTCGTTGATTATATGGTGTACGAACAGCTCAGATTGTATTTCAGATATAAGCCTGCGACCGCCTAAAGTTAGAATGTGTTTAATAATCAAAATTCATATAAAGTGGCCTGTACAGTTGAATTTGTTCTTTTCACACTTTTGGTTATTTTGATTGTCTTCTCTAACTCAAAATGACTCGGTACGTTTATCATTAGGTTAAATTGAGATTGTAACGATTTTCAGAACACCATCTATGGTAAATTTGATGAATGAGATGTAAGTTAATTGTGACAACTACCTTCAACTCATATCTACTTTGCACATCTACTTTTTCTAGATCCCAATAAATTGAGTGTTGTGTTACTGGAAACAGTAAAAGTGAAAATGGCTCAGGGGGTTTGTGAATTTAATGAATAAATTTTTTTGCGTATGAAAGGATGAGGGTTTTTTTTCCTTTATTGATAGGTCATCTTGAATCCCTTCTTGGGTTCATTGAATTAAAACTGGCTGTTAATTAGAATGGGGACTTCTAGGTACACTATATATAGGAAATGTTTTCCCCGAGTATCAGCAGATGTTAATCGAACCAAAAAATAGTATTTCATTTCAAGGCCGACCCTTCTGATACCAAAGGTCTAGGTAGAGAGTTCTAAATGATGTCAGGCCAAAGGGACATCGAACACCAACTGCAACAAAAAGTATGTTCTGAATGTCGTCAGCTTTAGTCAATACAATACAAATTTTTTTTGTGCTCCAGCAAAAGGTACTGACATGAATCCTTGCGTTATGACGGATCGTTATCGGAATCTGACCGATGCTCAGCCGTCACAAATCAAATTTTTTGCTATAGTCATTTTGTGAATCCAATATTCGATCCAATGCTCGTTGCGATACTCGACTTATGAAGTAGTATATGTGTGATGATCGTGATAGATTTCTAGTTAATTCAACATAATTTGTTTGTGTGTTATCCAATTGGAAATACAAAACTTATATATGTGAATCCAAACCTTTATTGGATGTGTTCAGCAGTGAATTCCATTTCGGAATGGCTGCATCATATAAGAATTCCCAGAATAACAAAAATCCAATCAATATTCTTATCTCATTAGAACTTATAAGAAATATCATTTAATATATCGACGAAATCTTTTTGTTTGGATCGGTGAATTCCAGTAACGCCACCATACCGATTGTATTTAATATCAGACTTACATATTATTATATTCCCATGAGATGAGATGAAGGGAGAAAAAGAAAGGCGAGAGACGACGACGGCAGATTATCTTTGTAAACCAGCAATAAAAACATGCATCCCATAATACAATATTATTTGCAAAAATATATCGTTAGGTAGCGAGAATATAACTTGTAACATTCAAACATTTTTCACATTTTTATTTTACGTTTTTTTTTTTTGAGATGAAAGAACATAAATGAAAATGATATAGAACATGATTGAGTGGGTCGCTTATAATTTTTTTTTTGTGCGGTCTAATAAAGAGGGATGGTGTGCTTTGGATTTGTGGTTGATGATGTTAATATTTTTTTTGCCATCATTTCAATGATATAAAACAACAAACGATGGAAAGTATCATTTTTACAGTATACATCTATATCTACAACACACCGATAGCGCATCGTTACGATATTACACATAGAATATATATATATATATATATATATAAAAGATCTGTATCTGTCGCTTGACTGAACATATCATGGTGTCGCTTATTATCATTCATGAGACGTCCGTTCGGCTGTAAAATTACACTTTCATAAGCAATAAGCATACATATTGAACATTTTTATTTCATTTTTTTTTTGTGTGCTTCTTTCTGTCGATATGTCGCGTATGAAATTCTATCAATTCCACATAGCTGAACTAGAATACACTATATAGTACATAATAACATTGGATCGAAACCGACATATCTATATTATACTGTATATTCTCACATACAAGCACATATGAGAGAGCGAAAATATACATAAATCGAATATGGTTTATCCATGGGTATCGAGCGTTTGTAAAGACAAAACCATATTCGAACATAAAAATCATCCATGCTATTGTAATAATACACATAATCATGTATGGATGTGTATTATTATTGTTATCATAAAAATGGATAAAAGTGGATAAACTATGGAATGTTTCGTAGTAATAAAATGTTTTTCGGATAAATGTAGCGAAATTGAGGGTCAATAACATATATCGTTTTGAAAACGGGAAAAATTTACTGGATAGCGTATACGAACAGCGAAAATAGTTTATTCAAATTTAATAAAGAGCGCCATTTATTGGGGGAGAGGGAAAAACGAAGTGATTTTTATTGAGAGACGTAACACGATTATGAGCGCACACTTAATTTTCAAGCTAACCGAGCAGAAATTTTTTGAATAAAAAACTATGCATCGACGGTTATTTAGAGAGATTAGAAAAATAAACGTTTCACAGAAGCTTTTCACGTGGAAAAACTTTGCAAGGCACGCATATTAGGTAAAAAAAATCTATCGAAAAAACGACGTACCGCTTTATGCTTTTCATCAGATACAAAATTTTATTTAATTTTACCGATTTCTTTTTTGGTGAGGGTGTGTATGCTAGAAGTAAAACTTATGGAATGGATCTGATCCAGTTATACGAACATAACATAGGGTAGGTAGTTCACGTGCTGTTTAGGTATCATTAAATATAAATGAAATAAAAAATATTTATCGAATTTCTCACACTTGTATTTGTTTACGTGAGCAGAATTTTTCGTTTAAAACAAAATAATCGCAAATTATGGTGTCTCGTATTTGAAATTAAGAAATGATCAGAATTTTTTATTGGCTATATACAGCTGTTTCAGTTGGCGTCTCAGAATTTTTCCAGTCGAACTCTTTGTTATATTCTCAACTAATTGAATTCCTCCACGGAGTCGCTCAAGCCAGCCACTTGTTTCTCACAACAAATGCTTTAGGAGCTACACCGTATAAATCATGCGATGTTTCTGTCATTTCACGTCATTGTATAAGCTCCAACTTGCATTGTGGGTTAAATTGATGAACTCTTACATCTTTCTAATTATTATAACATCTGAAGGAAACACGTTACTATTCGAACATGATTCAAATTCCTTTTAGTAACCTTGTCACTGGTACAAAAATGACTATTGGAGGTGCTAAAGTCAGAACAGTAATAGCAGGCTCAATCAATGAGTTAATGAACATTGTACGCTTGAAATTCATTTCCTGTTGATTGAATAAGTTTCTTCTGCGTCCTTGCATTTAACATTTCACAGTCGGCGAGACCTGTAGCCCCAAGATTACTACCGTGAAATTGTAAAACTTGTAGGCCCAGAAGAGTTGAGCAGCTAATACGTATCATTCAAATTTTTAGTATTAGCGCCACTAAGGCACAAATTTAATGATCAAAATTTTAACTGATTGTTTCGAAGTCTGGAATATTTGGTAAATAAATTGTTTCTCTGTAGTCGAACAGCCAAATTGACGCTCTGGTCACGCAATCATTGTTACATTATTTTCAAACTTTGATATATTCGGATCCCAGGTAGCTCCATCAGAGATAAAACAACATTTTAGAACACGAAAAAACTCTAGGAAGCGAAGGTACAGAGAAAAACCTGGTACAGTGTAAGTAACGTGGATAGGAATTACCAATTTTTAGCTGGAATTGTCCATATTGTTGACCAGCTATATTCCACATACCTATCGGCCTAAATAGATTGTGCAAATTATTAATTTTCAACTTACGACAGTCACTTTATCTTGTCATGAACTCGGATACTTTTCTATACATATTGATGAATTGTAAGATCAGGTAATGTTATCGGTTCATATATTGAATTCAGATTATATCCGTCTTTTGGCATATGAGTTAGAAATTCGTTGAGCTGTTGATATGTTATGGTCGATGCAAATCGCATGTTCTCTTTTGCTGAGTTCGTACAACCGTCTTTGCTTCAAAATTTGCCGAATCATTTTTATTTAGACGGAGTGGTTTGGGAATAAATCGTTTGCAATGTACTACTGTGTCGATTGATGAATGTTCTTTAGATAAACGACTGAATGTAAAAAAATGCTAGTAATATGTGCCTTATTAGGTGCGGATTTCTGTTACCGAAGTCATTAAACTGTACAAATTGTTGAATTCTACAATTTCTGCATTGTGATTGTCATTTGAATGTTTTCAATCCAACATATGATTCATCGCTGAAATTAAAGTTCATCAAATACTGATGTGTTTACAGACCTTCAATTATATAATCTGTTTCAGCATATTCAAAAATTCAATTTCGTCATGTCTTTTACTCAATCTTTACTCAATGTAACTGAAGCTTTCAAACATGAAAGGAGTCTACTGACAACATGTTCGTCATACGTTTGCTGAAAGTTGAACATTTATTGACAGCAGGCATGAACTATGCGATATGTAATTTGATATAAATCCCTGTATATCATTACCTCGTAATAGAATATTTGTAATTTACGCGCATACAATTTTTTCCTATAGTTTTTATCACGCGGTGCGTATAAACTATCCACAAATAGTAGTGGAGTCATTTACAATAAGCGATCAGATCGTTGAATATTTTATAGCTGCCAGAACACAAATCAATCGTCAATTACTTATATATACATGGTTTGTTGACGCCGCTATATCGATAACTAATTTGTAAACCATATTAATATTGAAATGTAGATTATTCATTTCATACGGATCGGGAAACCATCCAATTTGAAAATAAATATTTTGATGGCAAATACGAATTCTTCAATTATTATAATACGATCTACTACGGTCATTTTTCGTTATTATTTAACATACTCACTCCCACACTAATTTAAGTCCTTTTCATTGAAAATAATATCCGTGAAAGGGTATCTATATGCAGCCAAACATATGAAATAAAAAAATGAAATTCTCATCCACCACGAATTATAATAGAGCGATAGTCAAACAATGTTCCCATAATTAAATTAAATAATTCTATTCATAATATTTTTCAACAATACACTATTATCATGTAGCATTATAACCTGCAGTAAAAACCATGATACATCAGAAAAATAAAATTATTTATCCACTCACAGCCCATGTCTATTTGAGGATATGTATGTATATACCCTCGGCATCGATACAATCGAACTATTACAATCGAAAATTATTAATGGACATCAATTTCACTAATAAATAATTTTTTTTTGTGGAAAAAATTGTTAAATGTAAACCCTCAGTTTTTGAATGTTCAATTTATAAAATGATTTTTTTTTTTCATACGGTTAGGTACGCGGTTATAGAACATCACTAACAAAGCGCTCATCGTCATCTAATTATAATCAATAATAAATGAAATCGATTCCTTGTTTCCACTAATTGAATTATTTATTACTCGTTAATGGAATCTGATTGTGTCTCTCTCTGGCTCGAATGTTTCTTTGAGATAATCAATTTGAATACTTTGCTGTGTGATGGACAGTTTCGATTTGAAAAATTAATTTCAACACTTTGAAAACGTAAATAAAGTGTCGAAGTGATGTTCTTTACGTTGATAAACATAGATCTGAGTTACGTTAAGAGTAAAAATTCCACTTTTAGTTATCCAGGCTGACGACAAAATAGCTTTTGATAATGATGTTCAAGCGGAGAGTTTCGAATTTGTTCGATCAATTCTTTAAAGTTGCTGAATTTGAGAATTTTTCCTAGTGAATTTTAGTCGGCACTCAAATTGACAAACTATGAACATGTATATGTAGTCAATTAGTTCTTTTTCTTTCCAAAACCTTTACAGCATCCACTGCTGGATGTGGGTCTCCCCCTAAGAGGATATTTAGCAATCGATACACCACGCTGGCTTGTGCTGGTTGGCGTGTGGAACTCATGCTTAACGTGGATTCCGAACCACGCCTATAGGTTAGCATTTAGGATTTTCATCTGGTGTTTGATAATTATATCTCCGCCTAAACGTAGACTCATTTTGTACAAAGAATTGTATGTGGGTCATGTAATTCACGTCATTCTTTTGTGTACGATTCGTTGATGACACCAAACCAGATTATAAAGCTTGGGTACACTTAGAAACTTGATTTTTTGGCTAAGAAAAATCCTTAGAATTTGCCTTCAACGGGATTGAAAAACCCGTCTGATTTATAAGAATTACCGACAAAAAATTACAGAAAATTTAATGCACATGCAAAGTCGATGGCAAGATCAATCAACGTAGTACGGAACGACACAGTATCGATTTTTAATTTTAGGTTCTTTGTGATGTAGTATGAATTTTAGGACCCATCGCCCAAAATTTAAGAATAACACATTTTCGATACTTCAATTTTAATTTGTGTTTTCATTGAATCTTCTTTCACCTGACTCTGGCTTGGACACCCCACTCGATCTAACATTGCGTATTTATATTATTACGTAAATATTACGTAAATTGAACGAATGTCACACAAAAGTCTGCTGCTGTCTGTCGCTTGAGTTATTCATTTTATAATTCAATATTCTTCGGTCTAGACTATTTTCAAATTGGATTTTTTTTTTGGCTGTTGTATTCCAATTTTATTAAATTTATATTAAATAGTTGCTTAAAATTGAGATTTTTTTTTGCGTATTAACTGAAACATATTTTCAAAATGAATGTTCCGAAATTAATATATCACGACATGACATAGGCATATGTAAATGTAATAAATTTATAAATATTCCACGAAAATGAAAATATAACCAGACTTTGGTGGTGTGTGTGTACGAATAAAAAAAAAACCAAATATCCACACATTTCACATTTTATCCATCCACCCATTACTGTAACAAATAAATATTTATATAAAAAAAACCGCAAATAATATTATGAAAAGATTGAATTTGGATGAAATTTAAAATGTAAAATATTATACCGTTGTCAATGCCACTACACCGCTAAAAAATATAAACACACACAAATTGCATAATGTGCACTCACTTTTTTTCCCCAATCTGTATATTGCGTGCACATCATCGGAACACAGAACACTATCAACTGTGGGGGATTATAGGGAGCTTGGTAGTCGATAAATTGGTATGCTTGTTTCGGAAAGAGAATATAGAATTCAATGTCTATAGTTTCGTAGAACCATGATTATAGTGGGATTACGTTTCAACTGAATTTTGGTGAGGCATAGAACTGATCAATTATGGTATAAATTCGATCAACGAACGAACAGTATAATGCAGGAATATAGGTAATAGGTAAGCTCCTTTACCGCAATAAAGTACAACAAAAATTCTATGAAAATTTTCAATTTTGACTTGCTTTTATTCGATTTGGTAACTTTATGGTAGTTATTCTAATTTTGGTATTCCCAAAAAGAACTTTGCGATTTTCGATAAGGATTTACGGGAAGACCAATGTTTTCTCAGCTAATTATTATTCCAAAAGTAAGTAAAACCCGTTTACTTGCATTGTATCTGATAATTCCGGTTAATCGTTTCCAAACATAAGCCAAACAAAAATAATCAGACCGAGAACATTGCGATTATCTTAAAATTATCAAATTACATTTCCTTGCTTAACGAAAATTATTAAAAAACCTGAGGTAGAGCTAACGTTTCTTCACGGAGCCAAAACTGTGAAAATTGACTTTGAGGTTACATTCTTCACGACAGATTTTGATCAAGCTGTCATTCACACCATAAGTCCGCTGCAAATTCAAAATGAAACGCACAACAACCAAATCAAAGGCAGCGTTGTGTTTAGTCAACTCACTTTATAGGTTTGTTCCAAATAACTGTAAACCCGAACTTTGACAATACGAACGCCGACGAAATTCTTTGAAATTTTTTCGTTAAAATTTTCGTTAACCTGAAAGTTGAGGTTCAGTTGCCTTCTCGTGGATGAAATTTGACATTTCGAAATGACCTTGGAACAAACCTATTTTCACAATAAGAATGCGTAAAAAAATTTTTTTTAATTCATTTACTCATCGATCGATTCATCGAAAATTCAAATTCTGAAGCGCACTTATGACGTGAATTAAAATTAAGATGACATCAAGTTTCGGTTTTAGTAATCAAATATAATTAGTTTGGGATCGACAAATCGTTTCTAAATAATGAAATAAAATTTATTTTGTTTGCATCGCCATGAGAGTTGTCAAAATTTAGTTTCCTTAACTCGTTTTGTCAAAATTTTCGATAAAAATTCGCATTCAACCGTACACCGTACAACCGTAAAACAATAGAAAGAAAAACTTTTCTAACAACGTAGGAAAATAGCTTTTATGGCTTTAACATGATGTGACATCACAAGAGTCACTTGTCAAGAGATGTAGCAGGCTTAAGATGTCAATCTAATGCCACTACTCATTGCCATTATGGTGTTAAGTGGTGACACATTGTCTTTTTTATCGCCAATAATATCTTAATTAGGACGATTGAGTATAGGATGTTTAATATATCGGCGATAACTAATTGTAGCTCAACGGGGAATTATTATTAGTTGGTTCAGGGTTGATTCAATAAACGTGAATGCCGGTAGTTGGACCAGTATACAGTTCCTTTTATTTTTATTGAGCAAATATCGTTGCATGTCATATGCATTTATTCAATTCACATAATGTTACCATTTATGTACTTCGGTGTGGTACAAAACAGTGCCATATAAATGAAATGTGGGTTCAAAAGTGGAGTTTTTAACAACAACAAAAAATAAAATTTTGATATGGTACACGATACGAAATGGTTACTTTTTTTGTTACAAAAAAATAAATAAATATTATAGATGGATGAACAACATGCAAAAATACGTTTGAAATGCACGGGGTACACGGCAAAGTTTATTTATAAATAAAATTGGAAACATGATTTTTATTTTGTTGGAATGCTCGAAAGTGATAGAATGCAACATTTTTTTTGCATTATTACAATTATTTTGTGCAACGGAAACTGTGTATCGATCGGATATTTTATGCACTTCACGACCACAATGCGACACTTTCTAAATGCTCACCGAAGAGTGTATAGCAGAAAAATTACCTTAAAAATTGATGACATCCAATTGGAATGTGAATCCCGTTTGTGGCACCAAAAAAAAATATTTTTTTATTCTTTTCTTCTAAATAAAAATGACGCCTTGGCACCATTTCAAAAATGAATATCAATAAAAAAAATGCGACGAATACTTTGTCTGATATCTTATCGAAGAGAACAACATTTTCTTCATATACATGGCCAAAAAAAAAAAAACAACACAAAAGCAGTTTTTCTGAGCTTGGGAAAAAATTGATGTAATTATCAATAATCTCATTTTTGTTCATACAAGCGTATACGCAAACATTTAATGGAGTATATTTATGCTCATGTGTGTTTATCCCTCCGAAATAATAATGTTAACTGTGTTGTCCTTCTGAATGCCTCACTGAATTGAATACTACACTGCGTAATGTATTCTCTTCATGGATATGTACGCCCATAGATGTGCGATTGTGAACACTGAAAAATGTATATAGGACTTTTAGGGCTGTTTCAGTCGTAATTTCTGTCCGAAAATAACATTATTCCACATCATTACCACTGTGACCGGGCATAACGAAATTAAGCAAATTTCAAATATCCGGATAGATTCTAAGTGACGAGGACGTGGTTGTTATACTATAATAGACTTTTTGTTTATATGAATGTTGGTTGAAGCACGTACACATAAATAAAATAAAAAAAACGGAGGGAATGGTGTAGCAGGTTATATAAAAATTCATCATTGCAGTACGTATCATGCTTTTGATATCCGAAAAACCAAACCATGGTTGCAAGGACAAATTTACTTTTTGCAACGGTAGATGTAAATTTGACGGTTTGCGGAATGGAAAAAAGGAACGACATTTCGGTGCATCTACATTCTACAATGTTTGTAATACATATCCTGCAATTTACATTTAAAAATGTGGATTGTTTCGATTCCACTGTTTTTCTCTCGTTTGAATAGTTTTGTCGTAACGCCTCGTCCTTCAAAAATCCCCTTTGTAACACACTCTTAACACAATCTACTATTTCCGCTCTGTTTTGTAATTCCAAAACCTTGGCGATTATGGCGTGGTACAAAGCTAATTTAAGGGCTCAACAGAATGGTAAATTCGCTGTTGTCGTATCGCGAATTTAACTTCCATATTTTAATCTTACCTAATCTGGATTACAGATACTGCAATTATACCCGTGAACTGTACGATTTACTACCATTTTTCATTGCATTAAAACAAGTTCATACAAAAAACGGTGCACGAAAAAGTAAGTGATAGGTGAATGAAAATTCGAATAAATAATGAAACAAGTGTGGAATACGAGCATGATTGATGATTCCACTGGAAATCGCACAGAAAGCAGCTTTAAAAACCAATATGAATTTTTTTAGCCTTGAGATTTGGTGTTTTCTTTTGCTCTAGTACAATTCGTCAGCTGCTGCACAAGAGTACACTCCTCAACAATCTCAAGCTAAATACTTGACTATATGCTGCTTATATTTAAGACAAATTTCTTGATTTTTTCTAATTTTCCTTGATTTTTCCAATTTTTGAAATTCGAGTAAACTTTTCAAAAATTTTTGTATTTTCTTGAATTTTCACAATTTTCACAATCTTCTAGATTTTCATAAATTTTCTAAGATTTGAGAAAATAGAGAAATCCGAAAAAAAATGGAGAAAATCTATTTCTCGAACTTTGCGAATTTTTCTCTATTATTTTTCTCAAAGTTTGGAAGTGATATACAGTTTCTTTACTACGTTTCTGCTAGTTTTGGCTCTCGAAACTAGTACAAGTTTAGCAAGGACATGTACAGATTGTGCTTTGATTATTTACCAAACACGGACTATCTGGTGATTTGAGCCGTACATTTGAATGTCGCCAACAGTTTACAATTCTTCTGAAATTGGTTCAGACTTATAATGTAATTTATCCGTCTGTGTGTATCAATGGTGTCCTTAAAATCCATTAAATATTTTAGTCGTTTCAGCCAGTGGAGCAATGATTTAAATCACCGATAAACAATTTATTGCTTTTCAAATCATCAATGCGAAAGTGCACTCCGCAAACAAGTTAGCGTTTATATATGTGTGTGCTTCATATCAGCGATAAACAACTAATCCAAATTAAAATGGATACAATTGGTAAAAACCATATTATTTTGTATTGTGCATATACCAAATCCCCGACAATGGTCAATGTCCACCGTTCTGTTTATTTTTCCAATATTCAAATGTAATTACGTTCAAATAATAATCAAATCAAAATGGATTTTTGTTTGCTTAAAATAATAAATGAATAACAATCATGTGCTGTAAATACAGTGCAATATTTACTTAGGTTTTTTTTTACATCGTCGAAATCGTTTCAATATCCATTACTGTCTAGAATGAACCATCAAACTTGCAATCTTCTAAGCCATCGATATATTTGACATAAATATGAAATAACGAATGACATTTATGGATTGTAGTGGGATGGGAGGGAATTGCATAAATGTCTCCTGCTACATTATTCATACTGTGTACGCATATTATATAGACATGCTACTAATAATAACTGAGTATTTGAACAAAACCCATAACTCCCCATACTCAACGAAGCCCTTTTCACCACCATGTCCAATCACAAATATAAATAATAATCAAATCAAATCAATGAATTAACATTAATTAATAATTAATTGGAAATAACTATTGCTATTCGATTGTAATTCAGCTACATAATATTATGTATGTATGAACGTACATCGATGGGATGATGGTCTATTATATAATACGTGGAAATGGTGATAGTATGGCATAGCTTTACATATTTGAAATTAAAACCAAATTTTGTGCGCCATTTGGGACAACACAGATTTAAATATTATGGATGTGGTAAAGGTATTGTTAAGTACATTGCATCAAGTATTGAAGTTATGGTAACGGTGGAAAATGGAATATGCAACGTGTGCTACTTTATTAAAAACCAGTTGAGCTCACGTAGTAAATTACTGTGAACATCCCCGTACGAAATCGTATACCTATGACGTGCGATACTAAACTTTTCGTGGAATAGTCATAATTTATGCGCCATCCAAGTGCTCTAACTCACGACCAGGTTAACCAATTTTTAAAAACTTTTTACGGGGCTATTAAATATTGGATTTTATTCTGTTACGCCACCGTCGTATTGTTTTCATTTAATTAAAGTGAATTCAGAAACAATCTCTCATTCTGTATAGTTTTATTAACCTGATTAATACTCAGCTAAAAATGTGTTTAAAGTATTACCGTTTGTGTATAGCCGGTACGGGTTCGACATACAGAATGAAACGATTTCGAATACTTTTATATTTTCATTTGATCACTGGAATTGACTGACGATGGCTTAAGAACTTAGGCGTGTGACTGTGAAAAATTTAGTGGTTTTTGGTCAGATCCTGTACGCGGTGTTATGTAAACATTTTGAAATATTTTGTAAATCAACTGCAAATTGCAGACTCGACAAGATTTATTCAACATTCCCAACACGATTTTTATGCTAAGCCCGCACAAAACGAGCTTTCAAAATCATATTGATATCAGACACAAACTATTTTGAACCGTGCCATTTTTCATTTACTAGAGCAACGTAATTATTTTCCTGTTCTCATTCTATTTCTCAGGTGGTAAGCATCTTTCGTTGCAAAGTAAATCAGCTAAAAGTTTTTAATTAAACGCTTCGAATGTGCTAATGACATTGAATCACGTTTGAATGTGATATAATACCCACTTACGCTATATCTGAAGATATTTCGTCAAAGCCTCAAATTAATTGCACAAGACTACTGTGTCTTTAATGCTGTTGTATACTGTGTTCACATAATATAAATTGTAAATCGGCATAGGTAATACATCTAATATCTATCATTTTGAATAATTAAATTGAATATCTAGTATGTCCATCATATTATATACTTCCCATTATACCCCCTCCGTTCGCTATGCTATAAGCATAAATATACATATAAATAGAAAATGTATATTAGATCGGTTATTTGACCAAAGGATTATAAATTACATATTTGTTTGAAAAGGTTCTAACCTATACAGTATAGTGCGGGTGCGGTGAATGAATGCGGGCATGGTAGTTAATTAAATGAAAATTTAATCAGCTCACAATAGATCAAGATTTTTCTATGCGTTGATTTTTTTCTGTCTTTTAATTTTCTGAAACCGAATTTGAATGTTGGTTCGCTTTTTATGTAGAAACTATCACAGCAAAAAAAAAATCAGTTATCGCTTTGAGTGGAATAATTGGAAGCAAAGGATGAGGAAACGATTTTTCTTTTATGAAAAAAGGTCGATAAATGAATAGCTATAAGCTATTCCAACAGAAAGTAGTCAATAGTTAGACTGATTCTATGATGTTGTCAGCATTGAGCTATAGTTGATGCACCACAACAAACTTTACTAAAGGTTCAGTAAATATTGACTAAATATTGGACATATTCCACCTATACCTTGACGCATTAACGACTATATCTTGTGTTATTTTATGGTTACACACGAGAAGTCTATGACACGTAATGCTGGACAGACATGATCCAGTGACATCATGCGCAGCCTTAGTTGCATGAAAAATAATAAGAAAAATGTCAAATTTATCGTTGAAAAATTCCCCAATGAATTCCAATTTCCATTAAATTCCTGAAATCCCTAATAAATTGCTGTACTGACGAAGCGTAAACTGCACCAGATACGACAAGTTTACGTTAGCCGTGTAGTTGACCAAGACTCGCTCGAAAACTCTGAACAATCGTCAGTGAAACCAGAATCCCATAATCTTCTATTGTCAACCGTACAACCAAACTACCATTTCAATAATATATTCCATTTTCTATTTCACTCTCAAAACTAAGAGAAATTATACACTAATTACTTGAACAACAATATTAAAACAAACAAACGAACAAACGAACGTCCTCTTTAATACTAAGCTATATACACAAAAACACCCAAGACGATGGTTTACGCTATGAATTATGCACTCTAAAATAATTCCTAAGAACTTAATGTTATATCCCCAACTTTGAAATGTTTGGTTTAATATCCATAATAGTTTGTTAAGGAGTTTTATTCGACAATAATTACAGAAGAGTTATATTTCTGAACCATATGCACCTCACACCAAATGGCATGTGTAATAATAACCGACCCAAAACCATTATATTTGTAATGAACGACATCCGGTGCAGATTATAATGCCCATCATTGAGATGAGTGTGGTAAATTAATCATTATTTTTTCACCTATTTTCTATTCAAATTCAAAATAGAAAAGAATGAAGAAGTACAAAAAAAAATTCTAATTAAGTTAATTGAAATTTAAATCTTTTTATCGTTCGAAAATTAAATAATCACCCGATTCATGAGTGGCTATTTCGAGAAAATACGAACATTTTTTGAGGTCGTTTGAATTGGAAGAAAATGGTATAACCGTCGTTGCTCGATAATAATTGATGGAAGTAAACTAGGACCGATTTAGTTTCATTCCACTTACGTGTTTTTTGGTTTAATCAATTATAATGGAAATACGATTAAAATCTCGGTTATAATTACAGGTCTGGTGCTAGTTACGTATTTAACATTCACCAGCATTTTATCGATTAAATACGATCAGTGGCTCGTTAAAGTTACTTATACATCTCAGATTTTAGTTTTTCATTTGTTGTTGCCTGGTTATTAGTTAATCATGTCGATTGGGTTAACAAAGCATCTCATTATGCGAGTGGATAATCGATAATTGGTAATGTTATTTTCGGTGAGATGACGGACAATTAAAATAATTGTTCTTATCATCATTCGGTGCCGCTGGTGGTGTGAAATACATTCGAAATATTGTACTAGCTATTGCACTATCGCATAAAATATTGCAGATCTAAAATGTGCTATGCAAATCTAATTTGCACCTTCTTATTTCTGACAAACGTATGACACGTGTGTGCACAAGCACATGAAGCATAAACGACAAAATTATGGCAATATAAAGCAGCTGGTTAAGTGCATTTAACAATTTATTCATAATTGTATGCCCGTTGTTGGTAGAGACGGTTTCCAACATTAGTTAACCAGAACCTATATTTTAGAAATATTTTTAGAAAATGTTAGAAATTTGATTCTATAATCCTGGATTATATCACCATGTTCAAAAAATTAATACTCTGCATTTCGTCGAGTTACGTATAATGAACAACACAGATTTTACACGTGCCTTTCTGTTCTATTCGGTAAATTCTCGACATATTATAATTTTCGGTTTTCATGTTGTTAATCCACCTGCAACTATCATCTCATACACTGACAAAAATTAAATTGATAATTTTTGTTAAAAACGTTTCTCGTAAATGTTTATTTGAAAGAAAGGGTTTCATCATAACAATGTGCCAACATTATTCTCGTTAACGTTCTAACAGAGATAATGTCGAAAATAAATTTTTCGTAGTCTTGTTCTCAGTTTTGTTCATGGCGATGCATGATCACTGGTTCATAATATCCTTTGTAAATATATTATCTGTTATTTTCGAGACTATTTTGTTACAGTATGGCTATGGATGTGTGTGCAATAGGTATGGTGTGTGGTTTTTATATCCCAAAAATTTTACGATCAACTTTATTAACACACGAATTAATTTTGCTAGAATAAATATAAAACCTCATACTCTTTACGCTGTTTTCTCCAATATTATACGAAGTTCAACATTGGTATGATTTTAAAATCATTCGTTTATTTATGTAGTTATGCATATTGTTAATGTTTCTACAGTATTTACTGAACTGAGTAAATGGTAATATGATACATTTAAACACATACCCTGTAATGAGAGGGAGGCTATCTGAATTTCGAGTTAAAATCATGGTTGGATTGTTAATTTAGCTGGAGGGGTTTCGTGATGCTACACAACATCTATACTCGGACTGTACACACAGAAAAGAATATCCCATATGAGGCAGCTGCATTTGTGTTTACTTTAATAATTAAAGTATAGCGTTGTCTAGCAACTACCTACCAGATAACCACCCACAGGATCATATGAAAATACTTAAAAGATTCAGAAGGCCTTCGGGAAGAAATTCTTGTCCTATTTTCGACCGATTTATTTTGTTTCACAATAACAGCAACGCCTTCAAACAATAATAATAGAAATTTGAGTAAAAGGCGATCAACACGAACACGGAATGTTTTTGTCGAAAACTCAGCTCAAACAATACTTCCCCAAAATGACTGAACGAAAAGTTATCATTTGAAACGTATACAGGAAAGTAAACGAGAGCTCAAGGAAAGATTGTTGTTTTAATGGAAGCTGTTCAAAAGTGGGTGTAATAACAGTAATATAACTCGAAATATAAAACGGTTTTGAGCAAAACTTTGCCAATTACACTAACACTTAACTCGGCACATATTACGAATGATATTTTCTGCAACACACGTAAGATTAGCTTGCTAATGGTAACTGAAATTGTAATAAATAAATGAACATTTCATCAAACATATACCATTAAATGTGATGCGACTTTCTAAACAGCCTGAAAATTTCCATGGTTTTTGTAGAAATGTGATTTTTGAATAGGTCTTAACACTCCTTACATTGAAATATATTTTCAATATAATCCATTTACGTGGCATTATGTTCATTTCGAGTTACAGGTACGGGCGGGTATTGAAGGAAAAATACAAAATATTGATGGGACCGCTTTCGAATAAAAAATTAAGTTATATTTGTCAAACCCAATGAATTATTTAAGAGGATTAAGTCAATGAATAACTCTTTTACGTATGGTTGAACATTTATCTGCTTAGTCGTATGTCGATAAATAAAGATTATGTTTTTGTTGTTTATTTTGTCAATCATGTAGTACAACACTGTCCCACCTCTGTATTTTTTTACCATTTTTTTTTATTCGTCTGTGCTATCCATAAGCAATTACATTATCAAAGATTTGTATTGTAACATGCCAACGGATAATTAATTGAATCAATATTACTCGGTTAAACATTTATGACCAATCAGAAATCCAGATGCAGCTTCAGTGTACCTGTACAATGTAATTCTGAGAGATGTCAATGACCCTGATTTAACCGTTTCAATCAGGATATTTCGCATTTTTATATAGGTTAATTAGTACTAAAACAAACGAAGTAGAAGATTTTTATGCCTCAGGCACAAGCCTTCTCTTATATGCATGAAAAGTATTTTCGATACTTTTGGCATAAAATGTTTTATGAGCCGCAAAGTGTCCTCAGTCTTCCCTCCTTAGTTGCGTAAATAACTATTGCAACAGAATTGGTATCAAATTTCAAAAACCACAAGCAATCGAAGATACTATAATTATATCAGCGATATGTTTGCCGTTCTGTCGAAAGGTTAACTAATCAAATATGGCTTAAATACACCAGAGCCTATGAATTAGAAATGTTTATGAAATAGCTTTCTACCACAAGGATTATTATATCGTAACTTCGAGCAATTTCATTGATATTGAAGGCAACCAAGGCAACGCACTTGAAGCATTACTCTCTAACCGAACAATGTCAATTTCCATTGACATTACTGAAAATCGATAGCATTTTGAAAATCTAGTACACTTCAATAACAAAATTTATTGTGTACACTCCAACAGAAGAATATTTAATGTGTTCCTGTAGGAATTCAATTGAACTATTTCCCTTCAGATATACAACATATCAATACATAAACTGAAAAAGTTTTCTTTAGCTTCCAAATTTTCTTCGACTTTCATCAATTTTCAAATAGAAAGTTTTCGCATAGTTCGATCTTCAGCTAGAATTGTATCGTCTCCATATCTATCTACCATCTACACTTAAACGTATAGACCTAATAGCATATCAACAAAATCGATATTTTCCCATCTATAATGTACTGGATATACTGGATATAGGTAATGGAGCATTCACAAACATCTCTAATAACGTGAAGAGAATACCATCTTACATCCATATCCTATTACAATGATACTATATTTGATACAATTCATCGTCACCACTCCACCGAATTCTAACAGACACATACACACTTATATATAAAATGTGTAGCAACAGCCACCCACAGAATCCACACCCAAAAACATCGATTTCCCTTGTCGTTTATCCTATTTTCGTTATTTCATTTTACTATTGTACACATACTACTCCAGGATGTTGCGTTAAGCGGATTCACATCCGCATCACCTATTTTTTTTACAGTGATACACGATGATGAAATCGAATAGAGAATTGAAAGTCCTCTTTTTAGAAATTCCCTTAAGCTATAATTGTTAATTTTTCCTCTTTTTTTTTCAAATCAAACATCATCCATCCCACACCGCTTTTGTTTATTCCCATTGACATTACACCACTGCTAAAACGCTCCATTGAAAAAAAAAAATGATTAATGACATTGTTTTATTTACAGACTTGCCCCTCCATTGCAATCTGGACAACAACAGATGTCACAGAGTATGTCGGGCGCCAATAATACAGGACCCCATTGTCAATTGGGTGGTTCGTCGCCCTTAGTAATGCCAGTTTTTCCACTTAGAACATCACATTCAGCGCATGGACAACATTATTCGCCATACTCACCCTCCAGGTAAAATTCTATAATTCTTGCTTAAGAATTAAAAATTACCCACAATTAACTTTAAAAACGAACGAGGCAAATTAGGTTAATTATGGTTGAGTTAATTTTTCTTTCTCCTTTCTCCAAGATTATAGTCGATTTAATAAGCGTAAACCCTCAAACAACATAATACTTTAGACTGCACACTTGTTTGTACCACTATTGCCACTTCCGATATATTCTATGTACAGTGTAGATATAAGATACAAGTAGATATAATTTCAAAGTCACCGCAAATTAGTAACTTTGTAAATATGAAAACTGTTCACAAACCGAGCCCTGTTTAGATTCAAATGCGCTGAAGTGCTTAGCTGGCTCTTTATTTCAAATTCGCGTAAATAAATACGATTGAATTCACAATGGTTGCCTAGGCTAGATTAGAGTAAGTACAGTGCTATACTCTTAATTTCTAATTCCCGTAACTAAGGACAAGTGAACCTAAAATGCCGTTAATGATGAAAACAAATTTTGGAGTATACTCACCGAATCCATGGAAACGGAATAAATTCCGCACAATATTCTCAATAAATTCGTTAACAAAAAATAAAATAAAAATACGGAAAAAATAATTGAGTTTAAATCTCTACATTTCCGCTATACTCATTTCACCGAGATTTTACTGGTAAAAGTTTTATTCCGTGAAACAATAATGGATGTGTGCATAAGAAATACATAGATTTTCCAATATCATCTCCACACGTTTGGGGAAAATGTCGCAAGATAATTCATCAATGTATTACGACTACAATTCTATTTGTTCTTAAATTTAGCGAAAATTTAATCAATTTGAAGAAGACAAGGAGCTCCAGAAAGACATTGATGCTTTAATAATTGCTTTGTAAACACAAACAATTCCAGGATATTCGTTTCTGTACTCGGTTCACTGTTCAACTTAAATTTGTAACTAGATAATATATGAAAACGGAACGTTTCTCTGCTGTAATGGGTAATGGCATCAGGCGATCTATCTTATTGTTTGTTTGTGTTAGGTATACAAACTAAAAGAGAAAATTTTATGTGAACGTATACGATTATAATGGGTGAAATGAAAGCATTAACTAATGTTCAAAAATGTTCCTTTGAGAAATTTCCCTGGAACTTATAACGGCAAATTTAATTGAATTAATTTTCATGATAAATTCTCGAAATTGTTTTGATTAGTTGGAATGGCATGTGCAAGTTATATAGTGTGTAATCATCTAAATGTTCCGACACAGTGTTTTTTTAACATTAAAATTATGAGAGGTATCAGAAAATGGCACTGATACAAAATAGTTATTTATGACATCATGTGTCATAATACACATCGTGAGCCTAATCAAGTACTTTTCACCGAGATTCGTATAACGTTTTATGCAACATTATCATCTCGAGTTTATGCAACTCGGGACTCGAGACTAATGACTCCAGCAGCCTTAATAAATTTCAATATAGTGGGGTGGCATTGTCCTAATTATGAATATTTGTCCTTACTCATTGACATTCAAAATTCTTCCGGTTTCCCCGAAATTTGGAAAATTGGTAAAATCATGGTAAAAATGGGAAACAAAAGTAGTCCCTGCTGTCAATAGTAGAGTTCAACATAGACGAATACACTTCGAAAGTAAAATAAGTCTAACTTACTCGCAGCCAAGAAATTTTTTATTCCACGCCGCCTAGTGGTTTGAAAATTTGTTTTTTTTTTTACTGGTGGGAGTTTGGTATCCCAAACCGAAGACTCGCCTTTCATCATTTTTATTAATCTAATTTTTAGTTGCTCACTAGTATATCGTTCAATTTATCAACAAATTGAATGCACTTTATCTAATGGATTGGTCAAAAAAGACCACATCCGTAGATTCACGTCTCTAGATACGGACGAATGAATATGGAGACCGATACATACAATGAAATTAAAAGTTGAAATAAAAAATCTCTGTTACGTATAATTAATTCTTAAACGACTGCTAGACGTGTAAATTATGAAATAATTCGAAATAAAACCTATCTACCGACAAAATTTAATTTCAAAACAATTTTCCACCCACAGGTTTCACATAGACAAACGATGCCAGCACAGGTGTTCATGGAAATGTTTTAGTATTGCCTTAATTTTATTAGCTGTTATACTCACAGCTATGCTGGCCTACTTTGCTGGTAAGTGGCATTTTTGAAATTGCAATTTTAGTTTTACTTTTTCGTGTATACACTATCTCGAAAGCCTTAATTTTTTAATTAAATTTATGTTGTTTGTTGGAATTGTGCTTTGCGGATAGAATTGGACGAGTTAACTTTTGTAGACACATTCAACGGTTTATGAATTAGAGAGTGAAGATGGTTCTGTAATTTCATTTCATGGGAAACGAGATGTTATAACAAAATGCATTGTTGAATTGATGAGTGTGTATTGTGTGGTGGATGGGTGTGTGTGTGTGAGAGAGAGAGAGGATTTGTGTGCTGTAATTTGATTTCATTTATCACTGAATGGTAGGCAAAATGCAGTATTTATAGTGACTTCCGGTTTGTTTATGTGTAGACGATCGATGAATAATTCAAAATTAATGAAGTTTTTTTCTTATCGCACAAATCACAGCAATATATAACTCACAAGCTTACACTGAAATCAAAGTTACATATAAATACGATATTTTGAAAATTTTATAAATCTAATTTCCTGAATTTATGATTTCCACGTAGCTTTACCACGAATCGCAAAGCGAGAGAAAAAAAAAAGAATAAATAAAATCATAGAAAAACTTTTCATTTTCTCCCATATAAAGTTAACGGAAAGAAACTTCTTACACAATTCTTTTCCGTTATTTTCTTTCATATGCCATGTATTACAAACTCGGTATAAGAACTCTCGCAGTTTACCAAAGTTTCGCACGAATCGCGATGGTTATTTTGTGCTTCCATACTGTGCGATCAGCAATTATGGACGCCTCCTCGCGTTTTCCCACTGTTGTACATTTTGATATTATGTTGTGTTCTATAATATAACACAATAAAAAGTTTTTTTTTTGCTCGCTTAAGTTTTTCTTTTTAAACATATTTTACATAACCAGAGGAAAGTTAAATTTTTTAATGTCCTGGCGACGAACAGGAAAAAAAACGATATTCATCGTGTTTTGCATGGCCAAAAACCATTCATAAAGAGATAAATTTAAACGAACACAGAAAAAAAAAGTTTTACTTTAATCGATGGCAGTATGGAAACAATTACTCAGTGGAGGTGAATTTTTGTTGTATTTAGGTACATTTTATTCGGTAGGGTAGGTACACAATTGTTTATAGTCCGTTGCGCGATATAACAAAGTATATGTAGATTCTGAGGAAAATTCTAAGTTAGTCCGCGATCTGTGTATCTGTTGTAGTCTGACCGAAGTGACAACTTTTCATGCTTGAATTACGTGAAAAATTCTGAAATTTGTGCCCAAGGCATGAAATAATATCAACGCCATCGTATACAGAAAAGCAATCAATTGTAAACATACTCTTGCATGTTTATTGAAATTACTCAGATTTTTTCTGAAAAAGAAAAACTTTTGAACCCAAACTTTTGACCATTTTTTTCAAATGTAAATAAAGTTGTCAATGGTAAACGATATTGTTTCCGCTTCAAAATTGTCGAAGTATTTTTTGTAGATTATAAACTTTTGTCATACACAAAATGCTAAAATTTCCCTTTATAGTTATTTATAAAAGGAAAGCGTAATTCCATCGGCTTATCGATAAAGTTCAAATATTTGATCTCTCATTTTGTGAGGCGTAATTTATTGATTATAGTGACATTAGTAATTTCAATTTATTTATAGACATGGGTGGAGGAAAACTGTTTCTTACATTTATGTGTGTAACAAAAAAAAAATAGTCAGAGCCTTTTGGATGTTATTGTTAATTAGTGGGGCCTAGGCATTTGTTGCGAAAGGTACATGACCGAGCCTAAATTCAAATCTTTAATCGACATCAGATGATTGCATTCGCCATTTTTGTAGTACTTTTCGAAGTTCAACGTCGACGTCATTAACCGTGTGATTAAATAAGACAGTTTTGACATAGCGTACAGAAGCGTAACATCGTATTTGCCGTTCTAAGTTTTTCATTTGCAATTTTTTTTTCTAAATTGTTTCAAGTAAATAACTGACTCCGTTTGGTATCGATTTTGTTGTCATTTCCTAGACCGTAAATTTCGTGAGTAACACGTAATCCATCTTTGAAAGTGTCTTGCTAATTAGATTTTGATTTTAGATTCAGTTGTAGGATTGTCAACGTTTTCTTATAAGAAGGCGAGTTTGCAATTGACGTGAATGATATAAGTAAGGATTTTATTCTAAATTTGAATTCAAGTTTTCCATAGATTTAATGTCGATCTGACCAGTTTGTGTTTTTTGTCTACTTTCTTTAGAGATACCATCGGTGTGGAGGTTATGTTTATTTGATTACATAAGACGATAGTAGAAGTCACTAGTCGTAAGTTTTTTAATTTGATAAACTGAAGTTGAACTAGGGTTTAATTCCGTTCTTTGTTTATTTACTCTAGTGAATTATAGCCTTTAAGGAGCTTTTCATCAATAAATGAAATGAATTTTGGATTACCGCCGATAGCTTCATTAAAAATCGTTGTTGCTGAAAATCAATAGTTAAACTTCCGCCTCAACGTCGTCTCGTCGTAACACATTGGAAAAGTTCATTTCTTATTACGCCATTTTAGTGTTACCTTCATTACATTCTCAGAATTCTACTAAATTTAACATAAATTCTTTCGTTCTCTTCTAAAACTCTGTGGAATTTTGTAGAATTCCGAGCATGTACTGAAGGTAAAGCCGACATGAGTTATAAGTGGTTTCATCCCTATCATTTATTCTTATCATTTTCTTTTCTTTTTAATTTATTCCTCGACGATAACTGAAGTCTCCTGTGACGGAGGTCGAAAAATCGTCAAAAACAGCTGACGGAAATTATACATTTTTGTGATGTAGAATAATATTCTGTGCGAAAACATATTAATTTACATGCCAGAAAATGTTCTGGTGTCTCGGTATCGTCGTTTGAAAGCTGTTTCGCAATAGTAATTAAATGAGAATCAACAGCTAGGGTTCCGGTTACCGTAGAGTAAAGTTAATGTTTTCCAAGAATTCTGAAAGTTACACGTTTAATGGAAATGATACCTGCTCTTTGTTTATATTTTCTTTAATAAAATCAACAAGATACTTCTTCGAGAATTGTGTGATCGTTCAATTAGAGAACTAGGAAAGCCTCGACAATCTTTTGTTTTTACTGCGAAACTTTAATTTAATTGTGGTTGCATCTTTAAATTGAATCATTGAGAAACGTTATCGAAAACCTTGAAATTGTAGCATCAGTATACTAAAGGCTACGGTTTGTCGTGCCTTTCATAAAATTGGACTGTGTTTGTTGGGAAAATTATAACAACGGCTGTGCTAATATATTGTTTATAAGATTGTTATTCTCAATTTGTGCTGAATACCCATCTAGCCGTTTCGTTATAGGTCGATTGCAGTTTTGTGCAATTGTGTAACGCTTTTCGTATATGCCATATGTTAAGATTAAGTTCAATTTATGGATGCAATCGACAATAAATTAATGAAATAGAATTTTGGAAATAAAAATAGCATAGCAACGAACTATTACATTGATTTCCCCACAACAGAATCGACACAAAAATCAGACAATTTCAAGCGATTTAATTAAGTACTTTAAAGAAGAAATAAAGAAAAGTTTTCCACACAAATAAATAAAAATACGACAATAAAACTGTCAAAAAGAATGTAGGTCATCGTATGATTTATAAAGGCACATAAGACCATCATCCATAATAATAACAAACAATGAAAAATATTTTAAAATGTAGGCGGTTAGCCCTGGGTGACTTGACTAAAATGTGTAATATGGATGTGTGAGTCTATGTTATGTATGACGAAAAAAAAATGCTTAGGCACGTATATCCTTCAAAATGTCATTTGGGACATTCAGGAAATAAGAAAATATAATTTGACGTTATGTTTTCTACCACTCACTATATGTATGTATTTGTAGGTATTTGAGTTATCCATGAACTTAAAACATAATTCTACTATGTCATACAAACAACATAAATATACATTTTATTACATGCAACATAAAATGATATATAACGTCTGTCATATAGTTTTCCTATTTCACGGCATGCAATTTTCATTTTATAATTTGCACCATGGCAAAATGTAATAAGAACTAAAATGACAGCTGACAGTGGTTTTATGAATTCATAGAAAAGTTTTTCGCTCTTAGAAAATTGCTATATGTTACATTGTAGATTCGAGGAGAGCACTTCCATTTGCAGACACATAACTCATTACTACGTAACAAATTTTCTCCATACTCGGGGAATGTGTACACTTTCCTATTTACGGGCATTAAACTCTGTTGAGTACTTTACATATAATTTTTTTTCGGGAAGAAAATTTTCGAATCAAAATATCTTGGTGAAAGTAGGTGATGGTTTTTTTTCGTTCGTTTTTTTATCATATGACTTGCTTATCGTGACAATTACTCACTTGCTTGCAACGAAAAAAAATATTTGTAACTAATTTCTTTCTGTTTCTGTCATTTTTCTGTGGCAGAATAAGAAAAAAAAACGTTTCGCTTCCGGAAAGGAAAACATTATACGAAGAGATAAAGTGAGCAATAACTTTAAGGAAAAATTTCAGCGACACGAATATGGAATAAGATGCAAATTGAATACGAAAATTGTGACGCAAATATGAAATGCGATTTTTTTTAGGTTTTATTGTAAGTTTTGCCAGAATTGTGGTTCGATATAAAGTCTTCGATTTATTCGATTTAATTGGCTACCAAAATTTCGGTATCATTTCGACAGATATATCTTTGGTCCGATTCAATGATTCGCACTTGAACGATGTGACAAATTACAATTATTTTACACAACGGAAAGTGTCATAGACGTACGGACTTTTGAAAGCCGACACATTTTCTGTTTCTGTGTTTTACTTGAGTTTCTGATTTCTCCATATAAAAATAAATGCAAAATTCACAAAAAACCAGGAAACCAGGAAACAGAAAATGTGTCGGATTTCAACATTCAACGAGTGTATGCCCAAAACATTTGAATTTTTCCTGACATAAAGATCGACCGGGAATGCCTACAAAAAATGGGAACTTTTTTTTTTTGAATTTTTTGTATTAAATTTTCTAAAAATGAGCACTGGATTTGGATGTTCGAAATTTTCGGCAAAAAATATCTCAAATGTCTATCAAAATGCATCTTAAATGCATCCTGTCATGGTTTTCCGTAGAACATAATTATATGAATGATCCACTTACGGTATTGCAAATGAAAATTCATTTCTCATTATAATGTGTAGAGGTCCTCCAATTTATAAGCCGACTTATCGGCTAAAATGCATTTGGGATATCTCTCTAATGATTCGTGTTGCTATAACATCGGCTTCGTTCAATATTTAATTGTATAAATTACGCAGAGTACATTCATTAATGACTATACTATGTGTACGAACAGCTAAACAACTAATTCATCAAGAGATAATTTTTTTTTTTTAATAAATCCACTTAGCATTAAATTAAGTTTCCATACATTACTCACTTTCATTCTTCTCATTTCACCGCAATGGCACGTTACAATAGATGAAATTAGTGAATTTCATGAACGTAGTTTATACTTTTCGCTAGGATAGTTGAGATTTTGATTACAAAATGAAAATACGATGTAAATTCGACAATTTTTCTTTTTAATTACTCCATTTGTATCAGCCAGACTGAAAATATAGAGCATAGCCAAGTGCAGCTATGAAATTCGAGTTGAGTTTTTTTTCTCTCTCTCCTCCTCTGTGTTGCAATTTCAAGTGTTATTTTTCTTTTTCCAGAATTTTCTTTTATAAAAGTGCTTTTCTATAAAAACTATTCTTCTTTTAACACATAAATTTAGATTCATTTTAAAGTGTCGTTTTTCGTCGTGTGTTACAGCTCGTTTTTATTGTGTGCATGTGTATTGCGAACACACTGTGTATGTATCGATATATGTACATACACACAATGAAAATTGTGAAAAAAGGGCCACTTGTATATTTGAAGCTATACCGAGCGCATTTACTGATTTCGGTTTGTTGTTGTTTTATTACATTTTGTCCAACTTCCGTTCCGTACATAAATAACACACTATAATATCTACACATTAAAGCGCCATCTACCATTTTCCCTTTAACAAATTTTTATTTTGCTGACCCACTTCAAGCTACGGTTGGCTGCAGCAGTATGTCTTTCTGGACACAAAATCGATTCCATTAGGAAGTTTAATGTCTATTGTGTATAAATTGTAGTGGGAATATCATGCTTAAGCCATAATTTCAAATAATTGCTATTTAATTAAATGCCATAATATATATTGGTGGAAATGTGAAAGAAACGCTGTATAAGTATATGTATAAATGGTAGAAATAGAGGAGGAGGGGTTTTCAGTAACGAAAATGTGGAGCTAAAGGGTGTTTGATTTAATCGATTTTGTTTTTTGGGATGTTTTGTTGAATTTTGTATGTACGGTGTGTCGTCAATTTTATGTGTTCTACACGGGGCTGTTTTGTGTAGAGAGACTCTGTGTAGAGAGTGGGACGGGTGCTGCTGTGTAATGAGTTGTGTAGTATTATTAATGTTACCGCTGTTCCGATGATAAGGAAGTGGTTTTTATTGTTTATTGGTAAAGTTGGTTGCGCGGTTAATGGGTAATGGTTAATAAATCATTTTATGATCACATTTAGCATTTGGTTTTGGTGGGTCACCAGTCACAATGCTCTTGGTACGAAATGCTGTTACGTATTATAATAGGAAAAATGGAATCGAGAGAGAAGTTTTTAATGATACACATTAAATTAATAAAACATGAGAATATCGCTTGAATGAATATATTTGAAAATTCGAAAATTAATTAACGAGAACAAATAAATTAACCGAATAAAGTTTATGGGGATACAAATAAGGGACACGTTATACCAGGCATATGGATCGTATTAAAGTCAAATACACACACTTTAAGTTAGCTATATAGCTGATGAAATTTGAGAATTTTTTTTTTCGTGAATTGATATTGATTCAGAGTGTGTAGAATGTCGCGTATCGTTTCTCGATGGGAGCAATGTAGCGTGTATGAAATATATCGAGTGGACTTTTGAAGAACTATTACTGCAGTTTTCACATTTTTATACAACCGACAAGAATTTCAAGGGTTATTGAAAGTTCAAATAGATGAAAATCTATATCTCGATGATGGGATTGCAGCGAAAATCTTTTTTTTTGGATTTTAACTAAAACGGTAGAAGACCAATCATTTGATCCAACAGGATACTCGGCATACACCACTTCAATTTTTAGAAATAAAATCTTACGCTTTCAAAACTGAACGGTGTTTCCCACCTCATAACTTCAGTAAAGAAAACTCCTAGTAAATATTGGTACTATTTCCACTTCTAACACAACGACTATAGTCGAGTCTTTCGGCTTCGGTACGCAAAAATTTAACATTTCGGAATCTTTCTTCTCAGCAGTTTTTCTAGTGGGTCTTTTTTTTTTTTGATAAATTGATTTCTCAAAATAGTCCCTGATGAAAACATAACTGTTTCAGAATTTTCAGAACTTTTTTTTAGAAGTTTTCGGAATTAAAATTCCCAAAAATAAGCCCTGGTTGAAAATAGTTCTACGAAATTTAAATTCCTCAAAATAGGCCCTGAAAGGGTATCATCGAATCACTGACTGAAACTGTAGCTTAAGCTCGAACACAATAACAATTGATCGTTAATATTGTAGGCCATTGTTTTAGCTTGAGATATAACATTGTTCTGGTGTACATGGTGTACATGCGGACTTCATTCTACATCGCCTGTAGGTAACTCAAGTGATTTTGTTATAGACATCTCCATATACGACAACATTTTACCATATAACAGCTCTGCCTACATGTCGTAATCAGTCGTGATTTTCATGAATTATTTGATTAGATATTAATTTAGTGAATGTGGTCTAAATATAGAGAATAGATTGCAATAATCTCAACTCACTGAACACACCTCTATTCCTACCAGAAATAAATTACTATTGCCACATATAACAGAGACACATAACATATTCACACATATGATCATTGTAAGGATATATTGTACTATATACACACATCGAATCATAGATAGGTATAAGATCTATATAAATGCATATTATATACACTATTATGAATAATAATTTAATAATATTATCATAGTTAAACAGGAATTATAGCAAATTGAAAACCACAGCATTTCGTATCTTAGAAACGTGTGTGTATTAATTTTACAACCACACTACGTTAAATTGTATTTATATCCTCATCTAATTTTGTATATTAGCCTATCGTACTATGGCTTGGATGGATATGATGCAGGTGGGGGTGGTGGTGTGTAAGCATTATACGTATATATAAATATGTACATCTGTGGGCTGGGTGTAAACGATGAATCTGTAATAATTTACGATGTTCGTTGCATATGTCAAATTTGAAATTCGTATATTACTTCCTTATGCGATGATACTTGGTTTATTGAAATATGCTAAAACTTATCTAACTCTTGATCCGATTTCATTAAACATAAATCTTATATTTCAAAGGAATCCATTGTAATGTCGGTTGATTAAGTTACAAATTTGTAAGTTTTGATGCTGTGTGCTTCCAGTTTAACTTATTCCGTCGTTCACACAGAGTGTATATATAAACATGACGAAAATCTGTACATATGAAGATTAAGTCGTTCAAATGGGGTTGATTGTTGTACGATATTTAACACCTCACCAACAGAAGCCAAATACCTTACAAAGTTAAAGTAGTTGGCCGTATCTATCACTAACGTCAATCAAAAACCTATTTTTGATTCTGTGAGAATTTTGAGCTGAAAACATTATATAATTTCACTTAATCACAATTAGTACGTTTGAAATGTTATACGGCTATACGGTTTCCTATACACCACTGTTCCAACAGACAATTCATTTTACGTTTGCATCACATCAGCAGAAACAGCTTTGATTTATCCGAACACCTGTCGCCGCTTAATATCATGGACACATTAATTTTTGACTGTCAAAACTTCCATATAGTTAGCAATTCATTCCAGGCATGTCCATGAATATTCAAATCATTTTATAAATCCATTAAGATGTATTCTGGCAAACGTTTTCCTATCGTCATCCAATTGAAATTACATTAAATTACCATTCGCATCCAACTAACGTTTTCCGTTTTTGATTCCTTTTCAGCTGTAAGTTCGATGAAACCCAGTATGGATCAAACAAATTGTATTCTAGTCCAGGATGTAAAGTCCGTTACACATGATCAAATCACTCAAAACTCAGATGGACCCACACAAATTCCCACCGAAGAATCACTGCCAACCAGCACAGCTGACCATAACATCTTTACAACACAACTGCATCAAAATGGTTTGCATAGCAGCGGCTTAGCACAGCAGCAACCACATTATCAAGATCAACAATATATTGCCCAGCAGGCTCATCAAACACAACCGAAATGGCCTGTCTTAGAACTAAGAGAATTTAACGAATTATATCATGCTACAGTCCCTCCATATCAATTTTGGAATTCGGAATTCAAGAACAAGCATCCAGCGTTCATTCGTTTTAATTTTACTCTCCCTTGGGGTGCTAATTTTGCGGTTTATGGTCGTCGTAATGTAGCACCAAGTGTCACGCAATATGATTTTGTTGAATTTATTAAGGGTGGACGGGTGGATAATAGATTACGAAGACGAAGGAAGAGACATGCTACCACTATAAATACGAATGATGACAACAATATTAACATTGATATTTCTGGCGATGCTGTTGCTCATAATTATGAATTTGAAAAAATCACAAATGATGTGGGATTCGGCATTCAAAATGACGCGCAATTAAATGGCAGTGAATGGTCAACGTTGACATTATTTTTTGATTCGCAATTGCATCTCACACCCGAGCAACGGCACATCATTTCGAAGAGGTCATCGTCTGATGCATTGCCCACCCTGGATATGGACACAATGATGGTTAATGTTAGCTTGTTACAATACTTGGACACGGGTCGATGGTTTCTGTCGGTGTACAATGACGAATTATTGGCACATAGTGTTACGTTAATAGTTAGCGAAGCGGAAGGGGTCAGTACAACATGCCCGAATGATTGTTCAGGTCGTGGTTCATGCTATTTGGGAAAATGTGATTGTATCGATGGATATCAGGGTGCAGACTGTTCGAAAAGTAAGTATTTTTATATAATAACAGCAATACGGTTTTATATGTGGATAGAACGTTTACAATATAGTTTATGTATAAGGGGTTGCGGTGATGACATGGAGATGTGAAGAGGTATTTCGATGCATACTGAATTTTAATAGCAGTGGGTAGAGCTGAATGGTGTATGGATTGAATATGCATTGTATGTAACATCGTTTAAGGTTTCGATTTAGAGTTGAATTTCAATCATTTAATGTCTGAAACTGGACACAAAATTACTTGAAATTCTGCGAGTTTGTGTCACTCGTAGTGCGGTGTTTGGATTTTTTTATTTATTTATACATCAAGAGCATTTACGTGTAACGTTGGTGTACTGGTGCAGTGTTTTTTACTCGATACTAAATCATTCAACAACGTTTCTTTTGTTCAAATTCAAAAATAATGTCTGCAATTTAAAATAAAGTGATTCGAAGTATACTTCAACGAATGGTGCAAGCTGTGGAAATAGAGAGATTTAAGGTTTTTTTTCTCGATTTTATTGTGGGTGACAGTAACTATGATTTTACGGCTATGATTTTAAATGAATTAAACTGATCCGGTACGGGGTGGAATTTATTTGCATTCAAAACTATAAATGAAAACCTCTGCCCATTAAAGAGGGAGACAGCGTTATTGTTCGGTGTTAAAAATATTTTGCTAATATTCTAAACCAAATGTGTGAATTATTAACGTAACTAGACATTTTACTGTAATATTGAAACTATAGCAGGAGCATCGTTTTAAGCTTGAAGTTTGATTGATATTGTACAACAGAGCAGCATTTCAGTCAGACTATATCACTAACATAGTGAATAGTAAGAAATATAAACATTTCATGCCAGTCTCTACGACAATAAAGTTACGGTACGCTCGATTAACCCAAAGTTTTCTATTCATCTCGATCGAAAAACTGGGAGATTCTTAAATATAATTTATAGGGCGAGTGCCGAGGAGTTTTCCTCACGACGTTTTCGGCAATTCTTGGATATTCTAGAAATTCTTGAAAATTCTCGAAAATTCTTCGGCTTTTTATTTAATTTTCAAGCATTTCGGTAGTTTCAAGAATGTTCTTATAATTTCATTGGAATATTAGATTATATCTTGTAGGTAACCCAGCTGTTTCCAAATTTTTATATTTATTTTCTTCAGTCCTTTTATCGCTTAGAAACAGTGCAGCACTGGTCGCATTTACCTTCAAATGCCTTTGCTGTAGCACTTTCATTTTTACATGCTGCGAATCGTGCATATCTTCCGTTTGCATATAAAAAGTTTGAAAGAAGATACATTACCGACTATCACTCAATATCATTGTTAAAGTTTTCAATTTGTTGAGCTCACAAATATATATATATATGCAGAAGCACAGCGATATGCGAGTCTTTAAAACAAAGATGATAAAAATCTGTCAGACGACTCTGTAAACTGTAATCTGCTGCAAACTCCGGTAAAAGCAAAAAAATTTCGTGCATTCTCCAATGGCATAGTTTTTCGCTACACACAACTAACTTCAAAGTTATATTATTTTATATTATATGAAAAACGTACAGTACAGATGTACCGAATTCCACCCGAGTATTTTCATTTACTTTTCATGTCCATCTCATGTATGCCTTATTAAGCACGGCAAAATGTGACGTGTGCAAAATTTAGCATTTCTGTCTACTTATTACATATTTTAATAATATTTTATGTTACAACAACTGCAAGGGGTACTTAACGTGCTGCTGTTCGCTTTAGTTGGAAATTCCAATTTTTACAAAGTTTTTTGAGGAAGAGAATTTACGCGCCCATGAAAAATCTGTTTCATTGACAACGAAATTCTACGAACAATAATTTAGATTATAGATCATAGTATAGAAATGTTGAAACACTAAAATAGGGTTATATGTATAATATAGGACCGTTGGGGCTTTCAATTATTGTAATATATGCGACTTTATAACATAGCACTGTAGACGAATGGTTATATTGTAACCAATTCGTACGCTAGATATCGGGAAAATAAAAAAATTTCAAAATCGGTTCAAATGTCTCACAAATTTTGTTTAAAAAAATGTGGTTTTTACAGTTTTTCGACAATATCTTCTGAACCATATGGTCGGTTGACTTTACGTCGGGCTCAAAATTCATAACTTTTCACTGCCTTTCAACAAAAAAAAAAGTTTATCAAAATCTGTTCAGTAGTTTCTGAGATATCGGAGATACGCCCTTTAGTTATGTTGCCGACGATATGTTTAATAAACACCATGGTGTTTACTGCAGTAAACAATGATCCAACATGTCAGATAGTTTGGAAAATATTAAGACTGATGAATGCTCAAATTACTTTGGTAGACCACCTTTCCATTTAAATTTTCAATTTTTAACTAGAAAAATAATAACAAAATCAACTCTTGCTATTCGAAATTCACTGACTGGATCCCTAATGAAGCATTCAGTTTTTAATAATCCCGTAAAAGAAATCCCTCTCACATTTAAAACCAAACTTTTCATAAACTCAACACGACTTTTTTGCCCAAAGCTTTCTTCATCCACTCAAATGAAATTAATTTAAAACTTTTTGATGTCTGGCACAACTATGATATAATATAATCAACAACTAGAAAAACCGAACGAAATAAAAACTAGAAGAAAAATGAAACAAAATCTTAAAACAAGACAGATATAGAGTGAGAGAAAGAGATAGAGAAATTATGTACATATAACCTTGGTTAAGAGTTAAAAAAAAGTTTATTTTTACGTATTTGACTTAACACAAAATATAAAATTTCCTCTCACACATAACTCAATTTCCCTTCGCATTTTTTTATTTTTATTTTCTGAACATTTCCGAGCTAAACGTTTATTTCATTTGTTCGTATAGGTATTTGTCCAGTGCTTTGCTCATCCCACGGCCATTACGGTGGAGGAATCTGTCATTGTGAAGAAGGTTGGAAAGGTCCCGAATGTGATGTCCCAGCGGGTGAATGTCAAGTACCCCAATGTACCGGTCACGGACGTTGTATCGAAGGTGAATGCCATTGTGAACGTGGCTGGAAAGGACAGTTTTGTGATCAATGTACGTATTTTGCTTTACTACAAAAAAATTTGTTTTTTTTTTGCCGGAAAACAATATTACCGGGCCAATTACATTCACGATATGGGTTGGAAAGAAATAATTTTATTTATGTTGTTTAACAGCCGATTGTGTGGATCCATCATGTTCTGGACACGGCACCTGTGTTAGTGGTTTGTGCTATTGCAAAGCCGGTTGGCAAGGCGATGATTGCAGTTCGGTGGATCAACAAGTTTATCAATGTTTACCTGGTTGCTCGGAACATGGTACCTATGATTTAGAAACTGGAACATGTGTTTGCGAGCGCCATTGGACTGGTCCAGATTGTTCGCAGGGTGAGTACCAAACCATTATAATAACTAAAAATTCAGCTCGTGATTTTCATTTGATATCCTCGATTCATATCACGATTCACGAAAATCACCATAACATAAAATTGACAAAATCTTATGTGCCATAAAATTTGTTTATTTCCAAGCATCTAAACATTGAACAGTGTACCACACATATCACAGTTTGTTTTTTTACGTCCTTGAAATATGATCCCTTTTATGTCATATCGATTTTCCATTTCCTGTATTCATCTACGCATATATATCCATATATATTCTCATCTATATGTAACCATCTACACATTCAAAATTATAATAAAAAAAAATCCCAGGGATTTATATGTAACCATAAAGAGACTTTTGTAGCCAAATATGTGTGCGCTTTTCCATCTCAAATACATGACACTGAGCTCTGTGAATGTTGCCATAAAAATTATTATCTAAAAACGAAAAACCCCAAAAGCTTTGCCCAACTTTTGGCATAACCAGCACGGGTATATTATATTATATTATAAAAACACTATTTTTCTGTATGCTATCCATATGCTATAACATGTACGTACACAGTACGTATATACACGATATGATAAATTCTTTCATGCTAGTTACTCTAGTTATTCTTATAATAAAATTGTGCCCTTAATAAAATATTTTATGTGAACTCGTTATTAAGATACTTGACCCATCTATGGTCTCGTAGATTTTTTTTTATACATATCGTTCCAGTTTTGCGCGTGGTGTCATTACAACATAGATTCACATTGATATTGCAAAAAGGGGTTATAAAATTTCTAGGATCAATTTCAAATGTGTTTCGGTTACTACTGCTGCGATGCGAGTATCCACATTATTTAATGGAACGAAGACTTTTACTACATTGTTTTTGTCGTAAAATTTTCATAAAACTGAGATTTTATTTAATCGAAAATGGAGAATTTGCCCGTATATTGATTCCGGTAGAAATCGTTAATCCAACTTCAAGCGCTATATTAGTGAAACTGTTTAGTACCAATCCGAGTACGAAAAGTATATGATGTATGTTGTAAACCATTTCGGCCAACGCCATTTATTCCTTTGAGAATCCGAATAATTTGTACCATTTGTGGTTGAACGCATACCAGACTGTATAGATTTATCAATTTAGTTTTTACATTCGGAACCACAAGGTGAAAGCTTTTTTCTTACTTCATTTTGGTTCAAGTTCGCTGAAAATTATTATCATTGAGGAAAGTCCTTCACATTTCAATGACGAATGCTTAACTGATTTAAGACTATTAACGATCGGCTCTCAATTTATCAGTCTTCTGTCGAAAAGTTGAACACCAAAACGCCTTCCTCATCCACTGACTGAAATTCTTTGCATATTCCTCACCCCATTTCGCCGAAAAACTTTTTTTTCTTGCTGATAAAGAAATTTTGTTGAATTGTCAAAGACCGAAAGCATCTGAAACACAATTTTTCATTCAATTCTCCATTTCAAAAGGAAATTATTTCCGACAAATCGGAAGATATCAGTTACTATTCTTCATATACCACCTACAGCAAAATTTCATTTCACTTTTTAAACTGTCGCCTCACAATTGTATCGATGAAAGTTCTTGGTGTCATATTGTGGGATTTTTTTTTATCGAAATTGTATTTAAAAGCATGGAAAAAAGGAAGAACGAATTTTCTATCGTAAATTTACAAAAAAAAAAAAAAAATGAAAACAACTCATCAAGTTATAGCTAACAAACCAAAATAACATTCGCTCTGGAACAATTTTTTTTATCTTCTTCCTTTTCATCGCATTTTTTCTGTACGATGAGCAAAACTAATTTTCTACAATGTTTGAGTTTATATTCTCTGGTACTGAAACCGTACTTGTTATCAATATTATAAAAGCTGTTGTTCTTGCAGATGTGTGCAGTCTTGATTGCGGCCCGAACGGAGTTTGTGAGTCTGGAAAATGTCGTTGTAATTCTGGATGGACCGGAAATCTTTGTGATCAACTGCCTTGTGATTTGCGATGTGCTGAACACGGTCAATGTAAAAACGGTACTTGTGTTTGCTCGCAAGGATGGAACGGACGTCATTGTACATTACGTGAGTATTAATCTTCCCAAATGTGTACTTTTAAAAGCATAACGGCTGAACAATTTTTTTTTTATTGGGTATACAGGAGGAAAAACTAATTTCCATAAAAGCCTTTCAACGCGTTGCGATGATTTTTTTTTGTTGAAACAATTTCCGATAGACTAAAACATCACAATCATCCGACAAAAAATGTTTTTACAGAAAATATTGATCTTTAATATCCCTTTTTTTACCCGACGTGAGATAGATAGAAATAATACCGTTCGGTATATACATACTTTACAGCTGCATTAGCCTCAAAAAATATATATTCGTGTACCTGTGTTGGTGATTGATATTAAAAATTATTGACGGAATTTCAAAACTAATTTTTTTTAAGCCGATTATACAAAGTTATATGCATATTACGTACAAAAAAATCCTCTTTCACAAAAATTCATATTCATGAAAAATTGTAAAAAATTCTCGCTGTAGCTGAAAAAAAATCTTTCCAACCGAGAAATCACAACCGACAGAAAAAAAAGCAAATTTGCAAATTCCATTATTATTATGACAAAAACCTGATAGATATTGTCTATCTTTTTAACACAATAGCAGAAATAAAAAATTGAAATATTTTTGACCAATAAAAATGGCCATGTCAAACATGCTATGTTATGTGATTTTGACATATTAAAATGCATTTCATCCTATGGAAATTATAAAATTGCTTTGGGCCACTATTTTTGTATTGTTACCAATATGTCATGCAAACATTTTACGTAATTGAAGCCCAACTAATAATGGTAATAGCATCTCAGTTGAAGTCAGACGGAAGCAAACAATTCGTAGAATTTTTTTTTTGTCAGTTTCTGACCAGTGTCAATATTTACACTAACAAACAATCAAGAGGAATTGTGTTAGCAACTTTTTTTTAAATGACGTCACCGTTTCTGCTATCTTCGAAAAGTGTATGACGACAATGCGGTGACTTTAAAGCGTGTTAGCATACGTGGTTTGCCTGCACAATTCCAAAATATTTAACAACTCAGAAGAAGTGTTTTTTGGGAGCGTGTGAGAAGTTGTAGCCCGCACTGACGAAAGCAAACAACACTTTATCCCGCGTTTAGTATAACCAGGTTATGATTTAATGACTAGTGACAAGTAAAATAGGCAAGGTCACCGACTATATCCTCATCCGTGGTCTCACCTGACAATCAAAAAGAAATGTTTTTTTTTTTCAACCATCAACCATTCAAAACTGCTCATCAGCACCACCCTTTGTAAAATAATTCTGGTTAGCCGTTGGTTTATTAATTTTTTTCTGCAGCTAAATACAATTTCTGAGGAATTAGGTATAAACCAAGCAATGTCTGCATTTAAAATTAAACTTACCACTGTTTACCCAGCGACAACCACATTTCGTAAATCCATAAGTATCCATTCGAAAAACAAAGGTATACACAAAGACTTGATCGTAACGCAAATCCTCAATGCAAAGGCAAGATAAATGATGAATATATTTATTGTTAAGTTCTAGTGCTTTTAGATAGCAAAAACCACTTTATCTTTTAGAAATGAAAGGAGAAAAAAAACCGTTTAACAGCGTAGCATTAGTGAAGAAAAACAAACGCAGACAAAACGATTCAAGCAAAAAGTGAAAAATATAAGACATTCATACGTACATTGGAATGTCTATGTACGTACATGTACTTTGTATGGTTACGTTCCAGTTGAGACACAAAAATAACCGAACGAAAAAACATATATACGAAACTTAGCCAAAGAACGTTGACAGTTGACACGTAACCTCGTATGTGTTACTGTGCAACAACCGCAAGCTTTATAACATGAAAAATGCTAGATATATGTTCGGAAAAAGACCGAACCGCTTGGTGATTTGTTGGAATGTTCATAAAAATTCAATTCCTTTGAGACAATAAAAACAAACTTAGACAAAGAAAATATTTTCATAAGCTATCATTTGAAGTTCAAGACTGGCTTACAAGTTATACAGTAAAAACGAGTGTGTGTGTGTGGTGTGACTTCATGTAGGTTACTTTTCAGTGCTGTGATAGCATTATTTATTTTTCTATAAATATCAAGTTTCAACATAAAATATTAAAATGTTTTTTCTTCTATCTCTCTCACTCACTCAATCGGTTCTATTACATTACTTTTTCAAATTCTAAAAAAACGACGACGACGACGACGCTTTCATCCAGTAAATAAATCTGTTGCTGATTTTATTCTCAGATTACATGCTGTCAAAGAACTTTAGCATTTCTTTTCCTTTTTAATTCACAGACCATTAGTACATTCGGCGATGACGGTCGAAGCGAGAGAAGAATCAAATGATTTTCTTTGATTTTATTTTATTAATGAAGTCAATTCCTCCAACTGATCAAGTATGGAAATAATTTTCTCATCTGATGTTGATGGCAAGACGTTTGTTTTGATAAGGTCGATGAATTCATGCGCGAAAAATACTCTAAGCTATCAGACTACTCGGTAAACCTTAGTTTAATCAATTTATAATTCGAGCTCATTTCAAAGTTCATTCGATTTCATCGACAAGTCGTCTCAATAGCCATTTCACTGAAAAATATATGAGATCAAGTACTTTGCACCTAGATAATCACTCTACTTTCCCAGGTGTATTCATAGCACACAAACGGCAATTATATGTTTGTTAATAGAAGTTGTGGGAAAATTCGTTAAATTGTTAAAACGTGTTTCCTTCGGAAAATTGCTATACCGAGCAGGAGTAGTACGTTAAGCTCAACTTGAAAAGGCAAACTATTCCATCCTTATTATCAAAATCAATTGTCGGACTACTAATTGCGTATTGTGCAGCACACCGCACATAGTATTCATTTTTTGTTACTATAATTTTTATTCATTCACAACATTGCCTGATTGATATTGCATTATCAATTCCACGCATTGCTTTTCGTACTCAATTAGTTTTTCCTAATTAAATTGTCGAGTTTCCACCGAACAGGTCTCACTGCATT
Source organism: Bradysia coprophila (assembly GCF_014529535.1). Classification (NCBI taxonomy): domain Eukaryota; kingdom Metazoa; phylum Arthropoda; class Insecta; order Diptera; family Sciaridae; genus Bradysia; species Bradysia coprophila. Next base: position 1,703,521 of record NW_023503302.1, on the reverse strand, counting down.
TAAGATTGTCCGATTTGATAAACCAGTTGTACGTGAAGCGTTTATTCACAACAACGACACTTAATTTTCACCCATTAATTCATTTAAAAAAAAATGGATTCTCTATTTATATAATAAATCAGTCCAATTAAATAGAGCTTATCGACGACCCCAGGGTTGAAAATTTCACATTATTACCGTTAATTTATTAAAAACCATAACAATGCATATAGCTATAGATCAATGGATATCAGAATAATGAATCAATTTAAATATATGAAATATGTTACACATATTATAATGTAGGAAGACATGCACAAAGTCAACGTGATATTATTGTTGTGAGTTTATCTGTGTGACACAACATTTTTGGGGAAAATGTGTAACAATGCCGTCAATTTATAGAACTTTTCTTTTAATTTTTTTTTTGCTGTTCCATTTTGTTATCTGTTTTGCAGCAAATAGCTGATTAACCATATTCTGTGAATGTTTGATAATTTAAAACCGAACCCATATGCAATATTCATTCATCCATTGAACGCGCGATTTTCTTTTTAAAAATTTAACCGTGAACGACAGGGTGGTAATTGATCTGTTATCCCCCCTTTATCCATGGATGATCCAAGTTAGTTTTCGCCAATGTTTTTGCCGTTCTGCAAACGAATGCTATGCTATTGGCATAAATCATGGACTATTTTTGCGAAAACAATTTTTCATATTTTCTTAAATTTTCCCAAAATTTTTACATTTCTTCATTGATTTTCCTAAAAAAAATGTTTTTGTGAAAAGGAAAAAGGTAGGAGAATATGGGCAAATGGTTTTTCAAAGATATTCCCTGGAACAGAAATGATTCGGAAGAGATTGGATTATAACCAAGCTATGAATCGGCGAAGAATTAATCTGAAGTACGCGACCTCTTAATTTTTGTAAGATCTCCCTGATTTCATCTTGTTCAAAAGGTCAAAAACTTAGTCGAATGGATCAATTTATCCGTAACTGTATTGTCGGCTCTTTTAATTTTCTGCGCTGCGAAAACTGTTTTGGGTCAGCTATCATCACGAGATGTGAATTTTGGTTTTTAGACAAACTTTATTGCAATGAATTCAGAAATTTATTTTTCTTAAACATTAAAAATGATTTTCATTATTTACAGCTGGTTGTGAAAATGGATGTTCTCGTCATGGACAATGTACCCTTGAGGACGGCGAATACAAATGTGTATGCATTGAGGGATGGGCTGGTAGTGACTGTTCATTAGCCCTTGAAATGAAATGTGATGACAATATTGACAACGATCATGGTAAGTATACACTTGAGAGATTCACACTCTAACAATTAAATTCAATTTACACATGAAATTAGATAACCTCCTATGTGTAACCCACTGTCGATATAAATATTTGCTGGGTGCTATATATAAGTATGAAAATAGGTTCCAGATATAGTGTGAATGATTTTCTCCATTTAAAAAGTTTCTAGCTTCTATGTTCAACAGAAAAATTATTATTTCTTATTGTGGATAAGTCATGGCCGGGATGACCCAAATATATCGAATTTCTAAATTCACGTCTAACCGAAAACCGAGTACAATGCACATTGGCTTGAAAATAAACAATTTTTTAAATGAAATACTCACTGGCTGGGGAATATAACTCTAAAGATTTTCCAATTCTTTTGTAGTTTTACCCTTTCATATCTCTACTCCACTATTCGATACATTCGGTTATTCTTCTTGTTTTCTTACAAAAGCACTTAGAGGGTGTTCCTTAAAAAAAATATTCATCCGAAATTAGATGTTTACGGAGAGCTTGGCCTATTTGCTAAATGTGCCGCCGATGAATAATAAAAAACCATAAAAATTCGCAGATAGGAGTTCAAATGTCGATTTAGTAAACTCACCACTTTTCAATAGGAATTTTTGTTAAATGTTTTCACCATCCATTAGCGATAAACCGCCAATATTCGATGATACATGAAATAATGATAAAATAGATGGCATACAAAACGCATGCTGTGCCAACGTTGCCAGCATGGTTCGATAAAGAGGCGGTTTGCTCTACATCTATGTGAAAAACAATTGAAGGAAATTAAATTATGAGTAGATATCGTCCTGCCGCGCCGTTTATGTATTTTCAAAGCATTTAATGGGAAGGAGTATTCGACATGAGAGAATTATAAACTTTATAACTTCGTTTCAACATTCGGAGCACACTGGGCACATAATAACGTGACTCTGTCCCAATCTTTCATGAGAATGGGACGAAATTATTGTCTCAATTTTCGCACAAAAAAGGGAGCACCCTGCATAGTCTTCCGGCCGAGGGTAGACTACAATAAATATAGTGTTCTGTTTTTACGTTGAAAATTTGTAGGGTTCTTAAAATAAAACATTCAACTCGTGATGCATATATGTATGTATGTCTGTGTATATGTAACGAAGTCTTCGAGAAGTTATCTAACATACCTAAATCGAAGATATTGAGTATCCCATGGTTTATGTATACAAAACCATTGGGCTATTTATTGTAAATTGTGTGGGAGTTTTTGGATTGAAAAATTTTCTTGTTCATACAATTTATAAGTTTTCATAGTTTTATAGCGTTATGAGAAATGGAATTTTTCACTCGTAGGATTTATTGTTTTTTTTTATATTCAGTTTTTCCTTCGGGGGTGGCGGAAAAAAAACTGGGAAACTTTAATACATTCAAGTTATCTGTTCGAAAATAAAGGGTTACAGCATTCGGATAAGTTTGAAATTTCTTTTTCTCCAATTTTTTTTGTTTTATAATTTGTATTTTAAGTAGGTTAATTTTAAATGATTTACGTGCTTAAAAACTTTCAAAGTAGTAACTTAAATTTGATTCTTTTTCCTCCATTTGGAGAACTTCTGTGAATTTCAAGGTTTTCGTTAGTGGAATTTTTAATCTTATTTTTAAAGAACAGATTTGTTAAGGCATTCTATTTGTTTTTGAAATACCACAGTTCTTTTTACGAATTCTTGGCAGCTTTTGTCTGATTTCTCTTGGCAACTTTTGCCTCATTTCAAAATACAACTTTTTTCTACCTACAACAATTCCATTCAACAATGCTAACAACAATTTCTTTTAGACGGCATGACCGATTGTTCTGACAGTGAATGTTGTTCTCATCCCGTTTGTGCCGAACACATTATGTGTCTCGCGTCAAATGATCCCGTCGAAGTGCTACTACGCAAACAGCCTCCATCCGTTACAGCATCATTCTATCAACGCGTCAAATTTCTCATCGAAGAGAATTCCGTTCAGTCGTACGCCCATATGGACGAATACAGCGAAAGGTGAGTTTATCCGCTTTCCATTACACATCTATCTAACTAAAAACAAATCTATTTTGGCACTTGAGTTTTAATAAAATAATTAAACGAACGAAATATGAAAGATTTAAGCGATTTATGATATTTAGACGGTTTGAAATGAGTGTTTTTGCTGTATAAAATAAATAAAAGTTTTGGTTTTGGTTTTTGGTTTTGATTTTGTTGAATTTATTTACGGTTGAAATTAGGGGATTGAATTAATTTTTTTCTTTTTTGGTACTACGAAACACTGAATAAAATCCTAGAATATTCCGTGATTCGTTTGAAAATAATTTTCTTTGGAACCAATAAAAAAAGTGGAGCTCCGAAACAGTGAACGTAAATCTATGAGTACAGCAGTAATTCATAGTTCCATACAAAATGTGCAAGATTTTTTTTTTTTTTAAATAAATGAAACTGCATTATCGAGAAGTTATGGATAATATCTTGTTAATAAAACAATCAAAATGATTGTGCGACTGTTATATTTTATCACCTTAGACCGCCCCATTAAATGGTGTACATTTGTATTACACGATCTACGCTCATCGTTCCGAAAGAGTGAACTGATTTCCATGGGAAAATTATTTTCGAAATTTTTTTGATATTAATTTTTATTAGTTTTCATAGGTACTAATATCTTGAGTCCCGTAACACGCAAAATAAATAATTTTGCAATTGAAAAAATTTTATTTATTAGCGTCCTTTTACATTAAACAGATTATAAAAATAAATTGAAAATTATTTTTAATCGTAAAAATAATAATAATTAAATTGCCATCAGCACCCGCAAATTGTCCACTTTGAATTTGATATCCTTATGATAATCCTTAAAATAAATATAACAAAAATCCATCAACAATCCAAAATCCCCCTCAGTACGACGTGTCACCAGAATTTGAAGCAAAATTTAAAACCAAATTTTTCAAATAGAAATAATGGAAACGAACAAATTTTGTTGACAAAAATGGTGACACTACTCGTATTGAGATTGTGTGTTTTGTCTAATGTTCAACCTTTGTGTTCGTCTAATCATCCAAGCTGTAATCAAACCTTATAATTCATATTGAAATTTAGCAAAATTTACAAAAAAAAGAAAGAAAACGAAAACCCCTTTCCTTCAAACTCTGTGACGTCAAATCAAAAATTTATTTAAAGATTTAAAAATTTGTAGAAAAAATATTATTTTTTTTTACTATTTTATGTTTAAAATTTCTGTAATTTTTTCGTTTCGTATCTTCTATTTTATATTTTTCATATTCAATTAATTTTTCGAAAAAAAAAAGATTTCTTTACATCCATAAAAAATACACAATGAGATGGACACAGTGGATCCAATAGCATATCACTCCAAGTATATATATGTACTATATGTGGGTTATGGGGCCGATAAAATCTCACATATTATGCAGTTAGGTGAACTGAGAAACGGAAAATACTCGTAATCGTAAAAAGAAACTATGATGATAGATAGAACTACTCATGTTTGGGGCTTTTTCATGTTACTAAAAGGAATATTTTCGTAGGTACATTACAAGCTAGGGCAAAAAAAGAATACTGAAAAAAAGAAGATAAAAATAGAATAGACAAGGCGGTTCTCATACAGATGAAAGTAGAAGGAACTGCTACGCTATGATACAAAGTATGAAAACGTATATGAAGGCGAAAAAAAATGTGTCTGATGGATAGGGAATGATAATTTTTTATTGAAATTTTCTCTTAGTTGGAGCTAAGTGAAAAATTCTTTTTTCTAAAAGCATTTTAAATGATTGTGCTATTAGATACACGCTATTTGTTCCGAAGAAATATGGGAAAAAAAGGATACCAGAGCTCTGAAAGTTGTCTTTTCAAATTGGCTTTTAAAATGTTCAATGTTCATTATAGCAGGAAAGTGGAATGTTAGATGCAGAAGAGGAGAGATAAAACCGTTTTTTTCCCTGTATTTACGGTAGACGATATCAAGTTCATAAACTGAATAAAGTAAAAAAAAATCCTTATTTAAACTACTAATTAAACTTCCAATATAGCTTACGTCGACTTCCATTATACATTCAATATTCAGCCGTATAAGTTTTTGCTTGGCTTTCCTGCATATAAATTACCTTCGTTGATAAAAAAACAAGATTTATGTATGTGCTCATGTAGAAAAGCCCCGTTCCACCAGTCAACAACTTGATCATAATAACGAAACTGTCCCGAAAAACTTCATATCGGAGAAAAAAGTTCATGCAGGAAGTCATCGATGTTATATTTATATAACAATGGATACCGAACGATTTTTCTTATTATGTTCACCATTTTCAATCAATGTTTGTCTTATCGTGATCTTTTACGTGGCAACTTTCTTTTATTCAAATTCACAAAGTTTGGTGGCGTTTTTCTTTGTTCATTTCCCATATCCAAACTACTACTAATATAAAAGCTTTACTCTATTTCACCAGAAACAATCAGAGAGTAGATAGTTGATTTCGATTTTCAGAGCATTAAATTAGAACTGAGTTAGCGTAGTTTGTTTTACATATGAAGAAATCGTTTGAGTCAAATTCCTAAATTGAGTTATACGTAAAAATAAATCAAATTAGCTGTAACGCCATGTCGTACAAAATACTTGTGTTCGGCGGCGGGGGAGAGAAAAAAAGAAAACCTACTCGGAAACAAAAAAAAAATGAAAATTGAGATTAATATACCGACAAAATGAAAATAGTGTTCAACCATCTCATTGCGTATCAATGTTGAAAATTGAATGGAATGAAATAATAAAAAGAATGTCCTCTGTGAATTTTTGTTTTCATGTTGATTTTATTTTGATTTACTTTTCACTTACACCTAATTTGCTAATTAAAACCGATTTTCGTTCCATATTCATTTGGTTTTTTGTTTATTCGATTTTAAAGTTTAAATTGACTTAAATTGAAATTGATTCTATGTTTTAATTTCTATGTTTTATTTTGAAAGTAATTTATTACTTGTTATCTTACTTCGCATTTAAAGGCAGTTATGAAAATTGAATAGGAGGAATAAAATATAAATCAAAAAATTAACAAACTATAAAAATGTTTGTTCGTAAACAGTTTGTATATAACAGAAGCTTCAGTTATATAGCAAGAAAGAATGGAAAAAAATTATTTTTATTTTTAATTTCTTCTGTTATTTTAATTACGAACGAAGGAATTTTGACTAATCAAATTGAACGAAAACAATAGACGATAAAATTAAACGAAAAATGTTTTTATTTTAAATTCAACTACGTGAATAATTTTTATTTTAAGGGAAGAGAATAATAATTTAAAAAAAAATTGTACAATTGATGGGTGAATGGATGAAACTTATTTGAAAAGAATGAATGGAAACTTGTTCGTCTAACATATATGTTTACATTAAATAAAAAAAACCAACCGGAACATGGAAAGGAGCGCCATCGCTGTCAACCATTACTCATATAATAATACAAAATAAAAATCATTTCGATTTTTTCCCAAAAAAAAACACATTCAAAAATGCACAGAAGTTCTTTGTTTCTTTTGCATTTTATTTGCATAATAAAAATGCATTTGTTGTTTCAAAATTTATTTATTTCCATTTTCCGGTTGAACCATTTGATGCTTATCCAAACTACTTTTGGCAAGACACACGATATAATAGAAAGTTAATAAATATATGTACAAGCAAAATATGTGTGTGTGCATATATTTACTCACCATATTTATATTTGTAGGTATATACATAGTGCAACGAGAAACGTCTATTAATAATGATCAAGCGTTTCATCTGGATTTTCAAGACAATTTTTTTTTGTCACAAAAAAAAATTTGTTCTAAGAAATGACATTGTCTCACATTTGATTCCAATTAATAGACGTGAAAAATTGTGTTTCACATTATTCAGCAAACGGTCAGAATCAAAATCGACGCTTCGAAAACAATTACGCTCCACAATTTCCTGCAGTTGTTCGTGTCGCATCCCTAAATATTTCGTTACTCGACGGAAATTTTTTGCAATCCACCCATGAGTAATCATCTCAAATTACAAGAATTCATGCTGCATTTCCTTGAACATATATTAATTTTACATAGCAACTGCAAAGAATTAAGTACCCCTTAAAGCGAACAGTTTACTCCCATACTGGAGTAGTAAGAATGCACTCAGCACTCTATCTACAATTTCAATTGTTTTAAATAACTAAATTCGTTTATCACGAAATTTTTTGTTGGGATATTGAGCCCAGCCATATATGTATTTAAGAACAACATAAAATACACGTAAAACAATACGAAGACAAAGACGAGAAAATCCTTTAATGTTATGCAAAATATACAAGGCTTAGATGCGAAGATTAAATTTTAATAATAAAGGACGGGCTTTACTTAATGTGTGTATATTGCACATTTAATGCTCATGAAATGTTGATACAATTTCGTGCGACAATTATGGCAGGCAATACAGTTGGTAAATTTGCATTCATTTTCTACGTATTTGGGAATTTTAGAATTTATTTCCTCTTAATATCGTTTATAAATGATGGGATTTCGATTTCAGACACGTGTAATTACTGCGACATAAGACCCATTTTGTTGCGACGACAATTAACTTGTTAAATTTGTATCTAATGTAAATTGTTCAACAATCATTACTCTTAACATGATTCATATAATTTCTACCAACATGCTTTATATAAATTCTACCTAGGAGCGAAATTGACATATTTCCTCACTCAAGTCAAAAGGATAAAAATTGCGTTGTTTTCATTCAATGTGTAAAGTTTTGAACATTACTAAGGTGTATGCAACCATCTACTTCGGACTCGGAATGCAAACGCACACACTTGATAATGTTTGTTTTCTCCAAGTGACACAACTACTTTCGTACAACTATTGAAATCCACTCGATGCGTATTAAACGTACATAATTGTGTGCAACAAGTATGACCTATGTCCAGTTGATGTTCATTGAAGCTATTTTCGGACAAATTGAGATTGGTACTTAAATTAATTCGAATATAAAATTAAAAATTTGAACCGAATGCAGCTGTGTCAGTGCAAACAAACGAAATTAATTAATTTTTCTCAAATACCATAAAGCTTTGTTTGCCCTTCATCAGTTGGCTCTTTTTTTATCACAGTTGTGATAGTGACGTACACTTCTTTTTTTTCGAACTAATTATTTTTAATCAATTTGATGCAACTTGAAAAATTGAATTCAATTAAATAAAATTCATGATTTCCCGTCCGGCAAACAAATAATAAAAAAAAATCAACGAGACCTTTACACAGTTTTGATTAAAAATTGAATTAACAAGAGCTATATTTCCGGGAATTCTGATTAAACAGGCAATGTACGCGATGATGTATGCGAAACACAATTTTTTTTTTCAAATATTTTTTTTTCGATGAAAAAAGAGCGAAAAAAAATAATTTACATTGAGAAGAACATATACTCAAATTTAAAAAAAAAAAAAACGAAAGAAAAAGCCAAAAAGCATATAAATGTGTAAAAAGCCAAGTATTTGGATAGTTTAGTAATTTTGTCCTGTCTTCTTTGTGTCCCTGTCGCTGTGCCGTGCCTCGGTGCTCTGTTGTGCTCCCAATTTGTATAACGAATAGCGATTTCTGGAATTCGTTCACACCGTGGTAAGTCGCAGCCCATAAAAAAAAATCTTATTTTTTGCGTTGTTTAATTTTCCATACAAATTTTTTTCTTTCTTGATTTTCCACACAATTTCTCATACCTGTTTTTCTCATAATATAATTTTCATTTCTTCATAATTATGATGCAGATATGTTGTAAACTGTTTCCTTTTTCGTTTTTTTTTTTGTTAAATTATACTTTGTATAATATATATACATCTTAATGGGCTCTATACCTGTTTTTTTATATAACATCATTTTAGACATTGGTTCTCTTTTCAAAATTTTATTGTGCATTTTTTAATACAAAAAGTTTTTTTTACATTTCATAAAATCGCGGCTGCATTTTTCTCTATTGTTTTGTACATTTTCTGCTTTATTTTTATTTTACCGATTTAGTATCATTACATCATTATCAATTCATCATTTATTTCATTGATTGGAGTTGAATAGATAATCCATTTGAAAACAGAAATTATTAATCACGCAATTTGATGTTGTTGGTTTTTCTTTTTTGTTGTTGTTTCGGTACGAAAAATTAACTTAAAATCCGTGAAATTCCTATTTTTCATACTTATCGATAATATACCTTATTCGACTCCAAATTGCATTCATTACTTTTGAAAATTAATTATTATTTTTTCATTTAAATATTTTATGATTTAATGCATACATTTCGTTTAACTATGAATTATTTCACTATTTTCATCAATACAACAGCAGTTAAAATTTAATGTTCATGTATGTTATGTTATGTGTCTCGTGCCGATTCGTAATTGTTTTTTATTTGATTTTTTTTACATTTGAGTATTACAAAAAATGAAGTTTTTTTGTTTCTTGTTTATGATTTTTAAATGTTACTTGTGTTTATATATGTTTCATGTAACCATACAAAAACAGAAAACAATGTGCGATGTTTTTATTATAGAAAAAAATGAGTTTGTCTCGTGTTAATAAACGATGAATTAAAAGCGTCACTTGATATAAGTTTTCATAAATTTTATAGCAATAAAAAAAATTGTTGAAAACAACCGACTATATCATCCGATGACATCAAGTCAAATATAACAATTAGGTTGAAAGTGAATTAAATTCATTGGCAATTATTGTAAAAATCAAAATTTAATTTTGATAAGCAGCTTAAAAGGGGGAAAAAATTATTAAAATCGGAGCAGCACATTTTTGATGGCAATTAGCAGCTCAACATATTCAATAAAAAATGTTTATGGAAATTTTTTAGATCAGGTTATTAAAAACGGAACCTGCAACCAATAAATTTAATTCACTGAAATTTGTGCATTATTACGCGTGATTTTTTATTTTTAATTAAACGAAAACAACACAGAATTTCACGATGCTACGAATATTTGTTAAAAACAAAATCAACAATAATAAAAAAAATCTCTCAAAAAGTATCCTCGAACATAGATTTTTTTTACTTTTATTTTGCTTTTTATATGATTAATGGAAAACTCTATTTTACAATATATTTTTTCGTTATTTTTGTAAATAATTTCTTCTTTTCGGTATACTTAATCATGACAATGAAAAGATGCAAATCGAAAATACAAATGAAAAATGAGGCTGTACAACAACAAAATGAGGGACTGTGAAATTTGGGCTGCGTCTGTATTATGTATTTTGGATGGACGATTAAAGGAAAGAGAAAGATTTTTTTATTCAGATTTCCTCATTGTACAAAAAATATATCTTTAAGCGGTAGAAAAGTAAATATATGAAAGAAATTAGCGAAATAAAATAAAATTCTTGAATTTTTAACAAAACGAGAAATATTTTAGTAGTACAAATATGATTATATATTTTAAGTTTCTTCTGACGACTGTGTCTTTTTTGTGTGTGAAGTGTATGTTGTAACGATTGAAGTAATAGACCCACTTTCAATGTGTCGTATGTTCTTTGTTCAAAAGACATGATTCGAAAACAATAGCATATCGTCCGTGGAAGGTTAAACAAGTTTTCCTTACTCAAGGGCAGCACTTCATTTCATCATAATTTCGGTTACAAGGGTGGTTTTAGAAGATTTTCGATTAGAAAAGTTTTTTTTTAAATGTAAACGCAAGGTCTTTGTAGACAAAAAAAAACATAAACGTTTGTCTATTTTATTGATAGAAATGCCGTCGTTTCTACCCGATATCAGAGCGTTTTCAACAATCTTCAAAAATCACTTTGGCCGCGATGACCTACGCTCTTATGGTTGTTTTAAAGAGATCTAAGAAACACACTGAAAATGTTATCACCGAAGACAAATAATATTTTTCATCGAAATATTATTACTTCCTTTTTCATACACTGTCACTCCCGTCCACAATTTGAAAATTATGTCGTTCATTTGACAACGCAACCTTCAAATAATTACAAATGTTTTTCTTACTTTCCCAATCCTGTCAAAGTTTTATATATTTAAGCTTTCAAGATAATATTCCAACATTTTAATATTGTTATCATGCCACTGAATAATTAAATTCAGTAGAAAAAGAAGAAAAATCCACACAACAAAAAACATAATTCTTTGCGATAAAAAGAACCACCCCGGATATGCTAATTGAAAATAAACATATTCGACAGAAAATATTTACTTGAAAAAAGCGAACCGACAAAAGCATTTCACTCCATCAATCATTTCTCTACCGCATAATTATGATGTGGTTACGTCAAAACATTACACATTATGTTCGATCCCACGGAACATATATTTACAGAATAAAAAAAAAGATTTTCCGGAAATATCATTTAATTCTCATTTGTATATTACAAAAGTTGTTACAATTTTTTTTCTTTCCCCTGTACATTAAGCGAAAAATATATTTTGCTTCATGTTACACAAATAATGTAATAATTTATTGATTAATTATATTAGCCATAATAACGAGCCCGGGTTTTCTCTGGTTTTCCGATTTATACATTTAATATTTTGCTCCTTTCTCTCCGGTACAAGCTTATCGATATATGTACATATATTTATATGAAAAATATGTTTTTATTTATATTTTCTATGGTAATCACATATTTTATTGCTTGTCACCAGCTGTCTATCAATATAATTTTTCAGAGTTATTTTGCCCTCCATGTGTATACGAAACCATAAACCAATGTGTAATAAAATGTATACTAAATATATGTACAAACATTTCCTATAAAACCGAACTTCCCTTTCGGAAAAAAAAATTTGTTGTATTAAAAGTAACAACAACAACAAAAATAATATATTAATTTATCGTTCAATATAACATCAATCATTTTGAAAATATATTTTTGTTGTTTATTCATTAAAAAATCATGCTTTTTGTTGGGAGCTGTAGGAGGAATATGTCAATTTATATACACATGTATAGAAAAAAGCATTGGATATATATGTATATGCCACATCAGATACATATATAAGTACATGTGACTTTGTATTATTATTGGAAAATGTTGTTTTATTGCTTATTTTTTCCCAGGGATTAAAATTTATTCGCATTTTCTTTCCATATATTACACTGCCGATTTGTAACATTAGATTAGCTTGAGTCAATACGACCAAAATGTTTTGTTATTTTTTCGTTTTCTGATATAAAAGAATTTGTATTTTCTAACATCAAGTACGTCATACATAAATGAAATTAATTTTATTTGTTTTGTTGGTTTCAATTAAATTAACGAAATTTACGAATTTTTTCAAATGAAACTATTATTTCGATGAAGAGAAAAGAAAAAGTAAAAAACCGATCAATCTATTTGATTCAATTTATTTTCTTATTTATTTCCATTTTATTTTCATTTATTTTTTGTAAAAAAAACCATTTGTTTATCTATAACTAAAAAATTTATTATTTTTGGTAAAAAGTAATAAAAAAAACTTTACTCCTTATATGTTTAACCTTAACCCAAAAAAATATCTATCCACCCTATCCCAACAACGATAAATCCTTTCGTCGTCCTCATCATCATACCTCACATTCATCCTCCTCATAGATCCCGAAAATATCCTTTGTCTGCGTCTATCATTCGTATTATCTGTATCCGATCACAATACCCCTTTTAAAAAGAAAAAGAAAAAAAAAACTCCTTATGCTTACACAAAAAAAATATCCTTTTTTGAAACATTTTTAACGTTTCATAACGTTTACAATATATAGAAGCCTATTTAGTTATACGTATTTTATCTGGCAAAGAAACGAGAATAAATATTCATGTGCAAACAATGAAGAAAAATATTATAATATGAAATATGGCCAGAAGATGCGAAACGTATTTTTTTCTGGCTATTTTTCTTTCTTCGGTTATTTTGTACGTCACTCTGATGCATTAGATCGTAGATTGCAAAAGGAAAGGATGTTGTTCAAAATTATAAAAGTATCGGATAAAATCTTTCCTTCGTTTTTTACGTCTTCTGTGTGTACAATGTAAATTGTACAAAATATTAAATTCGCTACGAGTAAGGTCAATATCATCATGGACCATAAATTCATTCATTATTTGCACATTCAAATAAATATTTTTATTCCATTTTTTTTATTATTTGTGTTTTTTTGTGTGAAAAAATAAAAACCCGGTCGACTATAATAATGAAACGGTACGCATATTAATGTTAAATTATTCAACAAAGTGCTTATTTCGTTTAAAAATAACTAAATATCTACAAAAAAGTGCCAAAAATTAAATAAAAATTTAGCTTTAAGTTAAAACTAAATTCTAAAAAATGAACTTTTTTTGAACTCTTTAATGGGTTTTACTCGTTCCCTTGACAATTGTAAAATCCATAATTACAATTGACAACACTGGAAAAGCGATGTGGAATAAATGATATCTGTGGAAGAAAAATATAAAATATTAAAACTTAATGCCAAAGCAAATTTAGTGTATGAGCAGCTTTCGATTGGTATTTGTTTTTAAGCAGAGTAAATTCTGTCCTACATGTGGCTGAAAAGCCACACTTTTACAGAAGATTTTTTTACATAATTTTTGGTCCAAATGTTTCGAATGTTGCTATTTTGCTTGTTGCTACCTACAATGTCTTTATAATCAAGAAGTGAAGATAATGCGATAAAGTATAAATAAAACGTAATGTGGGGTGAAGACCCTAGTCTTTAGCGCGATGCTACAATATTTTCTTACTTGCTGAGCGATGACCCCTCAGGAAGAGGCAGGAGGTATATAAATTCTATTGTTTCGCACACGTTAATACCGCCACTTTTGTATCTGTTTCACTGGCTTCTCTCCATGGAGAAAAACAGCTTTGATATGAAAGTTGCAGAATTTACGTGTGCGAAACAGTAAAATTTATGTATACCTAGCTCATTTTTATATTTCCACAGTGACTATTTTCGGGGAAACAAATTTTCCGGAAATTTTCTACATTTTAAAATTTTTCCAACAATATTTTTTTGGGAAAATCTAGGAAAAATTTAAAAAAAAGTGAAAATGTTTTTCTCAAAAATAATATAACATTTTTTTGTGTAGATAACCTCTCGTCCCTAGTTCCTTTTAGAGTAGCGTCAGCGATCTTTCAGACGAGCTTTCGATTTACAGTCTATTAATGAAACATGTATTCTTAATTTTTATTATCGAATCTCATTGTCGTAAATAATGATCAGGACGTCGTCTTGAGCCATTTGCTCTACCTCGATCCGAGATCCATTTTACACTTTAGCAGCTTTTATAGTTGTAAACGTGTCTTACCAGGTCTAATTGACACCTAACATTTCAACTGGGAAACGTCATTGTAAATTGCCAATGTTGACGTTGCTGTATTGATAGACTTTTTTTTTAAATCCCATTCAATACTTACCATACTCTATGTTGACGTTCACATCTAATGTATGATCAATTAGCATTTAGTGCGTAAACAACTCCGTTTTCGACTGACATCTAAAGTATCTATTAGCTACAAATACTTTGCGTCCAGTTTATTTTGGCTGTTTGCAACTTACTCAGCTGCGAAAAATATGCAGGAATTATTCTACTATATGTATAAATCAATAAGAAAGAGTGAGTAACAATGCCGATAGCCTAGTAATGGGGTGTTTTTATTTACATACGTACAAATTACTGGTTATTATTGCAGAAATGTTGAAGTTATAACCAGAGGCCAGTTCTATTATCTTTTTTCATTTGAGCAATTAAATACAAACGTATAGATGCAAATGCAAATAAGATTTGTAGGTAAACAAGGGGAATAATAAGGACCATTGTGAGGGTATAAATTGAATTTAGAGCATAAATAAAATCGAATAAAAGAAGGAAAAAAGAGCAAGAAATGTAAATAACAGCAAATATAGTCGGTAAATACGGTTAAACAAACACAAGGAAAAGCTAAATATAAGAAGAGAATGCACATGTGGAACGGTGTGTTAGGTTTGAAAAACTGAAAACTTTCAATGGAAAATCGGTCAACTTTAAAGTTTATATAAAATGGATACACACATTTTGTCAAATACCACAAGGTCCTTAAAAATGTGTTGGACTTTCAATGATCATTCATCAATTTCAATTAAATGTTTTACGATGCTCCTAAATGAAGATGAGTCGCTAAAAGATTGGATACAGAGTAAAAATTGAATACTCAAGCGTGTGTGTAATAAGTATATACGGCTTGCATACATCCATAATACTAAAAAAAGTCAATTTAATTCGTTGGCTAGCGAATATAATTTTCCTATTCCATCTTAAACCACATTAAAGCCATATTTTTTTTGGCTTCAGGCCAAATATTCCAATTTATTTTAAAATGTTCGTATTTTGGAGGTACTGACTTTAATTAAATTTATTTATTAAATCCTCTCTCGGATCAGTATGGTGAATTCTATTTAAAAAAAATTGTTGACAAACGTCTTGGCTAAAGTGCTTGCTATAGGTAATGCATATTCTGCTGTTGATTGTACAAACGGAAAAAGAGAAAGTAACATAAACGATAAGATTGCATTTGCAATTTTATTTACATGAATGTAATTACGTTGAAACGTTTTTGGTATTAGAATCAAGTGGATTCTGAAGTAGTCACGGCGGGAAACAGTGATATTGTTGCTAATAATTTACGATTATAATCGGAATTGATACGGTTACTATATGGTAAAAACTATTTTGCAAGTTTAAGGGCAATTTGACTTTCAAATTATTTCTCCGATTTTATGATTATTAAAAGATAAAAAAATCATGAACAGCTTCGGAAACAAATGAAGCGGAGTCATTTTTTTCACCCGACCGCACTGAATTTTAAAGTAGCAGAAAGACGGGTCAATGTGCCATAATATTCTTGGTGTATGCATCGCATTTTATGAACGGAAAAACATTACACTCAATGCTACTCTGCTTTCCTTTGATACACAGCGGAATCAGTTTTTCATTTATTTTTGGCCATTGAAGTGTATTTCAGATAGTTCGCTAATTGTATATGTACACGATATATATACTATTTTCATCATATTATAACATAAGTAAAGACATGAAGTTTGAATTTATGATACACTGTGAGTACGTTGTACCAGTAACAATCGAGAATACATCTCATTGAGGACCATCAACCGTTTTTCTTGCAAAAAATGCAAGATAAGACAGTTGTTTCATGTGTGAAGTAGTAGATTTTGTATCAAACTGCTAAAAATGTTTAGAACAAAAGCACCGAAAGTTCGATATTTATGTTGCTGATGTTAGTAATGGGAAAGGTTTAGTTTCGATTTCTCTCAATATATCTGTAAACGATAGGTCCATAACGAACATAGCAGAAATATTGGCAATGGATTTCAAATACAAACAAACAAATTTGACCAATTTCACAATCCAATTTCCAGCGATGCTTTGACGTTTTCGACGCTTTTACCGTAACCAAGTACAATTGATGTCGCGCAAAGCACAACAATATACAAGTTCAATGAATTGTATACCTACCAGGCATCGTTTGTGTATTTTCCATGTTGTATACAAAATACATTTGCATGCCACTATTGTACTGCGACATACACAGAAAGAAAGTAATTCCGATTCGCAAATAACACTTACAAAAATGTTTAATCTAAAATTTCTGTGTCATGTCACGAATCGATGCGTGATTGAATGCAATAAAATTGTGTGTACCCTCACTGAAAAACCACATTAAATAAAAACAAAATCCTTTTCCAAGCATTGTGTATATATAATATACGACCACATCCCTTGCGCGCTACGATATATAAAAACATTGTCTGAAAGGACAGGAAAGTGAAGAATTGATTGTCTTTGATTTAAAACAAACAGAAAAACATTACGTTTTATGTTGTTTTTCTGTCGTCGTTTTATATTCTCCTTGTGTTTGTTTAATTTCTTTAACATCAATTCCGTCAATTTGCTGGAAATAAAATGAATTTTTCATTTCATTTCACTATTAGCGCGCATTGTTTATCTCTGTTTGATAAAAAAAAAATTCAGCGCACCACACTGTCGAATGTGGCTTTCATTGATGACTTTTTTTCGCTTAATTTTCTTTATATTGTAAATGGGTGATAAAACGAATAAAAAAGAAAGAAAAAAGAGAAAAGTTGTAAAACTTAAATTCTTTGGGGGGAAAGAAGGAAATCCCATTTTGATTATACGATATGACCATGGCGAATAAAAAGTTAATCATTTAATCTAGGTTTTACGATGAAATATTAAAGCCCATTCGCTCGAGTCAATAAATAATGTTTGGCGACAATTTTGTTGTTGTGGTCTGGTCGTTTGATTAGTCAACAGAGGGCATATACGAATAATGTTTTATCTGTATACGCTAATAACAAGAATGTGCATCAGCATCATCCATATTGGTGAATTGATGAATCGTAAGAGGATGTGGCGATGTTTATAGTTATTGGACAGTTTTTATTCGAACAATAACTTTACTCGAATAACTTTCACACCCAGTCCTCTGCCATACGAATATAATGGCAAGCAATGATTGTGAAATGGACTAACGGTCAGAAAAGATAGTCTAACCCATTTATCTGGCTTATTTCTGTATCACTTGGTGTGAAAAAATATTCAATTGCACAATAACCAAAACGACGACTTAAATTACAGACTAAGATCGTCAAAAGTACCTACAACAAAATTTGTGATGACAAACCACCTATTCTTCCGTTGATGTTCACTTTCCCAAAAGTTCTCCATAAGATAGATACAAAATGACATGCAAGACATCGATTAGATTGTGCGGGATGATTAATTGCTTCAGTGTATTTCCACTTCTTTTAAGCTTTTAACGTGAAAATCGTGCCTAGCAACAATTACACACATTTGCCATGTTTAACCTATTTTTAAACTCTTACAAACTTTAGATTGTAAATAAAATATTAAAATGTTGCGTTCAACGTAATTACATGGGCGTGCAAATCTACATTACATTTACATGTAACCCACCAGTCCATAGATAAAATTTCAAATAAATCACATAAGCGCACAAAAAAAAATGGAAAAATAAAACCCCATCATACATACAACAATAAAACATTATTGTGTGTATGTTCGATGTTGTGTCTCCATTGTATAGTCACTGAATGAAAAATTACTATTATCCAGTGGTTGGGAATAATATCTAAACTGCCGATCTTAATACAGCTGTTTATAAACCTCATCCTATAACCTGGAAAGTTCATGTTAAAAAGGGCTTTTCCATATCCGTGCCAAACGCAATTTTCGTGAGTTTTTATTACAGCTGTTTGATCGCTGGATCATAGTAATGCTAGATTGGAAACGATTTGACAGCATAATGAAAATCAAAACACGAAAGACCTATGAATCGAATCTTTAAGTAATTCAAATGGATGATTTCCTATCATTGATAACTTGATGATAACTTATCTAGAGTCTAAGGGAAAAAAATCGAAAATTGACTACACTATCTCGGTAATTATAATCTTTTACTTCCGTTGTTTAAAAATTTTTGAGCCTCCGAACCGAAATCTTGTAATTTATTAGTTTGTACAATAAATTTTGACAGATGATTATATGTAAAATATCCTTGCATTGGGCGAGTTCATAAACAAAAAAAAAGAAGTTCATTTTTGAACACAACCCCTCATGAAAATAGAATTGCATTCCTCCAATCATGAAATGATTTAAGGACATGTTGTACAATAGCTGTATCGCTGGAATGCTACTCACCCGTTGAAGTTTTAAATTCCAGAATTATTCGGTTTTCACCCTGTCTTTCATGTTATTTTTTTATTTATTGATGTTATAGATAAATTCTGTAATAAACATCAAACATACCTGTCCATATATATTTAAACAGAACATAACGGCGGCGATCAGTTGTCAATATACTAATTTATTTGCGCGTAAAACCAATCTTTTTTATGAAACGTATTAATCATAGAAATTGGAGTAATTTTGTTGTGTGTCGTCGGAGCAAATAATAAACTCGGTATACTGAATAATAAAATAAATTTCATAATTACAGAAATCATACATTCGTCCATATCGTGGCAGCATTATCGTGAATGTAAATCGATTATTTTTAGTAATTTTAATGAGAATTTATTTTCGGCCTGAGCTAATTTGACCAATTTCAGTTACAGATATAAATCAGTTGTTGATTGCTCTATTTATTTATACGTGTATTTGAATTGGTTATATTTTCGGTGAGCTTCATTAAGGGTTTTTACGTTTGATATTCGGATTGTATTTGCTCATTACTTTTGTGAAACGGGGGGATATTTCATGTTAATTTTGTTTTTATGGTAAAATGGGAAATATGAAATCAAAGGAATCGCTGGTGTGTGTATGTGTAATGTTAATATACAAAAATTAACCGCTCCAATAAGCCAAAGTCGGCTGTTCAGTCAATTAGAGGCGGTAAACATATGCTCTCATGTTTAAACGAAAAGCCACAGATTTCTTTGATATAATTACATTACAGTAGAAATGCATGTGTTTAATATCTCACAGCAATTATGTTGAAAAAAATGCAAGAGGTGTTTCTTTAATGATGAAGTTTTTTTTCATCAAAGCTTTTGCAATGGGTCATAGGGAGTTCAGGCAGCGGGCAGACAAGCGTAAGCTTGCAATAAGTGAACACGTGTGTCTGAGTGATGTAGTTCCTTAACCGAAAATGGTGGACTTAAGACTCAAGCAAATAGATAAAGTCAAAAGCATTTATCGTTCTCTCAATATCCCGGACTGTTCATTTTTGTGCCCCGTGCGTCATATATTGATTAGAAATATTAAATTTTATGCTTACAAGATACTCTTGGACCATATAGAGTGATGGCAACTTTTCGTTACATTACACTACGTTCACTGACATTACCCGCCGAAACGTCTCACTATTTCATACATTTTCACATTCACTTAGTTGAATACAATAGGTCCATACCCATTCGAAGTGGAAAGGCTGCCACCTAAAATAATTCATAATTCATAGCAGTTTCCATCACAGCAGCTTTCCATGAATAAAATCTTTAACAGGAAAAAAAAAGAAAAACAATTTTACCATTTCCACACCTAAATATTTAAAAACGAAAACTGTGCAAATATATTCGTAATAATGAGGTCAGAATTTGGATGTAACGTGGCTGAAATGATTCATCACCAGACATAAAATCATGAACTTCCATGGGTTAAATATTTTATAGATTAATATACAACTCGAAATTATTATTCCGGCACATTTTCGCCATTAATTTCATATTAATGCCGCAACAACGAAAATACATAATTTAGTATTAAAACTCCAGCAGTTTATTTTATCTTCTCTGTGACTATTTTTCTATTTACTTAAATCAGATATTGTGGTCCTGTCATAAATAAATTTCTGATTCTTTGTAGCTGTCAAAAGGCTGACAAAATTTTGTAAAGAATCGAAAGAGAGAGAACCGAACCAATGGTAAAAAGAAAACAAAAGTTTTGTTATTTAATAGCCTCTAGAAATTCGTAGAATAACGCCACGACTAATGTCTATAACTTGCAACTGTTAGAACCAAAATAGTTCAATAAACATTAAGAAAGTTGAGGATATGACAAAATAATATTAAAGTTTTTCTATCTTGTTGACCTAGTTTTGTTGTCGAATTTTTGTTTTTATCATTGATTGCGAACGTTCTCTTTTTTATTTAAGTTCAGCAGGTTCCGCTGACCTCTGAAGTTTTACTCTGAAATTATTCATGCTGGGTATACAACCAGATCTCTATATTTCTGGATATTTTGTATATCTGTGTTCGACCGAATTGACATTCCTTATCATACCACCGTACGTTGATGGAACTTCCGGTTGGCTATATAGTCTCGACAGTCGTCGACATTTTTATCGATCTATCTTTTTTTCCAAAAATAAAAATTATTTAATGGAATTTCAATAAAGAAAAAAAACATTTTTTTTAGAATATTGAATTTTCTCTTAAATTATGAAACAGTAATGAATATTACATAGCGATATACCAATCATTATAGCTATATAATTTCCCTGAAAGGTAAAATTGTGAGAAAAAGAATTATATCGAATACTGAATCCACTTAAATTTGTTTTATTTGGCATTAAGTAATTACGTGAAAAGAATAATTAATGCAGGAGTCAATGCAGAAAAAAAATATTGTGGAAAAAAAATCCCATATAATATCGTGTTTTCATGCTGTACATTATTTCCATCACATAATATTCAATATCGAGAGCTTTTCAGTAGAATTTACATAAAACGATTGATTTCGTATACGTACTGTAGCATAAAAAATAATTTAAGTGGCATGTACACACTCAGTAAATTTATGTATTAACAAATATGAAAAAAAAAAATATTTTTTTTCCATACAACCGTTTTTTTTCCATCCCAGCATTTCGGGTAAAGAGAGGAAAACGTTTTATGGTTTTTAACTCGCAACAAAATAAAAAAAAATTGTATAAAAGTTACATGTTTTTAAAACTTCAAAAAGTTGTACGTGTTGGGTTATATGTGCGCGAATTATAACAATGAAGTTTAAACTGAAACCTGATTTCATACGTTTTCAAGTGATGCGAGACAAAAACGTAAATGCTTTTTTATACATAACGCATACGAAACGATTTTTTTTCTCTGTTTTTTAACCATTGAACTGTAATAGGAATATGAAATATTAGTTAGACGTGGACACTTTTTTTATATATTAAAATTGGAAATGTAGAAATTCTAAAAAAATCTAATTGGCTCATTAAAGACAATCAATGAGTCGATTGGTCTCTTTGAAATAATAGAAGGATAAAATCCTCTTATAAATTGTCAGTGTCAGTTTCAAGGCGTTTCTTCACTTGAGATATATTAAGTGCTGGGACAGGGATGAGCTGGTTACCTGAACTTGATAGAAATGACCCAGCCGGCGATCTAAATACTTTAACTGGATTTTTAGATTGTGGTTGCGACGGCTCTTCCAAATAATTTTGATAATTTTTATTTTTAGTGGGAAAATTGTTAAGACACTAATTTTGCTGGTTGGCTTCGGTTTCTTGCGGTTTAGAAATTCAATTCGGTTTGGTTTCCTTCGGTTTCAGATTCTCAGGTTCTGCGATTAAATGCGTCGCCATAGAAAAGAGCTTCTTTTAGCTTCCAAGAAGGGTCTATTTTCTATTTTCAAGAGTTAAATTTCTTTAAATTCTTGAAAGGTTTCATTTTGAGAATTACATTACATTAGACAATTTTTTGCTCTTATTATTAGTCATCGTTGGTATTCGATTCCATAAGCTCGCCAAAACAAAACTTTAAATAAGTAAAACAAGTAGCTTTTGAATGCAATCATCAAATTGGTTCTGATTGAGAAAAAGTTTTTGAATTTCTAGCACAATAATGGCATCACAAAATAATAATAATAAATCGCAATTCATTCCATTGCAATCATATAAAATTTATAATTCACGACAAGCAATGATGCAGGCTTTATTGCTTATAATATTCGCAGAACTGTAAAACCCGCCGTGTCTTAAAATTAGTTTTCAAGAAAATGCTTTATCGAATGTGAAATATGCATTAACACGTAACCCGAAATGTTATTAAAAACTTTCTATATTAATGTAATGGCGTAAAAAAAGCCATTTTTCTATTAAATTTACAAAATTAAAGTGAAGCGATTAAGTGAAAGATAAAGATAAATTTTCCATTTTCCACAATACTTGAAACGAAGTTTTCGGAAAAGTTTTCCATTTGGAACGATACAATTACTGGGAAATTCTATCAAGAATTCAATCGGTTTTTGCACACAAAAAAATGAAGTGAATTTTTTCTGTAGGTAAAATAATATTGAATGTTCAGGTATAAAGTAAATAAAATTCCGGGACTAAATATGCAATTTCCTCATCAACATATTCATTTCCTTGGAAATAACTATTTAACTGTGAGAAAAATATAAAGAGATTGGTAAGACTGTCGCATATATATAACAATACATAGAGAAAATATGGGAAACAGTTTGGAAATCTATAAGCAAAATAACATATAAATTTTGTGCACACACTCTCTCAGAAATATAACAGCATAGTCGATTACATTCTCGAATGTCAACTTATTTTCCGATATTTCATTTGTTTTAAATTAAAACGATACGAGAAAAGAATGTTTGTTTTAATATAAATATATATTTTGTGATAGAATCGTTATAGATATACTGTTCGTTTCACACTGCGGTATATTGCAATTCACATGCCTTTTATGTCAATGTCCACAGTCAACTATCTTCACTAAATGTGTTGTGATCAACAAACAAACATGTCCTATTCACAACATCTAACTACAGTCTGCATTTTCAGTATTTCAGTCAAACATTATATAGAAGTGAAATCATGAGTAAAAAAAACTCATATTCATAGCAAAAAGCGTACATGTGTACCGTAAATAAATATACAAAAAGTTGCCAGTCTGAGCTATGCACAGGAACATTGGGAGACGAAGACTATTACAGACAAAGTTAGATGTTTAATGTGAATGACCGTCGGTAAATTATAGCATAACAGTACAACTGATTTCCATTCAAGTGCGGTGTAGTATTTTCAAAAGACGAATTTAATTGGTAATCATAATTCTTCACTTGAAATCGATGTATAGATATTTTAAATATTTTAAACAGATATTCGGATGTAAATCCGACTTTCGGATATCATTGAGAAATTGAATTTGATAAAATATATACGAGAGCGTGTGTTTTCGGGATGCAGGAATTGTTTGAGTGGTAGAATTTCCATTAATTAAACTCTGCATAAAAGATCAAAGGTTTAGTTTCAAATATCAGGACGTTTTCTCATTAATTATGTGGTTATGTATATGTTGGAAGTCTTTCTCCATTCATACTGTTCTTGGAGAAAATTGCAAAAGGTATTCATGTTTGGTATCTTGTGGTTTAATTAAGTTTTTGATTTAATAAACGATACCATCTATACATTTCGGTTATACATGTTGGACTACTTTTAAATGTTGATTGTGATCATAATACGCTCGAAATTCAAATGTAGTGAGTTAGATGGTAGTGGTAGGTGCTTTACAATCGTGAAAGACCTGAAAACTAGTTAAGCACGAAATGACGCCGGAATTACATTTTACCTGTAGAATTTCATTTGTTAAATTATAACTCGAATTATACCAGTCGATTGAATTCCAAGAAGTTCATTGGCGAGCTTTTGGTACTATAAGTAGTAATACCGATGCAACTATTGACTCGGAAAGCAAATTTTCTCAACCTTATTTCGCCTTAAAACGTTATGAGTTTTTGCGTTCAGGCCTTGGTTCAGACGCATTTTCATATCGGTATAATCCTCTCGACCTAAAAAAACATCGAGTATAATGTGACCTGAAGATTAAACACGTCACCATTAACTAAGTAACTTTAATTGAGATTTTTCCTGTTTGAACTCTTTTATCGCAGAGTCTTTTTTAATTATACATGCTTTCCATATGTAAATGTGTCGTTATTTTCGTTCTTAGAAGTGGTTTTCTGTGCTTATTTTGCAAGAACGTAAAGTGTAGTACGGTTGGTTGCAAATTTGTTGTTTTTAGTAGTGGAAATTTAGTCTTTGCCTACTGCTTGTGATGCAAACCTTCGCCGCCACAAACCAACAAATGAGGGGAGAGTGAGGCGTTGACTAAACGGTGTTTTTGCAGTGCCTAATAAAATATTGAGAATTTTTTCCATGAATTTCAACAAACCAAATTCACTGAAATATTTCTTAATATTTGGCCCTGTATATGTGCGACTACTACTTTTGACACGGTTTAAGGTTGTTTTTTTTGGCAAAATTTGTCTAAATTGCTCAAACCTAAATCTCAGTAAATTTATTTGTGGTAAGAGATTCTCTCAATTTTACATACAATTTTGACGTATTGTATACATAGGGTCACCATCCATCAGGTTCCGACAGCTACTCTCTAAAAATTTCTACAAACACGAAAATTAACTACCGTTGAAATCGACTCTTTTAAACGCATTTGTGACTTAATTTTTGATAATTTGATAAAATTCAAAAAATTCATGTGCATTAGCCTGCCGGTGAAACTGCGATGAATTTAGCGTGTTTCAAATGTTTGCCAACTTTTTAATCAGAAATAAATGTGTTATTCCGTAAGTTATTTTGGCAAATATTTTTAAACGAAATAAGCAGAATAAAAATTGCAAAAAATTTAGAGTTAAATAGGAACGCTATCTACGAGAGAGAGATAAATAAATATCGCTAGGAATAAAACTCGTCGGATTAAAACGTTTACCAATTTTTAATTTTTTTTTTTTTAATTGAAGAATGGTAAAAAGTTTTCGGAAAATGTTTTAAACGAAAGACAAAATTATGTATAAATACGCACCAGGATGATAATTTTATTTTGTTAGTTATTTATTATAACCAAAAAAGAATTTGCAATAATATTTTTAACACAAAAATTAATGCACAAAATCAACAGAATGACAAAATGGACAAAAGAAACCGAACTCAATTAAACATCGCAACGCTACTGGCCGAATGTTTGTATTGAAGTGATGCAATTAAAATTTGTTTTTTCCGATAAAACATACATTCAATTCCATATTGGACAGAAATTCTCCTTATTTTCAATCAATTGAATTGGCAAGCGTCATTGAACGGGCAACACCAATATGAAAATAAATCATGCTTTTCATAGTTACTTTTGTCACTCTGCTGATGGTGTGTGATGGTGAATGCAGAACTCAATTGCATGTGTCATTTTGAAAATCAACATTCATAGTTATATAAACATTGAAAACAAAAAAAAAGAGAGAGAGAAATGTTTATCTTCTTCATTTTAATTTTCGTTTTGTTTTTTTGTTTTTTTGTTTTTTAACTATTTCGATGCAAACAAATCGAAATATTTACTTTTACATGCATACAAAAATAGTGAAGGGAAAAACAAAATAAATGATAACGGTGACCGAGCTAGAGCGAATTCTGTTTATTTAAAAAAAAATTGTTAAATGGAAATAGATGTGGAAAATGGATAAAATGAATTTTCATGTAGATGTTTATATGAATATTTGCCTTCATTTGTACATAAATCAACTGAGCAAATGTTTAGGTTTGTTCTCTCAACGAAATGTTATTGGAACTTATTTCCTATCGTAGGTCAACAACAATTTATGTCATTGGACACACTAATTTTGATGTTGTTTTTCTTTCGGAAAACGTGTAACCGGAATAAATATGCATTTTTATCACACATGTCGATTTGAATGTCTTTGCACTTCAGAGTCACATAAATCATTGGTTCGATCAAACAATATTAACTCGAGATTCATAAAACATTTACAACTTTACAAATCCACGACTTTTTTCATCTGTTGTCATAACAACTATAATAATGTGACTGAAACCAATTCCCACAATAGCTGCGACTTGTTGTTTGCATTTTTAACTTTGGCACATTTTGAAAATAATTTTCCAACTCTTGTTGAATAAATTTATTTAAATTTGCGGCAAACATTTATAACTTAATAATTTTGATTCAAATTATGAATAAATGTGTACCATTCTTTGTCGTTTTCTGGATAATAATTACAATTTCATTTTTATAAAGTTTTCTGGTTAACCTTTAACAAACAGCAACTATATCCTTGTCGTAGCCTAGACATAGAACTGTTAGGACTTTTCTTATAAGTCAAATTCCAAATTTTGCTCTGTTCTGTCGAAGCTCAATATAAATGCATTTCCTGAGTATCAGTCTGTTCCATTTGCAATTCTACTGTTTTAAGAGAGTAATGAACAATCCCGAATATAATTTACTCAATTCTAAGTCCATCGCAACATTTATCAAACTTATCCGGAAACCTATCACAAACTTAAATTCAACATTCATCACTCGGGAACGTATGACGGAACAGCTTTTGTAATTATACAGCTCAGCATTTCCATTTTAAAATGAATCGTATTCGTTATTACATTTATAACACACTTGGAGAACTAAATCTATCGCATCGATCAAAAGGGAATATATTTTGTATATTAAAATATACTTTTTGAAAACAATTCCTATTTATCTTCATAAGTCATTAATTTATATTTCTCAACAATGCAAACTTCACATGTGGTATAAACTATAAATTTCCAAGTCAACTGATTCCACACATATTTTACTTGTCCAACAACAATTCATATCGAAGCGAAAAACAATTCAATCCCCATATAAATTTCTACAACTTAATCATTCGTCTTTCTTCTGCCATACAACAGTAAAACTGAAAACCACAACAATATAATACATTTAACCGTCTACCCCCTTCTGAGAAAACAACTTATTTCAAACAATATATCACATTTAAATATAACTTTCTCCAATAAAAGTGCTCATGTCCGGCCCCCAAAATATACAAAATTATTTGCAGAAAAAGCAATTTGTGCAAAGCTTTAAATGACATTGAACAAGGAATACCGAGACAATGCATACGCCTATACACATATGTATAGATGTGTGTGGCCATAAGTTCTATTAGCTAGAACCATTGCGAACATGGCTATCTGAAGAAAAACAACAATTTTCTCAAATCAATTCCCACAGACACGTCACCAACTAATAAAAATCAAACCCCTGTGGATCTTTGAAACAACCCCCCCGAAAAACGGTGATGTGCGTTTTATTATATTAACAATCCAACACACTATGCCTGGCGAAATACCCGTAAGAATATAACCGAAATATTTTTTTTATCTATATCTCTTCTCCACATAATAGTTTGCAACTTAAAACGGCTTGTTCGGAAAAATCTTTCACATTTTGTAAGATAAATTACGCAGACAAACAGTTAAAGTATAAACCCAGAAATCTATTTTATAATCCCTCACATAAATTTCACTACCCAAAAACGTAACTCAAAATGATGTTCTTGTTATATTTTCCTCCCTGTTCTGTTTTCCCTGTGCATTCTATTCCACTCTCCATGTTACGTCTAACTGACGTTATGGTCGTAACCGACGAAGGTTTTCGTCTGTTTCGCGTTCGTATAAATATATATATTGCACCAAACTACATTACACGAAAGTTAACAAAGTTTTCAACTTTATTGCTTATGGCTTACATACAAGCGAATATAACCAGGAAATAAATAAATAAATAAAAACACATTTCTCAAAGCTCTTCTATTGGAAAACTTATAGAAAATATCATTCAAAAAAAAGAAGAAGAAGAAGAAAGAATTGGTGGTGTATTGTGTCTTTAGAGAATTAAATTCATTTCAAAAGCATCCACAATATCCATGGATTCGAAAAAGTCAGTAAATATAAACCGATATCAGGTTGAATGGAATATAAAAAAATCAATTCGTTCTGGCTCTGGGTGGCGCAAAAAAAAGTTTTTTTTTATTTGTTTTTCCTAATAGTATTTTCATTTGAAAATCAAAGAGAAAAATAATTATTTTTGATTTTTTTTTGATTAAATGAAATAAACAAAAGGAGAAAGAAAACCAGAAATAAAAAATGTAAATAAGAAAATTTGGTCTGTTTCAATAAAAGAGGACCGGAATGAAAATTTATATTTTTTTCGCCGACAAAAAAAAATGAAATTTCTCTTTGATTTTACCATTTTTTTGAAAATATTTATCATATATTTATATATACCAAACAATTATTTTTCATCCGAACATGTTTTATTAAATATTTCCGTATAATGTTCAATTATTTGTATTTATATTTTCAACAAAAAAAAATATTTTTTTTATATTTTTAAATTGTTATACTAACCAACATATTTTTTTCGGTTTTATTATATTTTTACAAAAAAAATTAACATTCTCCCAATGGATTGATTAATATTTAAGAAATTTTCTGTGCCAATTTTTGTAGCCGAGTATCTGTGATGCGTGGTCAAGTGGTGACGCCACAAGGTTTGGGTATCGTCGGTATACGGGTTTCAGTTGATCGGGACTCTAGATTTGGATTTACGCTGACGCGACAAGGAGGATGGTGAGTACATAAATCAAAACAAAATTATTTTTTGAAATTCTCTTTTACATAAACTGTGCTAAATAGGCGCTTACGGGTACACAACCCACACGTTTTTCACATACAATATAGGCTAACGATTTGGTATATTTTTTCTATATCCTGCTACTGACAACCGTTGATATTTTTTTTTGTTTAATTTGTAATATTCTCCCATTTTCCTTTCTTATATCACTCGATATATATAGACTCATTCCGGGAAAAACACCTTTTGATAAGGAAAAAAAAACCTTTTTGTGTGTTTAAATGAATTGACGGCTAAATGGGTTCCTTGATGCCTATTATAACTCAAAATATACCGTTACACGACTCTACTCCTATACATTGTCGGCGGTTTTTCCTTATATATAAACAAGTGGATTTATATGTACTGAAAGTGAAGTGCTTTTCCATTCAAATTTTCCGTATTTTTCATAAGTCACATTTATCCGAACACACACATTCTTTGCATGATCCATGCATAAAGCTGAAATATCACAATCCACACAACCCTTCATTACAATCAAGGAGCTAATGCATTTTTCCAATTACCATTCATTATTATATTATATCTCGACCATCTACCACAGTTTTCCATTTACTTAAGTTACTACTTGATTAATAAATCTACACTCCTGCCGATGTAAACAAAGTAAACCCATCCACACTCGCAATACCTTCAATAATTTTTTTTACCCTTCTTCAACATCAGCCAACATAATGACGTGAAAAGTATATATTGGATGAATTGCATACACACAACAACATAACCGAATAAAAAGAAGCAGGGAAAATTATCTAAAAAGTGTATTACAGATACAACTTATTTGTTAGTCGAAAAACAACCGAAGAGAATGAAAAAAGCATTATCCGAACTACGGTGTTTGGGTTATGGTTATATAGACACATACACACCATCAAAATATAGAGGAAGAATTGAATCAGAGCATAATTTGTTTAATGGAAAAGCGCACAAAGTTTAATGTTTTCGGTCTAATGTCTTAAGGAGGGGGCTCTACATGCAGTCAACGAAAATATTGTAAGCTGGTGAAAGATATGTGTGAATAGGAATGTGTAGAAAAAAATATGTATAGATACAAGTAGACAAGTGAAAGGTTCACTTGTAATTGGATTACTTTTGGTGAAAACTATTATAATGTTTGGCTCAATCCATTACGGTCGTGAAAAGCGATAGCTAAAAGCTAAACCATTACGTTTTTTGTTGTGTTCGAAGCGCGTTTTTTTGTCAATTCTTTGTTGTTGATTTTTTTCTAGCCGCTCCTATTGTTGTTGTTTTCTGCTGCTGCCGCTGGATGGATCATTTATTGATGTAGCATTTAGATAGCTAAACAACACATATTATTTATATGTGAAAACATATAATATAACATACAAAGCGATTGAAAGCGTTTTTGGTGGTGTTGCCTTTTTGTGTTTATTCATTGAATATGCCATTGACTCGATGGCAATATAAATGAGGGTTTCACGCAATATCGTATATTATGTATGCATAATGACAAATGATTCTTGAAAAACTTTTGTATTATTTTGTCGGATATAAGCCATTTACTACTAATTTATTATCAAGTTTTTCGGTTTTTTTTTCTTCTTTTCTTGAAAGGCAATGTTTGGGTGGAGGTGGCGAATAGGTGGATGAGAAATAAAAAGGTTGATTGTTGTTGTTGGTCGGTCGGTAATGGTTGATATTATGGATAATTAAGTTTTATATTTTTTTTCTTTCTTTCGTTACGATTTCCGTTCATTTGTACACAGAATAACAAAACGATATCGAATTTCGTCGTGAAAGAGAATTGCTGGGTACAACCATTCATTTACTTAGAGGGATTATAGATTTCCGACATTTTTGTGCTCTGTGACCAATGTAAATTTTAATAATTGGATGCTAGGAAACTACAGGAAAGGGTTTACCGATGGATAACAACGAATCTTCCGCATTAATAAATTAATTTTTGAAATGAAATTTGAAGTGATGGTAAATTGTTGGAGTTAACTGGTATTTTGTATCAATTCATCTCATTTCGATAATTGGCGATACACAAAATGATTCCTTGAAAGAATGTCAAACAGATTTTATCCAATTCAGTGGAAAAATTCTATACTTTTACGCCGCTTGTGTGTAGTGCCGTTTGAGCCAGTTTTACATGCAAAAAATGGCACCCAAAATACGTGCGAAATAAATATTTATCGCACTTAAAAAACATCAACAAGTCACACAATTCTTACTATCACATATTAGTGAGTGAAAACATAAAAAAAAATCGATGCATCCCCTCACAGGACTCTTAAAAAAACACTTTGCCATCTCAAACTTACCACAAAGTATAATAATTTCAGCTAAGATAATTACGAGCATAAGATGTGGTGAATTCGTAATACAGCATGCCAATGTTTTAATATTTCCGTTTAGTGTTATTAGCTTTGCAAATGAATGTACTCTCTTCATTCAACCACCCAGTTTACCGTAAATTTCAAAATTTTGCACACAATTTTCATTTACTTATAAAATGAAGCTTTTAATCTAATCTCAAAATCTTCTTAAAACTTAATGTCGCATCAAAGAATTCACACTAAAAACATCGTCTAATAAATTTGCCACATATACAGTTTTTCCCCATGTGCATCAGGCTTTTCCAGTAAATATTTATTCAAAGGCAACAAAATGAAACTTCACTGCTAATAAAGCAAGACTGTAAATACATTTTCCGTAATATAAACACATTTTTATCCAGCACACTCGTCGGATGTATGCTTGTGTGTATGATCACTACTTTATATAATAGTAGTAACATTGCAACACGTCTTCTCATCTAACATGGAACATATGTACACATATATGTGTGTCGTGAATGTGCATGCAAAACTGTGATGTTGAAATGCATTATGAAACATGTAGTTTCATTCAGTTTCTATTTTGAACCGATATGCAGTTTGATCATATTTGTGTGTTCCGCAGTCGCGCTTCATCTTCCTCTTCCAACATAAATATATTCTGGTAGAACAGTACTATTCCTTGTTACATATATATATATATATATATATATGTATGAGCAATATCCAGCAATGTTGCACTATTTTCCTTTATCTCTGTTATTATTTTCAATGTAAATATACTATGTTGAAACAGTGATGCAGAAAAATTTGCATATATGTAGAGAGAGAGGGAGAGAGAAGAGTTCAAAATAATAATAATAATCATAAATATATGAGAAAATGGAGGTGGAACACTGAAGCATTGGATGAACTAATACCGGTGTAAATCAATAGTTCATATCAAAAAAGAAAACAATTTTCACTCGTCTCGTAGAGCTGATTCTCAGAAACATTCCTAGTTTTGGAAAGTTTAAAACTATCGAAATTGCATAAACATTTAATTTGAATTTGTAAAGGGAAAAGTAATATTCAGTTTTACCCAAACTTTATCGCAGATTATTATACATTTTTGATGTTTTTTTTTTACCATCCCACTGCAGAAGTATTGGTTGTAATTAAAAATTTTCAGATAATAACTACATCGAAAGCATACATAGTAAAACCAGTATGGTGTGCAATTATTGATTTTCATGGTGGAAAATTTCTAAACTTTAAAGCTTAATTTACGAATTGGAAGTTATTAATTTGGTCAATTCGAATAGTATGCGAGCAAAATTTATAAATACTTATTGTTAGTTCATGTTCATTTCAACTAAAAAAAAAATAGAAACCGAAACGAAAATCGTCGTAATTGGTAACATAACTTTTAGGGAAGAATAATAAAATGAATGAAAAATACCAAAAATAAATAAATAAATCAGCGGAAGAAGTACACAAAACTTCAAACTTTAAACATTTTTAATTTTACGTTTTCTTATTTGTTCAGTATTATTATTCCATCAAAATCGTTTCAACGAAGTTTGGTCCACTTCACCAGCACATAGAAATCGATAGTAAACTTATAATGAAATAAGAAATTTCAAAAAAAAAGAATGAGTCGAGAGCCCAAATGCATATCGGTTCCTCTCACGGTTTCAAGCTTATGCCAAATTGATACTTTACCCGATACGACAACCATTTGTTCTACGGCTTACATTTTTGGGCGCTAGGAGGGCCTTGACAAGGATAGTCGTATTGTTTCAATTGCATTCTTCATCTGGCTTCATTTAAACACTAATTTCGTCGGCTGAGATACACACTACCAGGTCCTTTTTTCGGCAATATCTTATAAGCTTTTAATTCTTACAAATTCTTGAAATTACTTAAACGAATTTAATTTTTTTCTAAATATTCTCTGACCCTGCACTAACTCTAGTTAGGGTACTCCTAGTGCTCAAAAATAAACGTCGTGAATCAAATGAAAATTATCTCGCCAAATTATCACGTCGTGGATCAAATGATTTTCATATAGGGATGTACACTGCAGTGTAATACTATGTTTCTGAAAGAAAAGGGAAAAAAATGTGACCGCCAAAACAGATAGAAGGGTCAATTCACTTCTATACGGTCACATTCACGCAGACGAACAAAAAAAGAAGAAGTTTGAACACCACTTATTGTTTGTATACACACACCCAAGAAAAAAGAAATTGTTGTAGTTTACCCCGAATATTTATTCACCGTCCCATATACTTCATGAGATATCGGCAACGATTTTTCACGTATTGTTGCTGTTGGATTACATCAAGAATATTATATAAGCAGAAGAAAGTATGTAGTTGGATGTGGGGACAGGCAAGGCGAGTAGAAATAAAAAAAAAGTTTATACAATATGGGACGTTTATAGAATCCTTAAAAAGTGGTGTTATATAAGTAAAGCTTGCTAAGCACACATCTTCTCAGTCCACCTAACACATAAACTCCCGTCCAGTGCCGATATATTCGTTAGATTTTTCTGTTGCCTCTATCGGTCGGTGGGTGTTAAATATTAAGGGTGGATGATTTCATATTACATTTTTCTTATGTGATACTGTGGAGCCAAAGTTGGTTTATCATTTCTGGATTATGTTTCATAATATGACCAAAATAAGCCCCCTAAATTGTCGACTGATTTTTATAAATGGATTTTGGTTATGTTTTTTTCTGTTCAGTGCGTGTTATTTAGGCTACATATCTTTTCGTGTACATCATATCGGGACATAGTTATTGTGCTGTATTCACATAATACGGAGAATGGTCGTTTTGGTCTTGTAGGCGGTGGTACTTTTATTGATAGATAAAGATGGTCTTTAGTCTTCGGAATTGAATTTACGTCAGGGCAGAATATTTTTTTATTTGTTTTTTGGGTGTGAAAGGACAATATTTTAGGGTGTGATAATGTGTTTGTTACACTTTATAAATAAGTTGGATATGAAATTGTGGTTTATTTGCTGATCGATCCGTTATTGTTATAGGCGGCGCGGAGTATTGAGAGCGATAGATTTATGTGTATGAAAGTGGTTGATTTATTATTTATTAATCAAACAATTTATGTAGTCATTTAACGACACAAATGGAAAACGAAAATGTGTATGCTTTTTCCAATATAATGTGTCGGCTGTAAGGAATTATTATTGTTTTTTCTGCCATTCGGTCTAGACGTATGTCACACATGTAGTGTTATAAACGAAAAACGTTAAATTATTCATGCACAACACGACGAATTATCTAACCGTAACGTTTAACTTCTTAATTACTTCGTCATCAGTTTGAAATGAAACCGACAAATCTCTCTGAAACAAAACAGAAACTTTTATTTGTAATTTTTGCAATCCTATTAATTAAAAAAAAAAAACTTTCAACAGACTTAAGAATTTTTCATTTATTTTCTTTATACTTCGAGACATTTAAATTATCATTTTAATCATAGCTTTGGAAGAAAATTGTGCCTTGTCTTTCGACATAAGTTTAATATTAAAAAGAGGGAAAAAATGTCATCAACTTTAGATTGTGATGAAAAGTTTTTCTTTTCAAAAACTGCCTGCTAATGTCCCTAACAAAATAAAATTCGTAGTAAATTTTCATTCCATTTCTTCTTCGTTTTTTTTTCTTCCTTCTACTGTCTTTAAATAATAGTGGTGCAAACGAAGGGTAATTTATATTATTTCATCATTGCGTAAAAGTAAACAAAAAATTTGTGTCTAGACGAACATTAGTTGAATACCGATTTCGCTGAGAAATAAATTAAATTTTAACAAACAAACGAAAGAGGTTTGTTTATTGATGAAGAAATAAACAATATTTGTAAATGCTCTATATGGCTGGTGAAGAATGCGAATGCGAAAATGCTGATGGTATATACACACACACAAATACTTTATATAGACGTCGTCTTCGAACCTTGCTCAAAACTTAAGCTTTTAGCTAAGTGAATGTTAATTTAGAAAACATTATTGAATGTAAATTAGTGATGGGTTTGTTCACAGAAATGGCTATGGCAAAGGTATGTCTGTAGGAAAAAGTTTTATTTTTGAGAGGTTTACTACCATCATTCAAATTGAGTTACAATTTTTGCAGCTTTACTTCGTATTATGCCTGATAAATATCGGGCTTCTTTTCTTGATAGGAGTAAATGATTATTTTGGATTAGAGAAATGTTTGCTCGTTATATGCGAGATATATTACTCAGGTGGAAGTACCGACAGTGGGGGTCTTTAAAATTCAGACACATATTGTAGTATCACAAAGTTCCTGGTGCGTATATCAACAGGTTGTGAAGACCACTTATGCGTTTATTCCCTCAGCAATATGTGTCACCTTCTTATAGAAAACCTTGAGTTTGTTAATGCATTTGTGGCACCGTCTATGAAACAAAAATCGATTCGGTGGCAACCCACTAGTCAAAATGAGAGATACAAGAACGAATTCCTTTATCTATGTTCTATGATATGCAGAAATAATCACACAAAAATTGTGCTTGCGCGTCGATAACAATAAATAAGTTTCCCGATAATAATATAGCCGGATAACACTAGAAAGTGCAGTTATTTCAACTGAGATTTTTATTATTCTTTCAATCTTGTTCATAAAATATTTCTGCAACAAGTCACTGCATCAACATCTATTTGATTTCATTCATTTTCGATTTAAATTTTTCAACATTTAAATGTACTTCTCAACGTTTTTTCTTATATATATATTGATCAATAGATACTGTATTGGCAATGATAGATATTTACTTATTGTTATGACTAAAACTTTGAAAAAGAATTTTCTATCCCCTAGGGATAATAAATGCAGTCTCTTTCTATGTTTAATGTTGTTGTGTATATGCCGATTTAATAAGAGAAAATCGAAATAGATTTCAAGAACGAAAATCTTTTCGAACGACCAGCAATAACAATGAAACATAAAAAATAGATAGAAAACAAATCCACGAAAGAAACATGTTTCTTTTTGTCTTCACTTTTAGGCTTAGAACATAAAATGTTTCACCACATTGCTGAAACGAAAGCAAAAAAAAAAAAAAATAGAAAAGAAAAGAAAATACCAGGAATTGACATTATCTCTCTATAAGCAAAGCACAAGGTTGAGAAGATATCTACAGACCATTCATTCCACACATAAACATAAGCTGCTGTACCAACATCAAATCTTTACAAATAAAAATTAATTTAGCTGAAGAGATTTATAGATGGACTATTATAGTAATTTTGTTTTGTGTGGTGTTTAGTGCTATAATGTTTGATATCATAAATTCAAATAAATGTACATTATATCATTGTCCTGTATATTGCGATAGTAGTGATTTAAATGAGTTTGATATCCACAATTTTTTTTTGGTTCGTTCTCTCGATGTGCTTGTTGGAGGATTCCATTTGCTGTTCGGATATTTTATGTGATGATGCTAAGAATAGAGACATTTCTAGTTTATTTTATGGAATGGCCATGAAAGAGTAATATGCAAAGTTTTAAAGTTCAATTTCAGAGTAAATTGATGGCTTTTCTTTTTCGAGCTTCTCTATAATATGGTTTGGATAGTTTATTGCGATTTGACGGAGATACTCTAGCGTGCAATATATGGAAATGGTGATTTTTTTATTCACGAGATAACCAGAGAAAATGATGATGTGAAGATAGTAAATTTGAATTTTATTACACTTTATTATTCGAATTATGATTTTTATGGTATGTCTACAATTTAATTGAATTCTTGGGAAAACAATATTTAGCAGAACCGTTTGTTATTCGCTATATCGGGAGCAGCTTTCCAGCCACTTTATTATTCATTGCCCAAGCCATATTTGGATATAGTTCGTTATTATTTGCGTTAGTGGTAGAACGGAAAATCAACTACATTATCCAAACAATTTTTTTTTCTTTTCATTCATGTAAATCTAACTCCGTAAGCCAATGTATACAATGTTGGACGCTATTTTTTGCAGAAAATTTGATACAATGTCAAGTCAATAACCATCCCAATTTGACTAAAGTCAGGCACTTTTGTCGGCTGTGTAGCTAACCACGAAAATATGTGATTTTCCCCATTATTAAACACAATCAAGTACCCTTTTGCCGAGAAAGGAAAACTAAACAAAACCGATCAGAAAGTTTTTTTTTTCTTTCAACATAACGTCTGACCTATCATCAAAGAGATTGCAACATAAATATTACCACAAAATTTCATTTCTTTCCATCAGCCTATTTGTGTGTAGGTAAAAGAGAAAGACAGAAAGAGGACGGACGTCTTTTGAACAGAATAATATTGCCTAAATATTACACAAACGCTACGAAGTTTATGTCCTCGTCCTTTCATGTGACTTAAGGCTAAACTAATGTTTTATATAATAATCTAGTTTCGGACATATCTTTCTGAAGTATTATGTGTGTGTACGTGTACACTGTGTATACATTTACGGTTCAAACCTTATGTGGCTTTGGGATCACATTACATTCCAGCATAACGGAAATGTTGAAAAGTATATGTATATATATATAACACACATCCACCGTGTACGGCTTTCTCGGGCCTGATCTGTGGGGCGACACATATGATGATTGCAAAGATGTGTGTATGCTGTGTCGACCGGATATTTGTAGTACAAAACCACATGTGCCTGCAATATTTAGCCTAATATGAGTTTGAAACAAGATTTTGACCATATCGTCGGTTACCGTTTCTATATTTCTCGTGTAATAATAATATTGGCTGGAAATGTGTATGCTGCCATGCATCATAAAGAAAATTCGACATCATTTACTGGACGTTAATTTCGCATAATGTTCCATGTGATAGATCAGATTTTACTTTGAAACCGAGGTCTTTGACATGGTTTATTAAGTCTAATGTCGTTCCTGCTTGGCTTGTTAATTTATACCATAATATTGTAGGTAACGTAATCTATATAATAAAACCGAGAGGTCGTTACACCTTGGTTCACCTAGCTTCACTTGGGTTCACCTAGCTTCACCTGGCTAACCCCCCGTCCAACGGTCACAAGGCTGACCTCTAGGACGAGGGTTTGGCTACCCCCCGTCCAACGACTGCTCGGCTGACCTCTAGGACGAAGGTTTGGCTTCCCCCCGTCCAACGACTGCTCGGCTGACCTCTAGGACGAAGGACGAGAGTTTAGCTACCCACCGTCACGGTCACAAAGCTGACCCCTAGGACGATGGTTTGGCTACCCCCCGTCCAACGGCTACTCATCTGACCTCTAGGACGAGGGTTTGGCTACCCACCGTCCAACGGCCACTTGCTTATGTCTAGGACGATGGTTTTGCTACCCTCTGCAACGGCCATTCGTTTGACCTCTGGAACGAAGGTTTGGCTACCACCGCTCAGAATTGTAAACCTTCATTAAGACCAAATATGCAAGAAAAACTCATATTCGATGTCTCTCACATCAAAAGCTTCATCTATATTCAAGATCAACCTGAGAAAATTGTGTGACAACGTTTTCATCTTGCTTAAAAAGGTTACCCTGAAAAACTGAGTATAAGTTCTGTCAGTGACATTAGATATGTAAATGTGATGAGGTGTGTTCGTGTGATAATGGGTGTAAGTGTGATAAAAGTGTGAATTAGATGAGGAAGATCAGTGCTAGATTGACCTAGGTTTCCTTAGATTCACCTAGCTTCACTCAGATTCACCTAGCTTCACTTAAGTTCACCTAGCTTAACTTTAAATAGAAATTCCGTTCCCCCAGGAATTATGTTTTACGGTTACTGTGGAACTAAGATTCATTCGGAATTATGATTTCTAAGGAATTACTAAAATTTAATAAAAGTGGTAAAACATTCTGTGAATGTGGTTGGGAGAATTCGTGGGGTTAAGAGGCTCAGCGTGGTTAGGAGTGTCAGTGTAGGATTAGTAAGGTTGGGAATGTCAGTGTTATTGGGAGTGTTAGTATGGGTGGTAGTGTTAGGTGGTGTTGGAAGTGCAAGTGTGATTAGGATTGTTATTGTGATTAGATGTAAAAGTGTAAGAGTTTCAGAATGCTGAAAGCATTGTGGTTGGGAATGTTGGTATGGTTAGGAGTGTCAGTGATGTTTTGAGTCTCAGGATGGTCTCAGAAGTGTCAGTGTTGTTGGGAGTGTCGGTGTACTTGGAATGTCACATGAATTTATTATGTCAGTGTGGTTAAGATTGTCAGTATATCCCGGGCGAAGCCCGGGCTACAGTGCTAGTTAATTATAAATTAATAACCTCAGGATCGATATGTTTTATTAAGAAAACATTTTGTAACAGAGAAATAATTAAACATTAAAATGCCCTGAGTCGCATTTAAATCACGTTGACATATTCTATTACTTGTGGGTTTTGTTTC
The DNA here is from genome assembly GCF_014529535.1 of Bradysia coprophila. Classification (NCBI taxonomy): domain Eukaryota; kingdom Metazoa; phylum Arthropoda; class Insecta; order Diptera; family Sciaridae; genus Bradysia; species Bradysia coprophila. The sequence continues at coordinate 1,663,477 of NW_023503302.1, read as the reverse complement.
TTCCCCGTTCATGACTAGATCCAAGAAAAGCTCAACATATTCTATTACTTATCCGGGAAAATATAACAAGACCCATTGACATCTACTTTTATAGCCAAGAAAGTAAACTCACCAAAAGTTTTCCATCCTTCCATTATCGGCAAGCCTATGGCCACATCGCAATTAAATCTAGTACTTCTATTGTTTAAAGTATCATTTTAAATATTTCATGGAAACTTTTTTCCTTCTTCAATTTTGCAATAAATTCAGCTAAATGAGAGGACATTAGCCAGAGCTCATGTTTTTGCCGTTCGGGTCGAGACAACTAGTTATTTCTAAAAAGTCAACCTCAGCTATATTTGAAGAATTTGTTTCGTAATCAAGTTTCTGTTAATTTTAGGGAATCTTAAAATATCAATTCCAAAATGTTAACAGTTAAGAACTCAACAACTTTATTTTTTGTTATCGTTACACAAACATCCATTCTATTAACGTAAAATTAATTGTTCATTGTTTGGGCGTTCGTTTGTGCTGAATGGTTTCCACCCAAAATTTTCTTTTTGTTTATCAAATATTTCATCAATCTTCAGGTTAAAGAAAAATTAAAATTCCAAACAAAACAACATTGAAAGTTGCTGGTTAAAGGTTAATGAGTCACGTTTAAATTTAGAGGTGCGTCTTGTTCAAATTAACACTAAATATAGTATCACTGTTTTCAGTAGAAGAGGGTCGGAGAGGTTTCTTTTATAGACACCTTATCTAAACAATAAGCTATAAGAACTGCTGTTCAATGGCTAGCATTCATTGGTTTAATGACTAATATTACCACAATATACGAGTTCCCATCAATAAGTGAAACAAATTCCAACTACTGAAAATAAAAAAAGTACCAACACGGTGTAGTTAGTGTAGTCACCTGCTTCACTTATCGTAAATTGGTTCATTCTTCTATTGAAGTGTGTAGAGTGTACGTATTAAAACAAAACAACTCGATAAACTATCGTCATACATTACTGTTCCGATTACAATTTGATAAATAAATTCACAAAAGGTAAGCCACGATAAAATGGTTTTTTTTTTCTCGTATAGCTGCAGTCACGTATACATGGTGACGCTATTATGTGTCCCATATTTTACTGGCTTACCAAAACTTTGAAATATTGTGCAAATCTGGTATTTATTATTTTGCAGATCATATGAGATAAGGAACACCGAATGATTGTTCAACCAAAAAAGAAAAGTGAGCGCTTCCCTATAGGCAGCTCATAATTTCTTTTGGCTTTGTTGAAACTGAGTGCAAATAATTTAGTGATATCTGTTCGATGTTCGATGGTTCCGTTTTGTAACAGAAGAATTCGTTCAGCCTCAATACAAAACATTGTTGTCTTGAAACAATCAAAAAAAAAATGTGTACAAAGAACACTGGTATCCATGAAAATATTTTTTACGTGACTGCGAACATAAACAATTTGGTAATCAGTACACAAAAAGCAATTTTGAGCCAGAGAAAAAAAAACAAAATTAAATCGCTGTACGCAAATCGTTTGTTCTATCCACCACATTCTATCCGTATAATATATTTATTACGTGATAGGTTTTGTTGCAAACACGTATTACGGAATAAAGTCTATAATATTGAGGGAATGGAGACTGACAGAGAGCATACATTATCCGAGTATACCGTTTGTTTGCTAAGATTCAGGAAAATTAGATATTTTTTTACGTAAAACAGTGAGGGGTGGATATGTTAAAGAACATAAGATAAAAAACTTAACTTTGTTGTATTTCGTCTGCTTGATGAAACAACTTCGATGTGCTAGATATGAAAAGTGCCTAAAATTACGGTGATGTGTAAATTACGTACAGTTGTAATGAAATTATACTGAAAAATTTCCTAAATTATTATAAATTTGCTTACGTGAAACATTGGGTAAATGTTATCTAAAACAAACATCGAAATTTTTAATCAAATTTTTGGATTAATTTCACAAAGGGGAGAATATTTTCTTTCAGCTTTGTGCATTCATTGTTGTATTGTATACACACATCAGTCGTTCGTCTGAAAAGCTAATTTAACAATTTAATGACGTTATCAACCGAATTGAAATTCGATTGTTCATTCGGTTAAAGTATTAAATTTTAATGCAGGCTCTAAATCCACTCAAACATAAAGGATTTTTCATTGTAACTTTTCTACGGTCAATTTCAGTTTGAAATTTCAAAAATAAAAATTATTTGAGGCATCACTGTTATGGCTCAATCGAGTGTACCCATTTCGGTCCCATGCAAAATGCACAATATGCACTTGAATAAAAAGCTTGTGCATTTCGATCGAATCACGTATAAACGTGATGCGGTATGTAGCCAAGTGAAATTGTTGAAATGCATAATAAATACTCGCATTTGTCTATTGAAAATTATTCCGTCATAGTGTGGATGGTGTGTGGGGTGTGGATATTAGAGATGGTGATGGAAAAAAATGGATATATTCAAAAATCAATACGTAAATTGAGTTGCAAATTTTAAAGCACAAAATGAATAAACAATTTGACAAAAATTGTATGCGATGCAGCGAGTGCGACAAACTCACCCAGACGCTCGAAATAATAATAATAATAATACTACCGAGATTAATGTAAATAATTGCGGCATTCATAATTTAAATCCCATTTTACGTTCCTTGCCCATTTTATGTACAACAATTTTCACATAGATCTACTACACAAGTGAACATCTCCTCAGCAGCAGCAACAATCAAATTTACTTTATTATTATTTACTTCTGACAATAATAACGATAATGTTCTCTTCAATTCATTTTAAAATGCTCCGTAATCTACGTCGACGTCTTTATATTTTGTCGTTTATTTGATTTGCAATGTCCCCTTGTGATTTGAGTCAAACAATTTATTTAATTAAATCCGTTAAGTAAGTGACCGTTGGGAATGGATTTTGTGAAACGAGAACATTGGTTCAGAGATAAACGATTCGAGATAGAGATGAATGTGATGAGAGTAAAAAATACTTATTTATTTAATAAAAATTCAATCATAAAAACGGTATTGTCGTCGTCTTTGTTCGACAATTCGAATTTTATCTTACCATCATTACCGTTATTTACGTGTAAAGCCACTGCCAACCGTTCTGTGATATTTCTTATCCGAGATAAATGTTAATTAATCCATTTCTATTCTAATGTAAAGTGTACTTCTTATGAGAGTATATGCACTTTCTGTGCGAGTCATTTCTTATCAGAACGAACATTACCATTACGTAATTCAACGAAACTGTCAGAAAAAAATTGAGAAAACAGAATTATCTTGCACACAGAAGGTATCTCGTCATAGTATATCCTAAGACAAAGCTTCTTGAAAGCAAACAAACACACATAATTCCACCCTTGAGACGTTAATCTAGATAACACAACCCAGTTAACTGCTATCCACTACACAGAATTCTATGGTGAAATTACTCACCTTTTTCAAGCGCAATTAAAACAACAACAAGATTCGAGATAGCAAACGATTTCTATGCGATTTTTCCGCTGTACATAAATAAATAGGTTATAAAGTGGAGGCAGGCGCACACAAAACAAAAACAAATGCTCAACGAAAAATATTGCAGTTGGTTTTAATCGCGTTTAACATTCTTAATTAGAATTTTGTTCTACTACGTAAACTTAAATAGTTTTGGTCGGCGTATTTTGTTTGAATGAAAGTTGTGCGATGTAAATTAGTTTCGCTCGCTTCACGTGATTTGTAACCGTTGTCTAAATGCGAAACTTACAGCTAGGAAACAAGATATTAAGTAACAAACTAGGTTTAATATTAAGAGACAACCGAAATTGACAAATATCCAATTTTTCGCGAACATATGGCTTTGTGTTGCCTGTACTTTTTCAAATATGATACATTACAACAATGTTTAATGAATGATCAGGTTACTCGTCCCCAACCGGGGTATATAGCACATTTGAAAATCTCTCATATTTTCTAATTAAGGGCACAATTTAACTATGTTAATGCATCGAAGTGGAAAGCGAATATGGTTCAGCTTGTAGATAGCCAACCGAAAACAAAAGCTTTATGCATGACCAAATTCAATTGAATGATATTGTCAATAAAAGTTCACTTGGCACTCTTGGCAGCACACCTATTTGTATGTACATATTCAACCACTAAATTTCCGTTAACCAAGCATCAAATATTCTAAATTGAACAGAATTATTGCAAACCAAACATCGGAAAAGTTAAAAATGAGACCACCCATGCAAAACCATTGGGAAAATCCAAACAAAAAAAAACCATAAAAATGTCATTGTCCGTCTTCATTGTTTTCGCTTTTATCCATGAAAACTGTAATTTAACTTTAAAATAAAAATAAATTTCCTTTTATACCGAAGTTCCCTCACTTCTACCCACTCTTTATTTCTGAAAATCCATTGCCTAGCTTTTTCAAGCAACCATTTTTATACACTCCACATATTCTCGAAGAGTATCCATCAAAATAGATTTCATTGTGCTGCATACATACATTGTATGAAGTGATTCAGTTATTTTACTTTCTCATCGAATCGTCAGACTGGTATTGCATTCAAACTGTAGCCATAGCGTAACTATAATAAGAGAATGCTTGGTTTTGTAAAAATTTATCGGTAGACTAAATCAAGTACCTAAAGGTCTGCGTTTTTCGAATGAAGTTATTTGATTACTGCCATTTGTCTCTTTTCGAATATAGCAGTATATGGCTGCACAAAAAAAAACATAAAACTCCTTTAATTAGAGCTATTGTCCGTAGGTAGAAAGAGAATATCGTATTCTGAATTTTCCTTTTTTTTCCTCCCCAACTATACAATTGTGAAAATGTAAATGTATATCTGTGTAGTGCAGAGGTTTTTTTTTGTCCTGGGAAATTTTCGTAGCTAACACAGATGACAACAGACCATTCCATGGAAAAATTTTCTGGAAAATTGACTGTGACATCAGATTATTAAGTTAAGTTATGTAGTGAACGCCCAGTATTGAATGGAATGTTGACTAACTTTTTTTTGTTCGCATTTTTTAAGTGCATTGAAACACCATTAGTCAAATAAATGAGGGAAAAGAGAAGAAGACATGTGGTCTGTCTATATGTCAGTATCTGATATTTTAACAGGAGGAGTGAAAAAAAAATGTTGCTGACATAGTTCTACCGATTTTCCTATTTAATTAAAATCAACTGTGAAACAATTATCGGCCATTCTGAACACAAAATAATTTGATTTTACTCATTTGGACGAAATTAGCTTATGTCAGAGCAAATTAAACGGACTGCAGTACGCTACACCGTCTCAATAAATTATGTGGATTAAAGGAACATTAAATGGTGCAGCCATAATTTATGCTTACATATTAAGAGAGCCTGTCGAATTAAATATCATTAGTTTATTAGTTATGATCCGTTGTAGGAGGTTTCTAACTGTAATTAGTTTTGGGTTTTTTACGGTTTTCAACGGCAATATAACAGATTGGGATGTTGGCAGCAATGTCGATAAATAAGGACTTTTTCAATTGTTTTCGCTAGTACCAAAACCGAAGGCAACACCAATATTCGATATACTTTTCCGCACTTTTATCGAAATGAAAATATTTGCATTGATTGTGTCTCAATTTAAAGAAAAATATTATTTCGACGTTTGTCCTCGCTTCGCTCGTACGGAAAATTAGTGCAACATAAATGAACTATACTAGTGCAACTACAGTTTTTGCAATCGACAAACTCTGAAATAATTAAATGGTAAAATTGAAACGGTGCACAATATACTAGCAAAACTAACGACCGAAAAGGTGCTAGTCAACGTTGTAAATAGACGAAGCACAATGATTTGGATTTAAAAAAAAGAACTTTTTTAAGAAAAGAAATTCAAGCAGCACTTTGTCACAGCGTTTCGGTTTTGCATTCAATGCTATTACTCACAGGTCATTGTATTTTATTGCGATGAATGGTTCTGCTTAAATCATTGAATTAGAAAAATTTGTTTATGATGCTTGATGCATTGGTTTCGTATAAAAAATTCTATTTTCTTCTCTCCATTTTTTTAAATTTTATTTATTTACAAAAAAACCCTAACCAATTTTTGAGTTGAGTCTTTAACATAGCGATCCAACCAAAAACTTTCCCAAATATATGTGTACTTTTAAAATTGAAATTGTGCAATGTGCATACATCGAACGATATTAAAATTTTTCACCGTACATATACGGAGAATGAAAATGTGCTTGTACATAGATTTTAAAAGCTGACATCAGCACATTTTGCCATGTGCACATATATACACAAAATGCCTGAAATGTGTTGAAAGTGTTTTCGTTGAAAACACACAACCATTAGACGATATAGCTTTTATTCATATTAAAGAAAATGCATGAAGCAATATTTGAATAGAAAATGTCCATATAACCCGTTTCTCAGTTCTCGTTGAGGTATGATTATAATAGGGATAAATGTTCACGTTAGAGGAATATAAAAAAAATGTCTACAAAGAATATATATATATCCCCGAGTCTGAGGTTGCAGTATTTTCGTTAATGTGTTTATAATCGAATTTTGAGTATAGAGAGGAACGATGTATAAGTACATTGCATTGAGACGAATCCATTTTGAAAAATGAATAAATATTTTCAATTTACTCAAGACGGATCATATTTCGTTAATTACAAGATTTTGATTCTAAATTTCCTTACAAATATCGATCTGGACCTATAAAACCGTTCCATGCACTAGAATGCCATGTCATGTATATCTTATGTCAAAAGATGGTTGGGATACACACAATGCCATTTTAAAGTTCTGCATAACAAAGCAATCGGGTTAATACACAAGGCAGTAGATGCAAATTTTCAGGTCAAATGCTATGAACAGAAATTTCATGAATTTCGGTTTTAAATCTATTATAAGGATTTTGCTACGAGACTGACTATTAGTTGAAATGTACGATAAACGTATCTAATGCTTGTTTGTGTGACTTTGTAATATTGTGCATAGATATGTGGCTTATGCGCTGATATTGCTTTAAGCTGGTCGGTATATGTCCTAAGACGATTTCGGCGAAAGCGTATAGGTACCGTATTCATTTTAAGGAAGTGTATACCGTGTACGTTCAAATGCAATATACATGGCAAAATTCATGAATATCGTAGAGCATACCCAATTTTGTGGATATTTTTTCCCTTCAACATAAAACTATTATTTCGTGCACAACATACAATTCATTGGGATGAGACCATAGTGTTATCTATGTATAACATAATACTAACTTGGATGATTATAGGAAAATTTTCGCTTGTTATGTGCCAAAACCATTTCCTAGCAGTTAACGATATGCTTCTGAATTTTTATATTGAATTCTGTTTGTTCCCATCTTCGGAGTAGAACTGGAACGGTAAGAACTGCTGAGGAATTTAAAGCATGATTTTGGGTTTATAGAGAAATTTATATTGTTTTCAGAATACAATTTTCTTGGGATATATCATTTAAATAATTTGAAGACAAGAACCGGAGAGATATATAAAAAAAAGAAAAACATTTTTTTTGCCTCTCTCTGGTGAAAACAAAACGATAAAATCTAACAATATTGACGGAATAGAATGCCATAAAATTTGTATTTTTATTGTGTGTTTGAAAATGTAAAGAAAATGGAATATATTTATCCTCATTCTGTTGGGATTTTCTGTGTGTAATATGCAATCGAGAAACGGATATTTTGTTATGTGTAGCTGAATTGAGCGAGGATACACATATGTATAACACCAACATATAGATATATGTACGAACATAATACCAGATCTGTTGTATATACATTATTGTCTCTCGGTTCAAAAGTACACACACCGAATGACATGTGTTGATAATATTAAATTTATTGGGATGATACCGAACCAAACAATTTATTTTTACTGTAACATTTTCTTGTAATCGAATCGAATTTATGGTTTTTTAATAAATTTTAAATGTGACACCATGTTGTGCGTATCTGTTGAAAGGTCTTTGATAATGGAAAATAACACAAGTCACGCACGCCATATTTGTTTGGAAAATATTCAATATGCGAGTATGACATGACAACTAAACTTTGGACTGGATGCTACAAGGAAATTGTTTGATGGATAGCTTTTTTCGGTGGAAGCCGGTTGAGTTATGTGACTAGTATAAATCCACATAAATCTTGGGAGTGGTTTATGATGTGACCTTCAGTTTTTTTTTTGATAAATACAATAGAATGAATTTTAAAGATTCGTAGGACCATATAGCATAGCCATAAAAGACCGTGACATTGGAATTGTATATGATTTTCTATAATCGTAATTATCGCTTACAATATCTTTGCATATTCAATGCATACACTCAAAGTCGTGCATCAAATTCGACGAAAGGCATGAAATCGTTTTTAAAGAGATTTATTTTCCAACCACCATTAATATATTTAATGCAATCTGATCCAGCAATACCAGAAGTTTTGAGCTGAATAAAACCAACATTTCCATTTGATGTGTGCCTGAAATCATTTCAAAGAAGATAAAAAAAGCCAATCATCAACCACCAGATATAAAATTCTTCGTTTTCATACAACTTTATTAGTATAGCAACCGCAACTTTACTGTCATTACCACATCTATATTTACCATTTCCCAAATTATAATTACAGTTTCGGATTCATGTATTTAAAATTCATTATTTTATTTTTGTGCTGGCTGCCACCGCACACATACGATATACAAAACGTTTATGTTCATAAACACACATTCCCCAGTATACAGCTTATTTTCATTAACTATTATACACTTTTCTTTATAGATAAATAGCACAGATAAAGGGACTTTTTGGAAAATGAACTTTCTATTGTGTGAGTTGTGCGGTGGGTTTAAAACTACGGTTTGTTATATTGTGTAACACACACATTTACTTATAAGCAAATATAACTCAAAACAGAATCTTTCCGAAAATGGATGCGGTTGGACGACTTTATACTTTACAGAAAAGCTTTGAGTTTGTGGTTTTTCCATGGGTTTAGGAGGAGATATATCTTAAAACAAACCCAACAAATATCCTCAGCTTTAAATGTGTTTTATAAGGTCTTTTTGTTAAGTTTTATTTATTGAGAATAATATCTGCCGTTTTCTCTCTATATACATGCTTTGTTCCATCAATTGCTCGCCTCGCACAAGCATTTGAATAGAACTTTTAAATGCTACATTTGGATGTGGGAAATACAACTTTTATTGCTGGAAATCTACAGTTATAGGTTAGAGACGAATGATGGATTTATTTATTTTTTCAATTTGACGGTAGTGACTTTTATCGTTTTGGATGGGATGTTATTTAAGTCAATCAGAAATTAAATCATTCGAATAGAAATCATTTATTATGAATCGACCTTTGAGATTTTTCGAATGTGTAGTTATGGGAGCAGCTCATTGTTTCCAATCCCATAGAAAGTAAAAATAAAATTGTATCCAGATATGTTAGCGGGGAAAATTTATTTATTGGTAAATACATACCTCGCCGAACAGTTAAAAGCGGAAGCAGAAACATTTTTTAACATATTCACATGCAAGACCTTTGAGCCACGTTTTGACGAGAAAAGGAAAAGCTAACAGCGACTGAGAATAAACAAATAAATCAGTTCGTATCTGCTCAATAGTGAATGAAAGCTCATTCCAATTAAAATGCTACTGCTTCGCTTCATATCTCATGTACAGAAGAAAATATTTTCTTTTTAAATTGCTGTGTAGTATACTATAATTGGAACTACTTTGTAGTCATATCAAAAGACATCTGACGACCAGATTGTCGAAAACAAAGCTATGAGATAGTAAAAATATCATCCTCAAATGTCGTACAGGTGAAACGATTTTTTTTTTGTCATCATCATCCCAAATTATACAATAAGGAGGAGAGTTCAGAAAGAAATGTTCTCATGATTTTTCATGAACCAAAATAAATTTTTATTAAAAAAAAGAGCGAGAGAAAATTTGAAAATCAAAATAGGAAACGTTATACGTTTTTCGTTTTTCTTTTCCTTCTCGTTTTTTTTGTGTTATTTAATGTTTATTTCGTTATGTTTCTGGTTATAAGACATGCTAGCGGCTGTTGTCTAAAACAACTTTTGATGTCTCTGTGAAAGTTCAGCATCCTGTGATATCATGTACATAAAAATAATAACATCATCTTCGTATCTTGTTCGCTTTTTTGTGTGTAAAGTAAAACGAGAGGAAGAAGTAGAAGAAGAAGCAGCAGGAAAAAAAAGTACACACACCAAAAACTCTACCTTCTGTACCTCAGGACGTTGTTGTCGTGAAACCTAATTTTTCTTGAATATACAAAGGGAAGATATTGAGTTCACAAAACGGTATAAAAAAATGAAATATATTTTCATTCATAATTGAAAGTAATATTATATTGTTTACAATTTGTCCTTTGGGCTTTTCCTTTAAATTAAACGGCTTTTGATTATTTGATATAAGGAAACTTTTGATAAATTTCTTACAGATATTATTTTATAAGTGGGACAGAGAAGAAAATTGTCAGCAATGGCAATTCATTTATATTAAACATTTGAACAAAAGAATATTTTATGAAAATTTCGCTGATGAAAGCAAATAAAACACGAACAGAGTTCTTTTTTTTCTCTCTTTCGTCGTATTGTATTTGTATAGACACATACACACACACACGAACACAACCATTTAATATTGATTTCTCAATTCAATTCAATTATCTTAAACCCCATAAATCTATCATTTCTTCCCCCTAACATATTTCCAACATTTTGACAATACACCTGATGCTATCAATTATGCTGAAGGCTGAACCCATTCGTAAATATATTTTTTTCTCGTTGCCTTCGTATTATTGAATAACCTTTGTAAAAGAATTCCGATAGGAAAAGGAAAATCAAGAAAACCATTTAAAAACCATGCGAGTCACATTTTCCCCGAAATAGAAAAGGAGGGAAAAAAAGCGAATCCGAACCGCCCAACAATTGAAAGCAAAAAGTAACATAAAATAAGATTCCAAGTAATTAAAATGTCAAATAGACTGAAACGAGATGTTATTTTTTATTTAAATATTTATGTCTCCTAATAAAACAAACCTCCTCTATTCGCTATCTGTATAAACAATTGTGTGCTCACACTCACTACTCATAAAGGAAGCAGAAGTCAGAATCATAATATTTTCATTTCACCATCTACCGCAAAATTGTCTTTTTTCCACTCTCTGTGTGAGATGTATGAGAAAAGGGATATATATTATCTATGAATACGTCAGCATATGTGAAATCGAAACAAATATTTTTCCATTGAATTCATGAATTCATTTCGGTTTCGATTATTTAATTTTGCCTTTTGATCATCCCGATTTTCATGTTTTTTTTGTTCGTTTCGACTTTGAAATACAAAATAGAAAGCAATGCCGCCCGCTTTGCACAGCACTATCGGGACTGTGTATAATTACCATTTTGATAACCGAATATATCATAAAATTTTGCCAATTTGCAAATTGTAAATATCATAATCGGATAATGAGTTGCGCAATAATGACTAAACGGCTTCACATTTGAATATACACGGCACTTTTAACAGTCTTGAACAGACATAATATTATTTCAGTATAATGTTTGAAAGACATCGGGTATAACAGCGGTTTCGGTTATACATACATTTAATGCGTTCAGTACAGGGGTGTACACACAAAACAACTAAAAATACAACCAAAACATTCACCTAGCAGATAGGCAAATATAAAAGTAAAACACACACAAAAAAATGAAAATGAAAATTGTGTTTTCCTGGTAGCTCGTTAAAAAAGCTTTAACATTTTCTTGGCAAATACATAAACATCCAGTAATTGTATAAGACATTTATTTCTGTGAGTCTTACGGAACGAATTTTTTCAGGTCTTTTTTTCTTCTTCAATAATCCGTTCTTATTATATTACATGTTGTATACGTAATGTATAAAATGTGAAAAAAAAAACGAAGGGTAGTGTATCAGGCACAGTATATGCAATAAAAGAATTTTCGAAATTGATGGACACCACACCTTTTTGTTCATTATATTATATTAATTTCTCGAATTTCTACAGGTTTGATGTTCTTGTCAATGGTGGCGGAGCTGTTACATTACAATTTCAGAGATCACCTTTTCGTCCATTAACACGAACAGTATTTGTACCATGGAATCAGGTATGCGATTGCTTTAGCTCTGTTTTTAGTACTAGTAATGTATGATTGTGGGAATTCAAAGACTAGCTTGAAGGTTTGACAGACTTTCTAGTCGTTGGGAAAAGTGGCATCAAAGTTTCAATAACAAAGTCGCACTCAATGATGTCGAGAACTTAATACTCATTTTTCAGAACCTTGACCATTCAATTTAAATTCAGAGAATGCTAAAAAAAGATCCGAAAAGTTCTTATTTTTTCGGAGTTTTTTTTTTTAATTTTACAATTTTAATCAAAATTTTAGTCACACAGTCTTATAGTTCATGTAGACACTCTGTACAAAATCCATTCGACTTCTCCAACATCTTTAAGCGACAATAAATTTCAATTTAAATAAAAAGAATAGAAGAAAAGAATTAAATTAATGAAAACATTTATGCCATGTCCCAATAGCAAAACCCCAAAAGCAACTCTGTTTCATATTAAAAAGAACAAATTCGAAATAAATGAATTCTCCGAGCTAGTTACATTTTCATAGCAAACACAAGCTCAACTCATTCATTTTAATAAAAAAAAATTCAACTCTAAATCCACAGATAGTCGTTTTACCACCTGTACAGATGCAATTAAGCGACGAAGACGACCATGCACGTCCGTCGTTGAAGTAAGTAAACAACAAATCTCTGTTATTGTTGGAATTAACTATTTCAGCGGGTATATACAGCAGAAAAGTTTGTTGTCCTGTCTCGTGTATATTTCAATTTCACAAATTTTATTCTTTGTATACAGACTGTCGACACCACATCCAGCCTACAGTTTCCTAAATACAATTTCATATCATTTTACCGATGATGTCACACCATCCGGTGCCATATGTTTAGATCATGACCACGAATTGCTTAAACCACAATTGATTAGCACTTGGATGCCAAATGGTGTCGGTTCAATGCCTGGTAAACGGGTCATCTTTGCCGAAACACAGGTTAGTATTTGTTTTTTTTGTATATTTTGTGTGGAATATTATTTTTCGTTCGGTTCAGTGTATCTATATATATATTTATTGTGTAACAACAATAAGATGGAAGGTGGCCCCTATAAATACGACTGAATTTTTGGAACACTTTTAACATTACCGATTTATACATAACATTTATACGTATATGAACAGCTGACTTAGGTACATGTTTCCAATTTTTATCAAGAATTTATTATTGAAGATACTTTTTCGTTTTTCCCGGTCGGCAATAATACCTGTTTATTTCGTTATTGTGTTGAATTCACAAGTTTTCGTGCAGAATGTTTTTCCAATAAATTTTTTTTTGTTGCCTCCTCCGTGAAGAATGGCAAGTAACATACTTTGTTCGTCGGAAGCTTCCTTTATTTTCTTTCTAGCTTGTCATTTCGCTCTTTTGTCGAATAAAATTATTAAATTGCATTTTGCTTGGCTTTTTTATTTGTAGAAAAGCAAACATTTTCTGTTTTATATTTTACAATCATTCATAGCACATATATATATAGAGAGAGAATATTATGTCATCTTTTGTGATTCTTCTTATTTTGATGACAACAACAAAAAAACATTCTCCCTTTCGTATAGGCTTCCTGCCATATTTTCTATTCTTCCCTTGTAAATAATTGAAAGGAATTTTCAGATATTATGACGACGACGTTCCATATATACATGTGGCGGTCAAATGAAATTGCATTACGGGATTCTCATACTCAGAGACCTAAATGAAATGAATTATTCATTAAATAGTCGCAAACGTATAGCTGTAACCTGACTCGCTTTTAAGAATTTATTCGGACGAAACTCTGTTCGGCTAACAGTACTCGAAACTTAGAGATGTATTATATTCGTCTAGCAATAGCGCAACTCTAAACTTTCAAGTGTTATTTAAGATTATCTCCGAGATGTTAGCAGTCGTGCACATTTCGGAATCATTTCTTAAAGCGATTTCTGTTGCACTGACTCTACAAATTTCAGTTAATTGTTTCTCTTCTGGCACAATCGCTGTGCTGCATACAAAAAAACTAATAATTACCTTAATGGCATAGTAGTTGGATAGGTAATTGAGGACTGCTTAAATGTTCAAAATTAAAACTTTAAAATCGTTTTGTAATTGGTTCAATCAAATTAAAAGTATGAAACAAGTCTCGTATTTTTTATGTATTCAAATGTTAGAGCTGCATCTAGGGAATGGTATATCGATCGGTATAATGCTGTCGAGACCAATTGAATTCCATTGATTCTATTTCCATCTGCATGTAGAGCAGACAATTAATAGTCTGTCGAATATGTCGTGGAAAATAAATGAACTTAATTGTCGTCGAAAGACAAAGAATTCATTTCAACTTTCTTAATTGAAATTCAAGTCCTTCTCATATAATATGTGGAAGCAAAGTTTACGTGAAACACAAACATACCATTTATATAGCCGCATCATATATGTATGGTTCCGTCAATTTATTTCACAGAGACATTAATTTGTACGATGTTATTTGCTTTAAATTTATATTTCCAAAACCATTTCAAACACCTCATTTGACTCCATTCCCTCGAACGAAAACCACTAAAACACTTTGGTTTAAATCCAATTATCGATAAAGTTTCTATAATTAAATAAACAACAAACATGACAAAATGACTTTTCCGTACTAATTTCATTGTAAACAGATCGTAATTTTAACACGAAATTGCTATCGACATGATGAGATGTTGTTGCTCCTAGCTAAGCAAACACTATGTATCTACAATCTATATATTCAACACCGTTGCTGTATATTTATTGCATTTATATCCAAACATTCGGCTACATATACTGTAAATTGAGACATATTGTGTTACCATTATTACTCCGTCGTCTTGACTCAATAGTAACTAATTAGTTTCACCAAAATACCAAACAAAGACACCAAAATACATACTTCGGTTTGTTTAGTGTATCCAACTGTTTCAACATTACCACTTCTGTAGATTTTGAAATTGTATCTCGCATAGTACAGCTAATATTTACCAATTACTAGACAAGCCATTAATAACACTTCTCTAATAAAGCCAAACCACTGACGGAGGATATAATTTTCTAAAGAAGAACCGCATTGTAGTACATGTCGATGGGAAAGTAGAAATGTAATTTTTTGTTGGTGTTCTTTTCATTCACAGATTGTGCAAGAGGCGATTCAAATACCGGGCTCTGGTTTACATTTAACCTATCAATCGTCACAGGCTTCTGGTTACTTGAGCATTGTTCGAATGCGTTTGACTACGGAACACATTCCGGAAACGTTGACTCATGTTCATGTTGGTGTTGAAATCGAAGGATCGTTGCATGTAAAAACGTATGAAGCGGATCCAAATTTAACGCACATATTTGCATGGAACAAGCGAAATGTGTACAAGCAAAAAGTTTATGGCGTGTCTATTGCCCGCATTTCCGTCGGTTATCAACATTCCACATGTAAGGTACCAGTTTGGGAAACACAAACAGCCAAATTGCAAGGATTTGATGTCGACATTTCGGATGTTGGCGGCTGGGGATTGGACATCCATCATCATTACAATTTCCATGAGGGAATACTACAGAAGGGAGACGGTGCAACGTTCCATATGAAAGAATATCCCAGAACGGTTAAGGTTGTAATGGGAACTGGACTGCAGCGACCATTGAACTGTCCGGATCATTGTAATGGCATCGCAAAGGACGCAAGATTATTAACACCGATTGCATTAGCATCAGGCGCCGACGGAAGTTTATATGTTGGCGATTTCAATTTGGTGCGAAGGATTACACCCGAAGGCAAAGTGTTTACCGTTCTTCAGTTAAGTGCGACCCAGGTTTCTTATCAATATTACCTGACGGTCTCTCCTGCTGATGGTCATTTATATGTGTCTGACCCGGAAAAACATCAGATCCTAAAAGTGTTGGCAGTGGACAAAATTCGTGACCCTTCAATCAATAGTGAGCCGGTAGTCGGTAGTGGACAACGGTGTATTCCCGGCGATGAGAATAACTGTGGCGATGGCGGTCTAGCTTCTCAAGCTCGACTGTCCCATCCGAAGGGTATCGCTATCGCTGCTGATAAGACGATGTACATCGCAGACGGTACAAATATTCGCGCTGTAGACCCGAAAGGAATTATTCATACTCTAATCGGTCACCATGGACATCACAATCATTGGAGTCCGGCACCTTGTAAAGGTGCGCTACTAGCAAGCCAAACGCAATTACAATGGCCGACTGGCTTATCGTTGAGCCCACTGGACGGTTCACTTCATTTTATCGATGATCGGCTGGTTTTGAAATTGACTTCTGACCAAAAGATTAAAGTAGTAGCTGGTACGCCTTTACATTGCAACACCAATAGCGGAACATCCGATAAAAACAAAACGTCCGAAAATGTGTTGGGAACTGTTTTGGCAATGGCATTTGGACCAGCTGGACATTTGTATGTTGCTGACAGCGATTCCAGACGGGTGAATTCAATTAGAGTTGTCGACACCGCTGGTTTGATGAAATCATTTGCTGGACGACAAGAAGCTGGGTGAGTACAAAATATGTTTTTTTTCCAACGTTTTTTTTTGTGAAACTTTTTTTTTATGATTTTTTACAATCATCCCAATGTTCACATAAACTTGCAATCTCGAAAAAAAAAATATATTTTTTACCCATAGTCAATACATGGTGGAATAATATTTCAATTTATATTCCACGGTCGTATGAACGTTTCCCGAATACGATGACCTAATACTTTTATGCAGGCTTGACCCAATTTTGTCATCCGTTTCACCATTCAATGAACCAATCACTTGGGAATCTATGCCAGTTATTTGTTTGTTTATGAAATTCATTAGAAAAGTAAAAACATTTTTTCCCTCCGAATTGGGAGAAATGTGGAAAAAATATTTTTTTTTTCGTTGGACTATCGTTAAACATTATTCAGTAAAAATAAAAGTCCTGCTGTTTTAAATAAATCAGAGCAATGAAAACATTTTCTGCAATGGTCGTATAATGATCAGTGTCTTTTTTCTGTGTGTGTGCTTGATGTGTGTCTGCCATTCAGAAAAAAAATGTAAATTAAATTATCTACTCTATGTGTATGGGGATTGGGGAGGTATAGTGTCGGTAAAAAAAAATTCGGTTAATTATTTTTGCATTTTAAAATCATATTTCGATGCAGAGATTTATGTCTTCATTGGAAAATTGGGTACAAATTTTTTGATAGACATTTTGCATCCACCAATATTTTAAACAATTATGATTCACGTGTGTGACATCCATACCAATTCATATTTATACGTAGATGTATATATCGTTTTCCCCAAAGCTGAGCGAGTAAATGTTTTAATTTCCTATACACTGGATATAGTATACGCTATACAGATTCCTAAGGGTATGCCTCATTTACCGTATGTTTTTGTTAGTGAAACATGGGTGAATTATTCAAAACGTATTCCGTATTCTCCGGTTTACTTGCCTTACATTTCCAGCAATATTTGATTTGGTTATGTGGTATTCGGAACACTGTGTATATAAACGGGAGTCTCAATTCGTTCATTCTACTCTCCCCAAACTTCGCCCAAAATTACCTTGCAAACGTGTTCTTTATCAAACTTCTGTTCCATGCAAAATTTAGACTCAACAACACAGAAGCATTAAATTCTTGTGAATATTATCGCCGCATACGAATTATTATTTGTGTTTATTGTGTAGCATAGTTGGGCTTCGGGGATTTGTATTGTGTATAAATAGAGTGCACCCAAAGTGCAAAGCTGCTGCATACACAAACATAAAATACAATACAAAAACAGCACTTTATGTACCCGTTATTTTGTTGCACCGACCATAGCAGAAAATATCTGCTCACACATTCATATCGTATCACAAATGCTACAAAACCATCAACAATACAACAAAACTAACATAAAGAGTTTGTCTGATATTTTCCTAATGACACACATAATTATAGGTCTCAGGCATGCGATTGCAATAGCAATGGCAATAATGGTACAGTCACAACACTGGCGACCACAGTGAATCCAACTCGTAATAGCGGAAGTGGTGTAAATCCCGGAATAACCACCCCCATGATGATGATGGCTACGACGACAACGATGACGGGCTGTCCTTGTGCAGTAAACGTTGTAGGTGGAGGAGCTATAACGGGCAATGGGAATACAATTGGGTCGGGCACCGGATCGATGGGTGGTAATAGTGGTGCATATAGCGACGATGCAACGACAAGTAATGCGGAAACACTTTTATCATCGAACGCAAAGTTTCAGGCTATATCAGCGATTGCTGTAACACAGGACGGTGTTATTAATGTTGCCGATCAAGGTGAGGTTTACGTTGTTATTATTAGAACTGTTTTTTTGCCCCCATAATCGATTTGCTCATCATTGACGCATGATTAATTGGATACAATCAATTTACGGTATCTTGGTCATGGGGTCGTGACACAGCTGAAATCGTCGCGCGTAGTTTTATTTCAAGTTTTTCCATTTCCCTCAACACATGCAATGTTAGGAAAAAAATCCCACAGTACTACGGCGCGGCATGCCACTTATCTCTTCACTCTCGTTATCAAAATTTAAATGAAATTGACTCCACTCTTCAACAACAAATCAATAAAAAAAATGTTGAAAAACAACCAACCACCAACGCAACCCAACGAATATAGTTAAACAAATTCTCATCAGTATACCGACCCCACACAACAACAAAGTAATTCAATTCTTTGATCAAATAAATGCCATTATTACATTGTGGCATCCACTTTTATGTGGCCGACAATCGGTCGGTCTTTGTTTTAACACAAACAAAAAATTAATTAACTTTTCCTTCTTAATTACAGGCTCGCTGCATATACTAGCCCTACAGCATTACCTTCCCAGTCACGATGAAAACGGCGAATTTCATATCCCATATCCACCAACCAGTGAAGTTTATGTCTTCAATAGATATGGTCAGCATGTAGCCACAAAAGACTTAGCTTCAGCTAAAACACGTTACTCATTCCTCTATTCGAAAAACACAAGCTTCGGTAAACTTTCAACGGTAACAGACAGTTCCGGCAATAAAATACAATTCCTACGGGACTATAGTAATATCGTTAGTTCGATTGAGAATACGCAAGACCACAAATCTGAATTGAAAATATCAGGAATTGGTTTGCTGGCCAAATTAACCGAAAAAGGAAAGTCTGAAATTGAATTAGACTATGACAGTACGTCCGGTTTGTTGAACAGTCGTTCGGGTGGAGGTGAAACGTATATCTATCGTTATGATGAATTCGGTCGAGTCATCGGATTGATATTACCGAGTGGCGAAACGGTTTCAATTAATTCACAGCTTGGCATGGACAACGGGTTAAAGGTTCGTGTTTTGGCATCGGTGCAGTCATTGTTCTCACAAAATAAGGCAGAAAACAATGAAATGTTGGTGATGGGCGGCATCGAATCTTTGTCGATGAAGAAAGGCGGTGAAATGACTCGAGCTAAACTCAATGCGAATAATACAATGCAAGTAATGACACCGAATGGAGTGTTGATTGAATCATCGGCTGTTGCTAGACATCCACTTCTTGAGGCTGCTCTACCCGTTGAAGCGGAAATGTTACCGATGTGGTCACACCAAAGCATCACAATGGGCGATGGATTAACAAATAGCATGTATTCGGTATACAATTTGGTTGGTGATGTACGGAACCCTCAGCAAACGTTGAATCGAGAGATTTGGGTGAATCAGAGTCGTGTGTTTGGTGTTGAATTCGATCAATTTACCAGTAAAGAAACATTCTATGATAAGAATCGACAACTTATTCTGTCAGTTTCGTTTGATCCGAGTGGATTACCGCAATCATATCATCCCGCCAACGGTTATCCATTAAACATTTCGTATGACAGATTCAACCGTGTTGATGGTTGGGCATGGGGACCGGCTGAATTAAAATACACCTATGACAGACATGGACTATTATCGGAAATCACTAGTACGCAAGATGGGATAATCTCATACGTCTACAATGACTGGAATTTAATATCCGAAATTGGATTAGCCAGTCAAAGGAAGTTTGCAATAAATTACGATGAAAATGGTGGACTGCGACATGTCGTACTTCCAAGTGGCAACAAACATTCGTTCAGCATGCAGGCATCAATCGGATTCATACGCATCACATATACACCACCAGGAAGTACCAAACCTTATTTGCAGCACTATTCATATACGGGAGCGTTGCTTCAAACTGTATTCCCTGGCGACGGTGCTCACATCGTCTATCGATACGATACCACCGGACAATTGTCGGAAATTGTTCACGGCGATGGTCGAAGTGAGTTTATGTATAATTCAGACACAGGAATGCCCAGCACAATTTCACACACCGAACGAGAATTAGAATATCGATGGGACTTTGAATATACCGCCGGTTTATTGACCGAAGAACGTATCGACTTCACCGCTAAGACAGGACTGAGCAATGCCAAATTTACGTACGAGTACGACACCAACTTCAGACTGATCTCCATTCAAGGACGCATTGGAGGACAAAATTTACCTGCTCAACAATTTAGCTATAATCCGCGCACTGGCCAACCGAATCAGATCGGTCAATTCAAAATCAAGCATCCGCGAACGAATCAGACCCAAGTGTTTGATGGCACCGCTAGTTTCACCAGAACCGTTGATGGTCGCTTCCAAGAAACGCAAATGTCGGTAACAATACATCGAATGGAAGTATTTCGAATGGAATTTGCACACGATGTGCATGGTCGCATTTCGCAGACACGAACATACACACGAAATGTTGGTGTGAACACGTACACGAACGTTAAGAACTACACGTGGGATTGCGATGGTCAATTGATTGGCGTTGAAGCACAAGAACCCTGGGGTTTCCGATACGATGACAATGGAAACATGTTGTCGTTAACCTATCGCGGAAATACGATTCCGATGGAGTACAATCCACTCGACAGAATTATTAAATTCGGCGAAGGCCAGTACAAATACGATTCCAGAGGCCTAGTAGCCCAAAATGCCCGTGAAGAGCGCTTCCATTATAATACCCAAGGTTTGCTGGTAAAGGCTACGAAAAGAGGACGATTCGACGTACGCTATTACTACGATCACTTGAACAGATTAACAACGCGGAAGGACAACTTCGGAAATGTCACCCAGTTCTTCTACAACAATCAAGAGCGTCCGCATGAAGTTAGCCAAATCTACTCACCGCGAGATATGAAATTGATGTCGTTGGTTTATGATGACAGGGGACACTTGGTGTACGCTCAGGTGTATCGCCATAAGTATTACATCGCCACAGATCAATGCGGTACTCCAATAATGATCTTTAACCAGTACGGCGAAGGAATTCGAGAAATTATGCGCTCACCATATGGACACATAGTCTACGACTCCAATCCATACTTATATCTGCCTATCGACTTCTGTGGAGGATTGCTGGATCAGGTGAGTTGAATAAAATTATTAACCAAATGAGCACAACATTGATTGCGTACGATTTCATTTTAGGTGACAACTTTGGTTCACATGCCAAACGGAAAGGTTTACGATCCGCTTATCGGTCAATGGATGTCGCCGAATTGGGAAAACGTCGTCGACCGCATAACTACTCCAACCAAATTGCATTTGTATCGGTTCAACGGAAACGATCCCATCAACATTGGTCATGACCGAAATTATCCACCAACGTTCGAGGACTGGATGAAATTAATGGGTTACAACGTAAGAAACATGATGCCTCAACTCGCTACCAATTTGTGGGAACAACAACCTCTCTGGGGCCGCACATTGCCGTCGATACTTTCACCTGATATACGACGGTCACGAGACGATATTCCGTCAACATCAGTCGAATCGGGATTCTTGGCTCATTTGTCCAATCGTCGATTGAAAGACTTCGAAAAACTGTCAGCTCCACCAAAATCGTCACTAAAATCGAATGTTCTGGAAACTGGATTACCGAAAATTGGATCAGCATCTGAACCGCCCTTCGGTAAGGGCATCGTTGTCTCTCGATCATCATCCGGCCAAGCAATCGTGTCCAGTGTACCAGCATCGAATGCCATCTACAAAGACGTGTACACATCAGTCTTCAATCGATCGAATTTATTGCCGTTCACTTTCGTCGTGCACAATTCGCAGCAGGATGCGTTCTATTTCGTGAAAGAGGATTCATGGCGAGCCAGTGAAGATCGTCAACAATTGAAACGACTGCAGGGCCAGGTAAACACAACATTCCACGAAATCGCCAAAGAAGGTGGCAGCGGCAACAATTATTTGGATGTTAAAATCCATGGCGTCCATGCCGTCATCAATTTACGATACGGCACCACCGTCGAAAAGGAGAAACAACGACTGATGCACCACGGTAAATTGCAAGCCGTCCGAAAGGCATGGCATCGCGAAAAAGAGGCTCTGCGCAACGGGCTCACCACAACGACCGAATGGACGCAACCGGAAATCGATGAGATTTTGAAGCAGGGCTATGTCAATTTGTACGAAGGTGAATACATTCACGATGTGAACGTGTATCCGGAAATGGCCGAAGATCCGTACAATATTCGATTTGTTAAAAAGAAAACGAATCAAATCCGTCGCCGTAAGCGTAGATCGATCCGAAGGACGGTACATACAAAGTGTTTATTGAATGGAATGTGTTAGCTTTTCTGTTGTTTTCGTTGTAAGTAAAAAAAGAAGAAGAAAAAAAATTGTCAAATTTAATGTTTAAATGTTTTCAATGAACATCACAACCAATAGTAAGAAGATAAAATTTAAAAACAAAAAAAAATGGAAAGAAAAATTACATTTAATTAAAACAAAAAAAAACAAAATAAGAAAAATACAATGGTGATTCGAGCTTTTGAGACTGGCGTATTTAAAAAAGAAGATAAGAGAGAAATAAAATAAAATAAACAGAGAGATAGAGAGAGAGAAATAAATTTAAAAGAAATAAATTAACAATTCATCCAGAACCAATTAAAATGTAAAGAGAGACAACAACAAAACAAATATTTCTAAACAAACAAACAAACAAAAAATCTAATTGAAAATGCGTTTCATAAACAAATTTGAATTTTTTTAAATAAATTTTTTAAACTTCAATTTGAGAAAAAGAAAGCGAGATGCGAGAATGTTAAATATTTAAAGAAAACAAAAAAAAACATTTTAAAAAAGAAGAAAATAAAATTAATGCAAAATTTAGTGAGCTGCTTGTGGTAAAACACTAAATGTAACTTGAATTTATAGGTGAGAATGTAAGATTTTAATTTTTTAATTTTTAGATATATTTGATTGAACAGAGGTAGCAAATTTATTCAATTTTGTATAACGAATGATACAGGAGTCGAACAAGAAACTAACAATCGGAAAACATCAATTTCAACGGTAGATCAATATATTGGTTGGTTTTACATCCGACTTAACCAATTTTTAATCCTTTGACTTCTCGAATTTATAAATTGAAAATCTCCACACCCGAAATTCAATTCTATTCACTTTACATTGCCGAAAAGAATAATTCTTCTTTTTAGTTAAATATAATCGTAATGGGATGTCATTGCTGCGTCGTTGATATTCTGGATTAATTTTCCCACTCTGAAATATACGGAAAACCTTTTTTTTATTTCCTCTGATACAAATAGTACTGACAACATCGTCTTTTCTATAAGGAACGAACCGCCTTTATGACTACCCCAGCAAAAGATTTTCAATTGATTTAGGAAACGAAATGAATTAATCAATTGGTTCTAACCTTAGTTGGTACCTCAAGGGTCTATTTAGAGAATTAAAATTCTTTGAATTCTCGAAAATTCATTTCTAAGATTTTCAGAATGTTTCGAAGTTATGAAGAATTTTTCAGAATTTACAAATTCCCGAAGATGGGTCCTGGTCAACTACGTCTATTTGCAAGAAATTATTAAACTTTCGTCAAATTCATTTGAAACTTGAAAAACTTCAGCAATTTTCGTAACTTCTGAAATAGACGAAAATTTCGAAACAAATAATTTGAAAACTTACGTTCTGCGGCAGGCACTATCCGCCTCCGTTCCAAAAAATACATTTCTGCGTATTTTAAAATTATTTTCATCCATTTTGATTAACATTTTTAACCCTTTTACTGAATGATACATTTGAACTGCCATCGATGATCTCAACATAAATTTCCTCAAAAATGTCATTTTCGATAACATTAATATTTTAATTGTAACTTCACTTGTAGCTTGAGCTACTTAAGTTTCTTAGAATGCGGGAGAACATTCTTCGCATTGTAAAAAAAAAACGACCTGGAAACAGAATATACCCTGACAGCATTCAGACGGTATGAGTTAGTCGAATATCTTATTCGTGCAAAGGACTTTCAAATAATCGCATCCGTCCGACCGAATTTTGAACGAACGAACGATTTTAATGTCTACCATTTCACAACGTATATTTTCCTGCTAGGATCGCTCTTCAACTGAATTTCAATATATAATGGAAAGTAGCCACAATTCGTTTCATAAAGTCTGCATTCAATTTTGTTTACTCGAATTTAAAAAGAAAAAAATTCGAAATTGTTTCGGAGAAAATTCTCGCTATCAGCAGCAACAAATAATTTCGTGTATCAACATAAAATGTGTGAGAGAAACATTTAACGCCATTAAATGAAATGACAAAAAATTCTCCTCGTTATAAACCTTCCAATGAAAAAGCTTTGTGTATGAACGTAGGTTTTACTTCGATATATTTTGTACATAGTTTTCAGTAATCGCAACTGAATTAAAATGAAGAAGAAGAAGAAATTTAAGCAAATCAAGTATTAAGTGTGAAAATGTTTACAGTAGATTTCATGTTTTTTAATTGTAACCGGGAGATGATGTTAGTCTGAAACAAACAAAATAAAAATAAAATGCGGCGCTGTAAAATATAAAGACGAAGGAGAAAACGAAATGTTTAACATAGTGACGGACAAATGCATACACACACACCCACACCCAGACCATGGATATTTTAAAGAGAGACTTTAAAGGAATAACAAAAACAAATATTTTTACTGCTACGGCAACAGCCCTTTAAGACTATAAGAGAAGGAAAGAGCTGCTAGGCGTGTTGTGATAAGATTTGAATGCGTCACGGGCGCTATGCTAACGCGCGCCCATGATGAAAATAAAACAAAAACAAGAAAACGGTTCGAAGTTTACTAGCTGCAGTTAGAATAATAATGTATTGTCTGGTTATTGTCATCTCTCAGTCAGTCAGGTTCAGCGAGAAAATTCTGCGAACTCAATTTTAGCGCCAGCGATAATAAAATTGGAAATTTAATGGAATTTAACAATAAAAGAAAAGAAGAACGTTCATACGTTCAACAGCCGTGCGACGTTTCTCTATTGTGCAAACTTTAACGCCATTTGATTTTAATTGAATTTACTGCTACGAAATCTCTATTTTTAGTCTATAACAAAAAACAAACATTAAAAAAATGCTAATTTTTGTACATCTGTTTTGAATTGAAAAAAGAAGAAGGAAAATACGAATTAGTGCTCAATTCGTTTGCCAATTATTGATTAACTTGAATTTATTGCTTAACCGGTTACATTTGTTGGGTATCAACGTATCGTATTGCAGTTACTGTTTTGTGGAATTTAATTCTTAGAAATTTTAATTATTCTCAAAACTTCCCGGAAAATCCAAAATGATTCCGTTGGATTTTTAAGAATTAAATTCCTTTGGAATGGATCATCACTGTTATATATCGATGAGCTTGGATGGAGGATTTTTTTTTCATTGAAATGAGTACTTTATTAGTACTATCAACCATAGTCGTTTACAAACCATTGGATTGACACTTTCCCCATTCTTTGTATGATCAAATTTGATTAGTTCATAATCTACAGTTGTTAATCGAATTCAATTCAATTTATTGTACAGGAAATTATTCTGATTGAGATCAACGGCACAAGAGCACCGGTGAAGCAATAAATTGAACAATTTTAATTTTCTAACGAATTGAATAATAATTAGCGCACACACACAGATTTTCCGATATATAAACATCTCGATGAATCTATGTATTCGATAAAATGAAACAATTTTACATATTTATCAGAACTCGAAGTTTATAGTCATTAAAATAATTATAAAATAAAAGAGTTGCCAAATAAGATTATTAAAGAAGAAGAAGAAAGAAAAAACAATGAGTAAAAGAAAACAAAAAACAGATTGCGGCCAATTTGTGCGTTAAAAAATATTTAAAACAAAAAAATTTAATTTTTTAATTGAAACTATGAACGCAGTCTCTGAAAAAGAAAATATGAAACTATAAGGATGGAAAAATGATAACAATTTGAAAAGGTTATTTTTTCCCCTGAGCAAAATAATAAATGAAAACAAGAAAATATTGTAAATAGTAAAATAAAAAAAAAAAATAATTTATATAAAAAAACAACAACCAAGTGTATTAATGTAAATGTTAACTGATTAAAATAATATATATTTAGAAAATATTTAAGCCATACATTTAAAGAATAAAATTAAATAAAAAAAAACATAAAAATAAAAAATGATAAAAAAATGATATTATTGTACATTGAGCTGTGTAAATAGAACAGAAAATAAAAATAATTAAAAAAAAAAAACAAAAAAACATAGAAGAGATGAAAAATTATTGCATTTAATAAAAAAAGCGAAACGCAAAACTTTAATGGTTTAATGGCAAAAAGTGAAGATAGAGAACTGAACTTTTAAATTAACAAAAAGAAAAAAAAAACATTAACACACAATTAATTGAAACAAAGAATTAAATTAGTGTCGCGAGGATATCAAGGGTTTTATAAAAATTAAAGAAAAAAAAATATTATAAGAAACAAAGGAACAGTTGAAAATACATCTTATCTATATTAAACAAGTAAAACACAAGAATTTTTTATTCAAAAAACAACTGAAGAAAACAGGACAACGTTCTCCAAATTCCCAAGGTTCATCACCAATGACATAAATAGATTCGAAATACTCCGCAAACAAACCCACAATTTCGTTCGTCGTTCGAGGAGGCCGTGGTGCAAACGATCGTTTAGTTCATTGAAATCCTTAAGCGCTCTGTCATACTCCAAGGTCAATGCCAAGGTAAATATAGTGAGGAGGTAATGCCTAATGCCATAACCGAATCAGATGTGCGGTGGCACGAAAGTTCGATACAAATGCCATCTCATTCCTTCGTTGAAAGCATACAAATGGAATTGAAAGTCAGGCCATCTGTTGTGAGATAGCGAAAATATTTTTATTAAATACAAGTAAATCGTAGTCAACCATTTTAAAATAAGATGTCATTGGCATCGAAGTTATGTGCTAGGCCGCGCGTCTGAATGGCATTACCTCCTCACTATATTCACCTTGGTCAATGTTACATTTTCTTTTAAACAATTTGTCGCGCCTGTTTTTCAAATGCTGAAGTTCAAATGTCCACCATTTCGGTTGGTCGCTGTATGTTTCCACTCGAATCGTTGGTATGTTTTGGTCAATAATGCGTTTCACTGTCTGAACGAAAAATTCATACGCTGAATCGAGATCTCGCACACTAAATCCATGCTGAAAATTTATAGCTTCCAGTTGTGCACTCAAACGATCATAGTGTCCATTATTGTAGCAGTAAATCGTTTTCACCTCCACATTACACGAAGATTGTAAAGAATAGTCAACGGTAATTTCGTACGGCTTGTGACTCGTGACCTGCTGTTCCTTTTCAATGATCGTATTTCTGTCCTCGTAGATAGTGAAATCATTCGGCTCGCTTACAAAGACCAGATCCAAAACATTCGACGACCTGTTACTTACGTTTGAAATTTGTGATAGGGTCATGCTCATCATTTTGTCCAGAAAGTCCAATGCACTCATTTGATACGATTCTAATGGTGACACCTCAGACGATAATAAATTCGCAAAATTACCGATTTGTATCTGCGCAGGTACTTCAATCTACGGCCAAAATAATTGGTTTTGCGAATAACTTCGATTTGGATGGTTGACAGCGACAATACAACCTCTGTTGTATCGACAACCTCCGTCGACATTTGAAATTCATCTTGCAATGATCAAAGCTACCGATTGGAAATGCAATTTCATGTCGTCAAGCGTGTGCGGTGTACGCCTAGCTCTTCGTAGATGGAGTCTTGTGAGCTGAAATTGTTATGGTCAGATAGCTAGATAGAAAAAAACCCATCTTCAGTGTCAAATTCCCATTTTTGCTTCAATTTTCTTTCATTGATTTCACACTGAAGATGGGTCTTTTGTCCCTTTATATTCCTATATTGTTGTAGAGTTTCATTAGACGCTTCTAATGACACCTCACACGGCAATAAATTCGTAAAATTAAGAACGTAATAGGCAAAATTCGACGGAGCAGGACATCTCCGCCTTGTTTTGCCTTCGTTTATCCACTTTCGAATCACCAATACCGATTCATCCGAATCAGTATTATGGTCGGCGACATTGAAGTTTCTCATTTCTCGACTTTTTCGGCTTCGTTTGCGATGTTATGAATGTCCAAGCAATCTAAGAATTCGTCCGGATCCGTTTGGATTGGCATGAACGTTTGGAATCGGATGTTGTAGCAATCGTACGATAAATTTACGGCAGACAACTTCAATCGAACTGCAGCTGTACTACCTAGTACAATTGTTAATATTTGAATCTTGTTCCAGTCGACCTCATGTTGCGCGTGTGGAAATTCACGCTATCCGCAGTATCCTGGATACCAGGAAGTTTTCAGAAAAATTCTTTAGATACCGGTAAATCGAAAAAATTCTGGAAAAATATGTGGCGAAAAATCAAATTTACGATTTTAGATACCGGGAAATTTGACTTGGATACCGGGAAGAAAACAAAATATCCACACGCGTCATGTTGACGGGTCACGATTACATTCATCCAGGATGAGCGCCTCCTGACGGAGATTAGTTCTTGCAATTGGCTGTATATGTGTTTTTCGACGTTTTCTTGTTTGTAAAGAAATATAAAATTTTTTGGATGCCGATCAACTGAACGATTCCGACAGCGCGTATTGTTGTTATGGTTTTCGAAATCTTCGATCCCTTCAATATCTTCTCAAGTTCAGAACGACCTTGCCCGTCGTCTATGCCGTTGCATATTATCGATCAGTCTTTTGCCAGCTGAAGTTGTTGTAGTGATTGTTTCATATTTGGTGGGATCATATTGATTCGGCAGATTCTTTTCAGATTTTGCATTGTAGTTCCCCAAAATTTACTAATTACATTTATCAAAGGTTTTTGAACGTAAATTTCGTAAATAATGACGGGTCACGTTGGCTACATGAATTGACAACTTCAGAATATAAATTTTTTCTTGTGCACTGTTCGTTGTAGATCTTAAGTTACTTTGCTGGATTCATAGCATTATTGGTGATTTTTTCATTACCGGAATCGACGATTGTATCTGATGAAAGTCCGACCTTAACTTTCGACGTATTCTCATGAAAAATAAACACGACGTCACATTTTCTCGAGTCCACTCTACATTAGTCCAATATTGACCGAATTTCGACCGAATCAAAAGCTTTCTCAAAGTCTTTGAATGTCACGCCCTATGGGAACATCCAACATTTTAAATCGTTGACGAAAATAAGGTAAGTTATTAAATGTTCAATGTTCATTGTTACAATTTTACATTCACAATGGATAATGGTTGCCGAGAATAAATCCTCAAAATGTCCTAATCTATTTCTCCGATTTTATTGTTTTTTTTAGAGTCTTTTATAACTTACTACAGCTCGTTTGGGCTTAAGCTCAAAACACACGAGGCATCGAAAACGTGTTTCGCTCAAAACTCTATATGTTAGTGTTTCGTTAAGCATCAACAAGCAAAGGCAACTGCCTCGTGTGTTTTGAGCTTTATGCATACTAAGCCAATAAATCCACATCAGAAATTAACCGTTTCACAGATCGAAAAATACCGCAAATTTTTAAATTCTGGCTAACTTCCTGGAGTATTATATCCTAATCTACACGTTCAATTGTTTTGTTTGTTTTACAGTCCTTTTAACCTATGTGCCGCACGTCTGGGCTTATTCATTTTAGGCCAATAAATTCGTTTCAGTAGGCACAACGTAGACATTTTCCGTTACACAGAGGATGAACTAAAGTTGTGTGTTTGTAGTATACTAGGTAAATGACCAACGCTCAGTACAAACTCAAAACATTTCAATAATTTTAATTAAAACAAAAAATATTTAGATTTTAATATACCGAGACCAATCGAGACAATGCGCGACCGCTACAACAGACTTTGATGTTATCGATTTTCGGAACCATATTAACTATGAAAATTTTATTTTGTGTTTTCTGTTGTTACGCAACTTCAATTCCTGATGGTTTTCTGTTTATTTTTATTCTTACAATCGACTTATTGATATATTTTCCTATCTTGGATTAAAGATGTTTTCGGTTCAATTTCATGCGAGGGCTACAATTTTTTTTAAACGTCATATTGTAGAAACCTTATACTTTATTGTAGTAGAGGTCCTTAGCATAAAAATAGTTCACTTTATAGTAGAATGGTGAGCTTTGGACCAGTGATTGATATTGGTAGCCTGAGTCCAAAAAGATTAACACCCCTCAAAAAAACCCACCCCACACCCCAACACCCCTCACCAAAGATTTTAGTGTAAGGGTTACTTCAATGAATTATTGTGATGCGCCTGTCAATACTAGACTGTCGATATGGGGCTTAAACGAAAGTTAAAGGTTCATACTTTTTTTATATGACCAAACGCTTTTCAATTTTTCATTTTCCACATCAATTTTCCGAGCTTTCCATGAAAATCTATGAAATCTCAAATATAAAGGGTGGTGAATAAGTTAAAAAAGTTTTTGTGCATACTTCCTTCTGCAATATGGTTATCCAAAGACTTCTTCGCTAATTTGACGAAAAAAATTAAATAATGTGTCATAGACTTGGAGATAAGCTCAGTTTTCCACCGCCGGAAAATTTCATTGAAATACTTTTTTACATATAACTGATGAGATATGCGAGCTGTGTCATTGAATTTGCGAGATTATCATAGGATAGTTTATTGACGCATTTATTGACGTCACCCACCTCCCACTCTCCTATTATTGAACAAATTGTAGAAAAATTTTAAAATAGAAAGCAGACTATTTTTGAACTTACAAATTTACGCTGTAAATGTTTGGAATATTGCCTGCAATACCTTTTTCAAGTGGACAGTGGAAATAATTAAGAGTAAGTATGTAAGATACTACATTTTCAAATAAATATTGTTGTGCGATTACACTGCAAAAATGCTCCAGAGGCAGTTTCTGTCTACGTAGTAAAAATGATTTAAATGTCCCACATTCAGCAATTATCACTCACATTCCACATTATGTGGTTTAATTATTTTGATATCATTTATGAGTCAATATGTTAGATTTACCAATCATTTTTGATCGATGCACACAGATCTTGTGATCTTTGTACTACCCTGTCATCCTAAAAATCTTGAATCCGTTGGACATTAGATAGTGAGATTATAGGAAGAGTGTTTTATCAAAAGCAGTAAAGTCCACCATTCTCTTAACTCTTCTAACGTAGGTAGAGGAAATATAGTTGTCCCTTTCTGTCTCACGGTCTATATGGGCAGTGGACTTAACTGCTTTTGAAAATGGTAGATGCTTGGAGATGATTATAGCGAAGTAGAACAATCAACTTTCTTTTAAATTTTGCCGCATCAGACCAATAAACAAAACCAACCATGGAGATGATTCCATCTGGTGTACCACTAGTACCCACAGCTCATCTCCAACTAAAACCATTGCCTTACTCCAGGCGAGCAAATGGGTACGTATGACAGTCATACTATGACTAGCTAATCTATAGGACCTTAAAAGCATACCTCGCAGTCCTAAGGCGATGGCTGACGGCTTAGGTCTTCACTATTGATAGCTGGTAAGACAAGATTGTCCCTATCATTGAAATTGACACAGCCTGTAACATTTAGTCCAGTCTTATATTTCAAAAACTAGCCTGTCCGAACGTAACGTTTCTCTGCATTGAACCAACATAACAGCCGAAGCCTGGCACAAAAGCCACTGGCGAGAGAGTGACAGAGTGTCCAGAATCAAGATAATCTAACGTATTTTGTTATGAAAATGTCGATACTTTTATTACGATGGGTATCAGACGAGTATTTTTGATTGTAGAGCAAATCAGATAGTAACGAGCTTCTCAATGGTAATGTTCCAATACGTCAGTTGTAAATAAAATAAAGAGGATGTTATTAATACTTATAATTAAAAAACTTAAAAATTAAACGTGAGCTCTCGACATATGAATCTTTTAGACGCAAACACTTCCTAATTCTTGAAGAGAATAGAAAGGGAGCTAGGCTCACCGCCACTAAATTGCAGTAGTGCTACCAGAAGCTTCATTTACAAAAGATATCAAAATAATTAAACCAGATAATGTGGTATTTATTTCTGCGTCTCAAAGGTTGGTGTCGAATAGCATCAGCTGTGTTGCCTAGCTAATCGACACCAGTGTCAATTAGCATCTACTGCCCAAGTAGCATTCAACGGTTAAAATTCGGTTGTACAACCGTTATTTAACAGCGGTTGTAAAAATTAGAAGATAACTAATTAGTTGTCGCAACGTTGCTGCAACGTTGTAATAACGGTTGTACAACGGTATTTGCCCAGTTGCAAAAGTTACAAAAATGTTATAACGAATTCGTTGCACAACGGTTATACAGCAAATTGGTCAAAAGTTGTTAAACGGTTTTATAACCGTCGAATAACTTATAAGTCACAATTGAAAATTCAATATTTTCTAACCAATCAGTCATCAGACCGTTGTACTGCCGTTTTACAACTTTTTCGTTAATCATCATATTTGTTCTTGAAGCCACATTTCCAAGAGTTTTTTTGGTGTTCAATTTTTTCTTTCTTTTCGATATTCGCAAATCACATAGTTAATGCACTCAAAATATGTAAGTACTGCGCAGTTCGCAAAGTTAAAATGTTTGTGTCATGGTTATTATAAAATACAAGCAAAATACTTGAGATATATTCCGTACAACTGCAATACACGTAACATAATTGACAATTAAAATTGCTCTCTCTTGTGTCGCCAATTAAACAAAATTTAATCCATCAATTTCACTTTTTTGTTAGCAGCTGTTGCCGGTCCTAACTCCTATCCTAATCCTAAAGAAACCTAACAAGACATAAGAAACCTAACTTCGACAACAGCGGCAGACAAAAATAGTGAAGTCGATGAATAAAATGTTGATTTACAAATTGGCATAAAGAAAATTTTTCAAAATTTATTAGTTACACTGAAATAGCAGGGTTTCCATTACGATGATGCCGACAATTTTCACACTTTCACACACATTTTCAAACCGAACTACTGAAACATGAAAAAAGTAGATGTAAAATCTACAAAAAATCGAACTTTCCATCATGGCGTCTTGATTCGTACTGACGGATAATGAACATTTCTATTAAGTTCCATGACCGTTTTACGACGAATTAGTTAAAGTAATGACTCGAACTTTTTGGTTGTATGACGGTTTCTGGACGAAAAAGTTTTCAACAAATATTATCGGTTCACTCATTGGTCAAATAACCGTTTTGCAACTAATTCGTTTAAAATTGGTTGATTACGAATTAGTTGTGTAACGGTTATATAATGAATAAGTTAAACTGAATACAACTTATTCGTTACATAACTGTTGTAGAACGAAAAAGTTGGCAACGAATTAGTAACGTTTATAACCGCGGTTATCAAATGCTACTTGGGTGTGTTACGTGGCTAATCGACACCAGATGCAAATAGCATGCACTGTGTTGTCTGGTTATTCGTCACCGGTGTCAAATAGCATGCACTGTGTTGCTTGGCTATTCGCATCCGGTGTCGAACAGCCACACAACATGCATGCAACGGTGTCGAATTGCATCGGCCTAGACAGAAACTGCCACTGCAGCATTTTTGCAGTGTAATCAAATATTCATTTGAAAATGTAGTATCTTACATACTTACTCTTAATTATTTCCACTGTCCACTTGAAAAAGGTATTGCAGGCAATATCCCAAACATTTACAGCGTAAATTTGTAAGTTCAAAAATAGTCTGCTTTCTATTTTAAAATTTTTCTACAATTTGTTCGATAATAGGAGAGTGGGAGGTGGGTCACTTGAGGTTAATGGTGTATTGGCTTCTCCTAGAGTTCAATAAATGCGTCAATAAACTATCCTATGATAATCTCGCAAATTCAATGACACAGCTCGCATATTTCATATTTCAGTTATATGTAAAAAAGTATTTCAATGAAATTTTCCGGCGGTGGAAAACTGAGCTTATCTCCAAGACTATGACACATTATTTAATTTTTTTCGTCAAATTAGCGAAGAAGTCATTGAAGAACCATATTGCAGAAGGAAGTATGCACAAAAACTTTTTTAACTTATTCACCACCCTTTATATTTGAGATTTCATAGATTTTCATGGAAAACTCGGAAAATTGTTGTGGAAAATGAAAAATTGAAAAGCGTTTGGTCATATAAAAAAAGTATGAACTTTTACCTTTCGTTTAAGCCTTATATCGACAGTCTAGCATTGACAGGCGCTTCACAATAATTCATTGAAGGGACCCTTACACTAAAATCTTTGGTGAGGGGTGTTGGGGTGTGGGGTGGGGTTTTTTGAGGGTGTTAATCTTTTTGGACTCAGGCTACCAATATTAATCACTGGTCCAAAGCTCACCATTCTACTATAAAGTGAACTATTTTTATGACTTTTGTTCTACAAGGACCTCTACTATTGAAACAACTTTCCCTGGTGAAGCTTTAGAACAATATTTTCAAAACTTTTAATTTAGAGCAGTGAAAGCTACACATTTCTGTAATGCCTATTGCGCCATCTGTTCCAAGAACCTTCGACACAAATAAGTGCTTTGTAAATTGAGTGACAGTGTATCCATCTATTATTTCTTGATTCCAACCCTCTCACAAAATGTTTTCTGGACTAAAATTCGCAAAGCTTGCATAAAACTTTCTCCTTAATTTGAAGTTTTGTATAGAGATGCCAGATGTGGATGGTGCAGGGTATTTATTTTTGAATTTTTGTTATCCAAAAAAGTTCTTCATTTTGATTTAAAAAAAAACGAAGATCAAGTTCAATATAATATAAGAAATTTATTATGGCTTCAGACAAAGGTGGTTGCAAGCAATAATGTCCGTGGTTTTTGTCAAGAATGAATCGAACTGAAATAAGTTTTGTAAATATTTCGGAAAGCTGTCTCAAAACTTTAGTTTTGTTCTGCAATATATTCTTAGTAGTAGAACTGCAGATAGTCTAAAGTTGCAAAAGCTCGCGGCATATCGAGGACAGGAAAGGAAAGCAGAGAAGTGAACGGAACTGGAAAACATAAATTTATACACTTAGTTTTTACTCATAGCAGAGTTCTCCCTCAAGAACAAATTCTTTACTCTATTATGTCCTTAGAATAATATGATATGAAAATTATTTCGTATTCAGATAGATAGTAAAACAATTCATTCACTTAGTGATTGTGCTGCATAAATATTGTCCCATCGTCGGAACTTTAATTGTAATTCAGCTGAGCGTACATAAAAGCGCAGAAGTGAAGTAAAGTATACTTAGCGTCGCTGAAAGTTGTCAGAAGATTTTGATATACAGTTAGCTTTTAAGCTCAATTTTGTTTGCATACTGTACAAAATATTCAAAAGTTCAACTAAATGGCACGTGTAAAGCGTTGCAGCTAAACTTAGTCAATTTCATTCCAATCACTTCATGTTTGTATGAAAGCTTAAACTTAATAAAAATAAAAATTATTTTTTCAAGTTAACCTTTCACACAAGCCTAAGCGGTACGAATAAATAGAAAAAAAATAAAATTTATTGTCATTGAATATTTTCGTATCGTAACCGTTGTCGGTCACTACTTGTCTCGTTAAATGTCCCAAAATATCGTATTAACAATGATGTAAATGAATGTCATTTGCATCCGCCCAGCATCGAACTTCAATTCTATTTAATTGACAATATCCTCAGAGTGGCAATACTTGCAATGCACTAAAGTGCAATATAGTCAACACTATTTGAATTCACATAAACGGTTACGTAATGTTGTATCGTCCAAAACCACTTACAGTGGAAATGTGACGCAAGTCCTGCTATCCACTTACAAAAGAACTGATATCGGTGTAGGTGACGCGGATTCGACACGGAAAAAGATATGCGTCACAAATGGCAGCTGAGGAGGAAAGTACGCGAAAGTTTTCTAAACAAAAATTTTACCCCAAAAATTTTAGGAAGAAAATTATAACAAAAAAAAAATTACGTCACAAGTGGAAGATCTTGAGGAAGAAAAAATTTCATAATTGTGAAATATATTGCTTTAAAGAATTGAATTCAAACGGAAAAAAAGCCGAATCATCTGCCACTTTTTGACGCATTTTTTAAAAATTTTCTTCTTTTGAATGAATTTATGACTGGAACAGCGAGTACCAATCAATGAGCTTTAAATCTTCCAATTCTTCCAACCGTAGTCGGTAAGTGACAAAGATTGGTAAAATTCATCTATTTCAAATAAATTTTTTCATACAAAATTTCAAGTTTGGAAAATTAATATCTCGGCCAAATTTTACCCTTATGTGGCGTGTGATAGCTCGTTGAACTCGTATGGACGCCCAGATCACGAATAAAATAAGTGGGGAGTAGTAGGAACCAAGGGGGAAAAGTAAAAAAGTCGTGTATACATGTTCCTCAGTCCTGCGGAAAAAAATCAAATTTTTCAGTGTGAACGGACTTGCGTCACGGCCCTTCACTAACGTAGGGTCATGATGTTGAACCTGTGTTTGATGAGTTTATATAAATGTGACAATTGCTTTCTTTTCTCTCACTCCCTCTCTCACCATATGGTGAAAAACCGCTCCACAACATGCATTGTCACACAGTAACATAGCTCGCAATCATCGGACAATGAAACATTTCCGTGAGGGGCTGCGAGTCAAAGAATTCTACTTTTCTTAAATAATAATTGTATCATTTAAAGTTCTTAAGTATATAATGAATGAATTCATCAAATATTGATGTTCCATTTTTTTCATAAAATTCAGGAATGTTTCTTCCACTGCACATCGATTATAGTAACAATTTTCTTTTTACGTTTATATTTTTCAAAAGTAAGTTAATTGACGCAATTGAGAATTATTAATAGCGAATGTGTCGCATTGCTTTGATTATAGATTGAGAGCCTACTTACATATCAGCAGATCATCATAAGAACACGGTTTGACACATAAGCATTTGGTCTACTGCTACTATTGTTTTTAAGCGCTTGGAGCACCTTAGTGTTAACCGTCAAACAAATTGGTGTAAAAGTAAATTTATGTAAGCCCGAAATGACAAAAAATATCTTTTAAAAAATCATTTGAAGGTGTTTTGGGCCAAGCAATTGTAAAATTTTTAAGTAGACTTTCACAACAATTCTTCCAATCGAAGGGCAATTGAACATGCTTTGTCAAAAATCCTCAAATAAATGCTTTTTAAGAAAATCCTTAAAAATCGTGTAAAAATGCTTAAAAAAATCCTTTATCATTTGACCAAACCAAATCCTTTAAATCCTATTTGCACTCAAATGCTTTCAATAAAAATTTTTATTTTGAATTCGCCAATTTGACTCCGATGTGGCTTGGATTTTCATCTATGTGCGCGACAGTTGAGTTTTACACTAATCCTACGATCGATTGAGACTCCCTAGCGCTCACAAACGAAAATCGTATCGGATAGTGTAATATTATGGGCTATAGCGAGAGAGTGATGTGCTCACAGGCTCTCGTACTATAGTAGTAAAAGTTTTAAGTCATATAATTGAATAATGCCTAAAAACAGACAAATACCTAGGAGGTACCTAGTTAGTTGCATATTCACTTTTTCGTATCGTTCATTGTTTTCATGCTACTAATGGTTTCTAGTTGTTCTAATTTAAGTATCACGAACATCAAATATTTAAGAAAACTGGACGATGAAAATCACTGACGCTACGCAGTTGAAATCTCGATTAAAATGAAGTTCATAAAAAATTTAATCACGTAACTAGAAGGCACGACGAATGAATGTGGTCACAATCACAATTTCAGTATTTGTTTACTTTGTACAGCAGCCAGTTCGTTCAATGAGATTTGAGCTCTACCATCGGACAATGTCGTTAATTGCAAGTCTGCAACAACATTTCCTTCCACCGAAAAACCGCACTTTTCGTGCGCTTTTCCGAGAAATGGATGAGAGACTTGGTTCGTTAGGTAATCTTTATATAATATTTTCGCTGACAACATGAATGAAAAAAAATATTTGATTAGGACTTGACTACTCAACCGAACACGAAGTGAAGAGATCACAGAGAATTCGTGGCATTGTGCAAATTCTGCCTCTGATTTTCGGCTATTATTTATGCTTCAAGGGAATTTTATCAACGAACATGAAAGACGAACGGTTCATCAGCTTCTTTGTGGGAACTGCGTTAAGCATCAACGTAAACACTTGTCGATCCTTCCATTTCGATTTGAACAACAAAACGTTGATAATTTCAGATTGTTCCGAAGTTCATTCACGTTTACGTTTATCACACAGAACTTTACAGTTTCAGAAGTGTTATCATCCAAAACACTGAACAATTCTATACGAAACGTCTACCCTTTGAATCGCAACTTTTGAAGAAATACAACCGATTAATAGGGTGGGTTTGCTTGTTCCTGTGAAATTGTCTACATTTCTACAATTTTGCTTTTTTTATCCGATTTAAACCTCCTAGGATTGTGTCTTACACTTTTGTCGTAATATTCACTGCACAGTGCTTGTTTTGTTGCCTCGGACCATTTCTGTTTGAGAAGAATGATTTTCCGTTGCCGGTGTACATTGAATTCCCCGGCCTAAGGTAACAAAAACACAAAATTTCCACGACCGACATTGTCTTTGTGACATACACAGATGTTTTAAAGTAATCAACAGCATCCAGGATATGAGATTTCATTCATCCTTTGTGCGTATCATACGTACTATGCCATGAAATTAGTTCTTGGCCTAGATCTCTGTTTCTACGTCATAGTCTTGTACATTGCGTTACGATTGGATTTATGCCAGGAAATGATGGTGAGAATTGGTGACACGTCAAGTGAGTATGCGACTGACGAAAGTCAACGGAAGCTGATCAGAGACAGCTTGCTGCTGCACATTGAAATCACCGAGTAAAATTCTAATTGTAAATTGAATTGTTTTTACACTGATTAATCGGAGACATATTGTTAGATTTGCTACGAAATTCATTGGCTCATTTTCGATGATGTTGTTTTATCAAATAGCTGCTTCACTT
Source organism: Bradysia coprophila (assembly GCF_014529535.1). NCBI lineage: Eukaryota > Metazoa > Arthropoda > Insecta > Diptera > Sciaridae > Bradysia > Bradysia coprophila. Next base: position 1,623,889 of record NW_023503302.1, on the reverse strand, counting down.
GTGCTGATGACGACAACAATGACATCATTTCAGAACGTAATTAGTGACACTTGCCTTCATAACTAACGTGTTCAATAGTTTCTTTCACTTACTTTACAGAACTTAGTTCTATCGTTTAGTGTGTTCGTAGCCTATGTAATGCAATTTTTCCTATATTGCTTATTTGGGGAACTGATTGTCTCGAAAGTAAGGGAATTATTCAAATGGATCATATTTTCAGCCATACGTAAAACTTTTTGTTTAATTCAGTTTAAGGACACATCCAACAAACTCTATTGTAGCAAATGGTACAATGTAATGGATATCAAAGATCGGAAATTAATTTTGTTTTTGCTAATGCAATCGAAGCGGGAATTAATAGTGTCCACTTATGGATTGTTTGAATTATCTTTGGATACGTTCTCTGTGGTATGCTTATAGATTGAATTGAATAACTTTGTTTTATTGAAATAAACATTTACAGGTTTCGAAGGCGGCCTATGGATATTACGCATTCCTACAAAATGTTTTATAAAAAGGAACACAAAGTGTATAATTTGCTTGTTCAACTAAAGAATTCCCACCTTGTGGAAATTTTCAAACATTAAAGACCCTCTTTAAAGGAGTTTTAAAATTAAAAAGTTTTTAATGGAAGCCTCTCCCTAACACTGCAATAGGCTGACTTGGAAGTGGGTTAAATCTGACCCTTTGTAAAAACAAAAAATTTGTTTTCCAAGTAGAGCCTATTTTGGTAAAATTTAGAGAAATTTAGTGAAACCATTTCAAGAAAATTTGCCCATAAGTTTGTTAGGCGGTTTTCATAAATTGTTGACATTTTACCAGAGTTCACCTTTGCGAAATTCGAAAAACTATTTCAATCAGTGACTATTTTTGGGAAAATAATTTCCCGTATTTTCATGAATTTTACCACATTTTCCTAGACTAGCATATTTTCCTTAATTTAAGAAAATCATTTTTGGAATTTTTGGAAAAATTTAGAAAAATTCGGGAAAATGTGGAAGAAAGTAGGAAAATATTGGAAGATGATTTCCCAAATTCCTGCCCCTCATTTTACTAAAATAGGCTTTGTTGCCTTTTATGATAGCTCAGGCAAACTGCATTTATGTATTCGAATGACAAAGCTACCGAAGAGATGTTATCTGACTGGTTTTAGTTGCCTGTTTGTTTTTGAAATCTCTTGAGTCATTTCCTCTTGCTTCAAGAGATTGTAAAAATGTAAGTCGAAGTTCTGGTTGACCCAAAACCTGTTCTTGACTTTAAACTGAATATAATAGTAATAGCTTATGGCTTATGGCTAATAGCTTATTGTTCAGCCGGGAAATCACGCTTAAGTGACAGGTTCTGCTACCAGTGTGGCTATAGCTAATGAAGGCATTTCCATACATGGTATTATATGACCTAGCATTAGGAGCCACATGCTTAAGGTGAATTACGAACCACGCCTTCAAAGTATTTTGCACTCTGAAGGATTTTTTTGATTATTGTGTCTTAATACTTACAGCAATACTAAACCAACTAAAAATTTTATACCAAAAGTAAGGGTTACGCTAACCCGACCAAACAAATTTGGGCTGATAAGGAAAACGTTTTGAATCGAACAGATTCAAAGAAGATTTCTAAAATGAAATTGGTCTCATAGTCTCAGCTTATAGTGTAACTGATTTGTGGTAACCACCTAATAAATTTGCAAGATCCGAAGAGTAAATTTACTTATTTGTGCTATTCTCTAGCTCCTACGTTTGTATCTAGGACAACATCATTTCGAAGTGGTAAGTTTTTTCTTTTCCTAATCTGCTCTGTTATTGGATGGAATTATTACTACACAAGAAATGGATCATATCCGACGAAAAAAATTATTTTTCTTCTAAACGATGGAATAATATGCGAAATATGTGTGTGTACCAGACACTTCAAACAAAATTAAGAATATAATCCGTTAAACCAACAACGATAAAAGAATACCAAATAGGATACAGCCAACGAGCAAAGTATTAAAGATACAGCCGCAACAACCAACATGATAAGCTTCGTAATAGGGATAATATTAGTGTGTAGCGTAGCTGTGCAACAGTAACGTCCAAATGACATAACATTAATGTGAGTGGGGTGGTTGTGGTAAGTAAAATGGTTAAAGGACCGGAGTGTAAATAAGGAATAATAATGTGTAATATGTGGCGTAAGAAAAAGGTTTTTCTTTTCATTTATTTGTATCGCATCACCAGTTTGTAGAAAGATGATTTTTTTTAGTAATGTGTGAGGAAATTTTTGAGACCAAACCGAAGTTGGGTATTTGTGTCAGTTTTTCCTGTCTTTGTGTAGCTTCTTTTTTGAAAAGTCAAAGCAGAAATTGAAAATAGTTTCATTGAATGCATTTTAACCTAGTTATGCGGGTTTAATAGTAGATTAATGCTAGCTGGTGATCTGGCGAAGTATATGGTATTTGTTGCATATAAATACGTGCTTTTCATCTGTTTAGTTATCGTCGGAACTTTTTCTCTTATATTACTGTTACTTATACACGGTGGGACTGAGCAACTTTATTTTGCGAAGTTCGTGAACATGGGATTTCTCAACGGAAAATCGTTTTTAGCGCCAAAACAAAACTTTTTTCGTGGATCTGTTCGAGAAAATTGATAAAAACGACGTCTTTCCAGACATTTTCATATGTCACGAAGTGACGAAACAAAAGTGTGGCATAGTGGCTCTTCCTTATTTTTTATCAATAAGTCCCATCATTCTAAGCAAAAAATTGTTGTACGGTATGCCTCTAAGGCACTTAGACTAAGTGTCTTAGTTTTTTATATCGCTAATCTCAAGTATCATCAAATCGTCTAAAATACTTAAGACTGAAGTAGACGGTGGCTCCTTTAATCTTTCATATGGAACTCCTATAAAGTCTATCAGCATACTTCCAAATAAATGTATTTTAACGTTTGCGAAATACAATTAGGGTTCAACCCCCATATCGTATGTATTACGCAGAACAGTATTCTTTTCTTTCAACTCCTGCAGTGGCATCCATTAGAAGATCATTTTTAATTTAAAAAAAATCAGGTTGGGTTTCGGGTAAGGTCAGGAATCAATTTCTAACGGTTGTAGATTTTTATAAATTTAATTCGGGTCGGTTGGATTTTCGAAAAAGTCGACCCGCTCATCTCTATACTTGTTTGATGTGAACGTTAACGCTTAAATTGGAGTAATTATAATACAAAACCCCACAGTAATAACAGATCCAACATTATAGTTTATTTAACATCTTCAACAATAAACTGATCCAAGTAGATGTAGCTCAAGCATATTTCGTAGAATTTGTAGACTACCTCCAGTTAGAGTTAGTTTGAAACTATTAGTGGCTGTATAACTTACTACTAGTTTTGCTTATATACAACTACTTGAAGTCGTTAAGATATTGTTTGTAGTAGATTGAGGAAGTTATTCTTGTATTTGTCGTTTGATAATGGGTCTCCGAAGACATGGTGGTAAAGGTACAGACTTTTATTTTATTTATTTATTTATCAACAGTATAACACCAACTGATATTATGACAAAATAACAATCAAAGATGAAAACAAGAAGACTTTACCACATTTGTATTATCGTTGGTTCAATGTTAATTAAATGCAATTTTGAATGTGAAAGAATGACGGATACGACAGGAATCTATTACTTGATACGCAATATTCATAATAGCCTAGGGCCAGTACGGTTTGAGACATCCAAATCCTGTTAACAAAAGTTGGTGGGTAAATTTTATCTTTAAGATTCATTTTAAATGTGACCGTATCCTATCCATACATCCAATTTGTTTAACATAAATCACTCAACCCCACTGCTGTAACAAATAAAAATGAAAATCATAACAGAATGTATAAAAAATCACTTAACCAGCATCAATATTCTATCTATTGTCATTTGTCTTTCCGCATACGACATCAATGTTCGCTGGATAAGAAAAGCTAAAGGCGATTTTCTTAACCTTAAAAGAAGATAATTCTGACTGGAAATATGAAATATATTTTTATGTCTTCATAAATTTGTTCCACATACTTGTTCGCAAAGAGTCAGTGTCTACTCACCCCTCACATGCTAAGACATTCGGTTTTTTATGTTTCTTAGAAACTGTCTGATAAAAAAAGGAGACAACATCCCGAGAACGTTTATTTACAGTTGAATACCATAATATTCTGTTGAGTTCGTTCCGAGATTTGTTTTTGTTTTGGTTTTCTAGATATAGAATACCGACTATTCAATGGGTGTTTGTTGTAGTAACTCGAACATCGAACGAAAGTTCTCAGATTTACGCATAACATTTTATGCTCATTATACATCAGCTTCATATATAAATGTATATGCATGCCATGGACCTCGAGTATGTATAACGAGATATATCAACGTATATTTTCCGATAAAACTATAAAAATGATATATGATTGCACATGGGGAGTCCGATTTATCGAAATTCAGATGTGAACAAGGGATGATACATGATTTCTTACAGAGCTAATTCAATAAGATAAGTCCATAGGGGTCGTTTGGGTTATGTATACATTTTTTCTATCTGTGCTACAGTGCTACCAGAATTTATTTGAACTAATAACAATAAGATGCTGTAATTGTACTAAAGCAATAAAATATCGGAGCATTTTTGTCGATTAAAGAAAAATATGGACTGCGATCATGACATTACGAAAAATGTTTCCATTCAAAATATTCGTGTGAAAACGTATCGGGTATGTATTTCCATTGCGAAATGAATCAAATTAGCCGGACAATTAATTTTTTTTTCTATTAGTAAGCTAGATGAAGATTGTCTTCATGATGCTTAAATAAATCGAATCCAGAAGTGTCTTCTTTTCTGTTCCGTCGCATTGTCTGTACGATGTAATGCCGACTTTAGATTTCATAGCCTAGTTCATAAAAGAGGATTTTCTGTTTACACAAAGATAACAATGAATAAGAACATTTGTTATGAAAAAACCCAAAAAATTTGTGAAAGAAAATTTTCCAAAAAGAAATTTGCGCCGCAAGTGGCAGATGATTCGGTATTCTTACGTTTCAATTCTTTCAATACATTTTTTAACCATTTTCCTAACAAAAGTTTCCTCAACATCTGCCACTTGTGACGCAATTTTTTTTTTGAGAAGTTTCTTTCACAAATTTTTTGGGTAAATTTTTTGTTAAGAAAACTTTTGCGTACGGCGCACCCTCAGCAATATCAGTTATTTTGTTAGTAAGATAAAGGACTTGTGTGTGTCACATTTACCCTTTAAGAGTTTTTTGACTGATATCACTACTTTTGTAAGTATATCATTTCGACAACATCAAAAAACATTATGGAAATTAAAAAATTCTAGAGAGATCAGTCTGAATCCCAAAATCTAGAAACCAAACTTGGAACACCTCACTTAATCGAAAATAACCCAAATCCATCGTAAAATCTGATGGAAGTTAGGAAGTGCCAGAGGAATCAGTTATCATCCCAGTTTTGTCTGCAGACTTTGGGGAGCTCCAGCTCCCAAGATATGGATTTTTTCCAACTTTTGAAAATTTCATTCTTATTTTTGGGTCATTATTACCCTATAACCAAAATTTCAGGAAAATCTATAGAAACGCTTAGGAGTTGCCGGATCCACTTTTCCATAGGAACTAACTAAGTAGCTAACTAACTCGCACTTGCATTATCTGAAAATTCGAAATTTTGCTTATTTTCATACAAACATCAATATTTCGAAGCTCAATATCTCGGCCAATTTTGAAGCTGCAGTAACGTGTGATAGCTCGTTGAACTCGTATGGATTCCTAGATATCCTAGTTTGGGGGTCGTTGGAGTTAAAGGGGAGAAGTCAAAAGGTTGCTGTAAATTTGCTCCGCCGTCCACAAAAATTTTTTTACAAATTTTTTGGTAGTGGACTTGCGTCACGCCCGCTTACTAACGTGCGTGCATGATACATAGCAAAATCTATGTCAACCGAATGAAGTAAAAGATTCTGTACTCAACACGAACACTACAAAGAGTTTAACTACGAGAAATAAAACTCGTCGAGTCGGAGGATTGGTATAAGCAACGCACTTCAAGCAAAAGTGGTACTCTAAATAGGGTACTGAAACTTGACAGTGCTCCATACAAAATTTTACACTGTAAAAAGAGTGGGGATGAAATTTCATACAAAATAGTACTCTATTTGGCAGCTGTCATTAATAGCACTTTTGCTTGAAGTGCGTTGGTATAAGTCATCTGTTATTGACAACGAAGGCAAAATAGATTATAAACTATGGCTTGTGTTGTCTTATATAGCACAATTCATACCAAACGAATGAAGTAATATATTTTGTACCTTCCACAAACACCGCAAACATTTATTTATCAAACGGTTGCAAAGACCTACCTGACAAAATCATACTATCAAAACTTGCATGAAACCAACGCACTTCAAGCAAAAGTGCTTTGAGAGACGGCTGCCAAATAGAATACTATTTTATTTGAAAAACTTTTCCACATTTTCCAGTTTTATCATTCAATTTAGAGGACCACTCACATCACGCTTAAAGTGCATTGATGAAAGAAAATTCATCCCATAATTCACTCAGGCGCAAATTTATTTTACTTGACACGGGAGTTGCTCTTCTGGGACGACTCTCTGGTATCACATTCCACACACAGGTGCGCGACTTTGTCAAAGAGTTTGGCTGCTGAGTTAATTTGTTCCGATGATCCGTATTTGGATCTTGTTTTTGAGAATTTTATTTCTGAAAAATTTTGAAAAAAATATTTCGGAATTTTCCATTATAATCCATTATAAAAGTCAGATTTTCTGCTAGATTCCCCTGTCATCATCCTAATTTTATACAAAAGTGACACCCCATTCTACTGGGCGCACATGATTGTTTTCGCATTTCCCTGAATATATTTAGTAATTTTATCTATAATTTATTCATTATATCTTTTCTGTAGTTAATAAATATTACTCCAGGCTGTATCATTCCTTCTTTTATCTACTATGACTCGAAGAGTAGATTTATTGAATCAGCTCAGGCACTTCACCATTTTAAATTTAGGTTTGCTATAGCATTTGCATTTAAATAACGGTACTGCCTTTAAAAAAACCCATGTTTTATGCAAATTTTCTTTTCTTTTCTACAATTCACCCAGTTGATATTCAATTCACACCTTGACCAGTTGTAGGATACATAAAATGACGAATAAATTGAATCAGCAGCTGAAAGTGTACGCTATTGTGGAACATATTTTTCCATGTCGAATTCTGTGTTCAAACTAAAAATAAGAATTTTTTTTCCTCTCGAACACGAACAACATATTCGCATTTGATTTGCAGGGAAAATGCGAGAAAATTGGAAATACCATGTTGTATGGAAATGTGTGTAAATTAAGGTTAAATAAAGTGTGCAGGACAGAATGGTAGAAAAATGTTGGTACAACTAAATAAAAGGTCTGTTTATTTAAATGGATAGAAGGGGGGGGGGGCTAGATTGAATTTGAATGAACGATCCTTTTGTTGATATATTTACGTTGAGAAGTTCGCAAAACGCCTGTAGCATGTTAATAATCATTGTGATGGTCCTGGGTATCTAAAAGTTGTCTTACCACTGGGTCTTTTTAAAATCGAACAAAAATTAATTTTGTCAATTTTTCCCCAATTCTAATCTGTTATTTTAATCCAGCACAACTTATGAACCTATACAATACTGACTACTGCGACTGGGTTGAATAATCAACGTATTTTCCGATGATAATTGCAATAAATATTTTTAATAGACACAGTGAGAACATTTCGAGTCCTTAAAATCAATTACAAAAGCTTGAACGTAATCCCCCAGAATTATTTTGATTTTTTTTTCTCGTTCGCCCTGAATTTCAAATACGATTGTTTCACTTTCGAAATACGTGCGCTCCTTAGTGCCATTCGTATGACCGCACCACTCATTTTATTTGTTTATTTCACAAGGGAGCTGACGGTGAAGGAGATATCTATAGTATGTAATTGGTGAGAAAATCGAATATTCTTAATTCTTTCTGTCCCATTATCTGACAATTTATTTGAATTTGGAATAACGTAAGAAAAAAGATGAACTGGTGGAGGGTGAGATGCAACGGTCGGTGTTTTGTGTTTAATTGCAGATTATTTTTTTGTATTAAATAGTTTCTTAGTTGCACTAACGAGACTGAATTTGCGAGGTGTGTGTGTGTGTGTGTGTGTGTATGTTTTCGGTGTGAATAATCTGTAAAATAACGTTGAATGTAGGTAAAGGTTTATTTTGTTCAATCCAATTATCGTAAATGGAAATGTCATTACCAGAGAATGAGATTCAGACAGGGAAAATTCTGTTTCTACTTTTATAATATTTGTATTTCTGTATAGGAAGATATAATATGCTCAACTTCGGCATTTGGAAGTAATGACAAGTGATGATAATGAGACAGAAATACCCAAAAACTTTTATCCCAATCATTATCATCGTATAGAGGAAAATTTTGGGTTAGATTGACATATTTCGTGGATTACATTTACCGTGCCAAATCTCCTTTGCGATCTAGAGTTCCACCTTTGAAAGTAATTTTTAGAAAATTTTAGGCGTTCGAGTTTTAGCATTTTACCATTTTTATTAGGTATCGGATTTCTGTAGGGCTTTTTAAGTTCTTCAATTAAATTTTTTAATCTTTGGGATTTTTACAAATGCCAGATCACCCATAAGATGAATTAGCCAAAATTACTCCTGTTAATCCTCCTGCTGTGAATAAAAATACAAACCCTCACTCCGGCCAGGTAGCAAGTACGGTGATATCTTTTTGTTATTGTAGATTAATTTCGACAACTTGATTTAGTCCGAAACGCTTTTCACAGTAATGGATTTAAGATATTATATTGGCTATGTAAACATACTTAACCCGCATAAGGCTACAGTCATACAACAAACTCTCCGAACCATGAAAAAGCAATCTAAAGCGAAAACCGAAATGTTCATTATAAAAGAACACTATTTTCTCAAGTCGAAAACCATCTTTAATGTTCACATATGTTTTACCACCCGTTTTCCAAAAAGCTACCACTACCATCAACTATTAATGGGTAGCAAATATATCTCCCCAATGTGACCCCTCAATCGGAACCCTCTGGAGGTTAAATATGCTTTCAAGAGTGTTTGCAAACAAGATTGCGGCTGCAAAATCTATATTATAAGTTCAACTGTCTCTGTTGTTAGTCTCTCCAGCACATGGTGAAACCTCGAGAAAACACTATTGCCTTCATAAGGTTAGGTCGCAGTCAGCCTCAACTAATTACAATCTCCTTATGGATTGTTTTATGCTCTGTGTTTGAAATTAGCTGATATTGCATTGTGTTTGTGCATGTTCGACATTGCTACGGTCTACGGTTATATGAAAACGAATGTTTGTAAATTTTGAATATTTTCGGTTTCGGGTGTATTACAATGAAAAATAAGGTTTTATGGGTTGTTTCGTGCCATTGTGACACAATTTTATTCGTTCTATTCACCTTTTTCAATCTGTGCATTTCTCAGGCTTGGCGTTAGTTTATTAAAATACGAACTCACATTGAATGTTCGTTTCACATTACAGTGAACATCACGTGTCACCACGAAAAAAGGCTGTTGGCGCAACCTCCTAATAATATACAACCTTGGCAACCACAGCGGATCATACTGATACAGAGTGTGAGCTGTGTGGAATGTGTGGAATTCATTGAAAACGTGGAAATCATAAGATATGAGACTTTTGAGATGTCGTTCACTGTAATCCATTTTTAATTTCGAAAGCAAAACAGTTTTTAAACGTGACTATAATTTCAATGTCATTACTAATTGGAGCCATCATTGTAAAGTGTTCGACTTCTAGCATGTATCATGAAGTCAGTACCTGAATGGTCGTTTCTAATTGTTTAAACAATTGGAATTTTATTTTCTATTTAGCATTATAACGACGAGGGTATCACCATATAACGATTGTCCCTTGCTTGCAATCCTAGTTTTGTATTAATTTGTGTAATGAATGAAATGTTACTTGATGACTAGGATTTTTCTACTTTAACTATTGAATATAATAATGTGTAATAAAGTAGCTCCTTAGAATTGTTTACAAACTGGAGCTACGCAGGTCACTTGTTATGTTATATTATTATGAAAAATAAATGAAATGAAATGAAACGATTAAATCTTGTACTTCAAGATCCGTTTTAGGCGCCATTTTGTTTGTGTTATACGAGAACGATATGCCTCGTCAGCTACACAATGCATTCATAAACCTTTTCGCCGATGACACGTAGATTTACCTGCACGGAAAAGATATTGACGAAACGAAATGAACATCGAACTCGAAAGAATTAACCTGTGATTGAAGCAGAACAAGTTGAAGCTGAATGTTAGCAAGACAAAAGTGATGGTGCTGGGAAACGCATTGATGAAATCTCCGTTGAACTAGGCATGGGCAATAATGATAATGATTATCGATAATTATTGATTATCGATAATCGATAATTATCGACTTTTTTATCGAAAATTATCAAAAAAATATCGATAATCGATAATTATTGATATTTTGATAATTATCAAGATATCGATAATTCGATATATCGATATTTCGGTCCGAAAATCCGATATATTTTGATATATCGGCATTTTATCATGAATTTTCGGATAAATATCAAAATATCGATATTTTGATAATTATCGAATTTCGATATTTTGATAATTATCGATAATTATTAAATTATCGATAACGATATGATTAATCGATTATCGATAATTTCTTTCGATTGATATTATCGATAATTTTGAACGTCTCCCATCCCTACGTTGAACTCAATTATAATGGACGGTGAAGTGTTGGGAGTTGAACGTGAATATAAGTACCTTGGAGTGATGTTGGACGAAAAATTGAGTTTTAAAGCAAACATAGATGTCAAGATTGGCGAGAAACCTTACCTTCAGTGCAAGATTGAGCATTTATACCTCATTTATACCTAGACGTACAACTGTGATATACATATGTATGTACCCTACGAGATCAAAAAATGACTTCAGGGTAGCATGCAGGACTAGGGAAAAAACTTGGAATTCAGTGTTTCATAAGGGATTGGTGCAGTTTAATTCGTTACCTGGACATATAAAGAATGACTATCGTTTTTGGTGGGATGCCTAATAAAGGATTTTTCTTGCAACAGTGGTTTCATGCATCGTGAAAATCATTTAGAACTTTAGAAAACCAATCATTTGTCTCATTTTTGACTTTGTCGACTCGATTAACAGAATTACTGATTGTATCACGCTTGTATGATAGAGTAAAGGTCGATTTCGATGGTGTCGTACGTTGCAATAATACTTACGAAAAGATGATACATTCTTACATTAACCTTCTTTCGTGTCCTGCTGTCGCATATAAAATCAAAATACGCAACTAATATCATGTAATTCCTCAAATAGAACAACAAATCAGAATACATCTAAACCACAGGATAAAACACCACAAGGAAACGAGAGAAAAAAATGTATTCAAAAACGTTTCTTGAATCCCGAATGAGGGATTAATACCCTTAAATATTTAGGAAAATATGTGACGAAAGGAGAGTGTTACTTCAATAAATTGTAACTGAAATACCATCGGTCGAATGTCTAACAAAATACGGGAGAGCATGTAATCCTATGGTAGTAAAAGGCGAAGGACTTAAAATGCAGACATAATTTTGTTTTTCTACTTTCCATGGTGGAATGTCGCACAGTATGCGTAGGGTCGGGGTGATGTTATAATGGTGGGTTAGATACACACGTTTTTCTTATGCATTCAAGATTCGAGGCATGACACTTTTTCGTATATATACCATTCTGATATAATAAGATTAGGTGAGGATAACATGAAAAACAAAAATATTTACGGAATGGTATTCGGTATTCAACCGACTATTTTTTTTTTGGTTTATATATGTGTGTAACGAGCTGAATGAAATATTTTGACTTGTTTCAATTTGTATTATAATGCACGGGTAAATGCTATCAGTGAGTCGTCTTGATTAAATTGACTACCAGTAAATCGGTTAGTCGGCTATAAATGCAGAAATTATAATAAAAATTGATGAAGCATTTTATTTATTATTTAATCGTACGGATTCTCCGTTCCATTATACCGTATCCATATAAAATCCGAACGAATAAAATGGAATCAAATTTCATTCATAATAAACATCTAAACCAATGAAATCGAATTTCACCTAAGATTTTTTTTTTCGTTCTTATATTGGGCTCTTCTTTCGAAATTCGAAAATCTCATGTTCAACAGAACATATTTTCATTACAAACGGATTTTCTAAATGGATAGCGAGACTGATGATGGCAAAAATGTCAAGTTACATACACATTTACTTTGCTGAACCTGCTGGTCTATACTATACGAATAGACACACGAGAAACAGATATAAAAAAGGTAAAATTGATTGAATAAACATAAAAAGGAAATGTCGAGACAAATTTAATAAAAATAAAACAAATTCTCAATAAAATAAAACAAATTTAAGGATAATGTCTCTAAATGCCAATGTTTTCGGCTGATTTACCTTCAATTGATATACATAAAAGAGACTCTACGATATTGAAAGAACGAAGCAAGAAGAAAAAAAAATATCAAGGAAAATTCAATGAAATGGATACTGATGTGCATTGTACGGTGTTTGTTGTGGAATGAGCCACACAGAAACAGATTTAAACAATAAATACGGAAAAATATCCAAAGGGATTTGTAACGAAAATCGTAACTCTAAATTTTTCTTTTCATTATATTTCTTTTCGCTCCGACCGTTGTGGGTTACACAAAATAGTTTAGCAGAACATTCGCCTTTAAAACTCTGTCGCGATATACTGTATACGGCAGCATTGTCTTTTATTGTTCAATTTACCAATGTCTTGAAAGGTTATTACTTTTAACGCTAGATAGACAATATCGACGGGGACAGAAAGAATTTATTTCGTATTATACGCTGCTAATATACTGGGGAAGTTATACCAATTTTGTGCCATTCATTGAGGAGATCAAGTCAAATTAATCAAACGACCACAAAATATTTCCATTTTTTTGTTGCTAAAAATGAACCCCTATGTTAGTCCAATTGAAAAACTAATTATTTTACGGGAGTGGTTGCTACGTGTGACTTGTACGTAGTACACGTATCACGAAGAAACATACAAACGACACGAGAATACTCGCGAACAGTAAATATATTTATCACGTACGCGCGGTGTTCGGATGTCAAAATTACTTAACTAACAGAATAATTCCAAAACTACACTTCAGGTCTATGTTGTTGTCTCGCTTTCGCTTATGTGATAAAATAGAGTACACACTTGTCACTATCAGTCTCGGCAAGCCTCGTCTTCTTTGTGACAAGTGTGTAATATATATTATATACATATCACAAATAGCAACCATACGGTCCGAAGTAAGGCAAGAGAAAGCCTGTCTGGCAGCCACTTATACATATGTATGAGACGATAGCTTTTTTATCAGTTAATTTTTTGTGCTAATTATTTTTGTCCTAATTTATTGAAACGAATTTATGCTTATGATGACGAATTATGCAATTCTAAATTGTGATGAAAACTAGATTTATGCAACCCAAACTAACTCTAATTGTGTCTCACACTGATGAAATGAGATGAGAATAAAGGAAAATGTTTAAAAAAAATGTCGTGCGTTTGGATATAAAGTATAATAAGGAGGTGTGGGAGGCCTGCGGATACGTTTTTTAAGTGACGTTTTAGTGTTTCCCTGGTTTTACCGAAGGCGTTTTTATGTGGGAGGAGATTTAGGCGGTTTGAGTAATTACTACTGAGAAACAATCAATTAATCACTTTGGTTTTGAAGGACGTGGCAGTGGTGACGTGTTGTTGATGACAATGATGCCGCTACCACTATAATATTTCTAATTTCCTTTTTTTACTGATGAGTAATTATTTAGTAAAAACATATAGTCACAATGAAATAATTTCATAATAAACATGTCCACACGACAAATAGTCAACCCAAGACAACACACAATAACTTACAAGTTTCTCTACCTTTCATCATATTTATTCAATTTATGGTGATTTGTTCAAGTGTTTGAGGGTGAAGTATGCAATTATAGTTTGTAAACAAGATCTAATGGCTACCTCTCTCTCACACTGTTTGTACTCTACACCAACCAATACCTAAATCATTTGTTGTGCATTAGACTGCTTTGTATACATGATCCAAGTCCATAAATATTTTAGCAATAGCAAAGCACATAGTGGGTATCATATCACATTACTTCTCCGTTTAGAAGACCTATATAGGGTTGGCAGCTGCAGAATCGCACAAGTTTTGTATAAAGTTGCATAACATTACATAGGTATAAAGACGGAACTTTGGTTGAATATAAATTGCTAGCCAGCCAGAACTAATTACAAAGTCTCTGCTTTACATCTAATTTAAGAATTTATTGTAACACACAGTAGCACTACAATCATTTTCCCACTGCATGGATATGACTGAAACAATGTTCAATTGCACAACGATTATGGTAGTCATCGGAAATCTGAGTAAAATTTCAATGCGAACCGGTAGTGTGTTGAAGCAATATTAATATAATCGAGCCGTGATTGAATCGATGCGTTTAATTGTTAATACGCATTAATGGAATCGTAATCGTTTCATCGAACGCACTATACCGCTGAAGATATTCAAACAAATGTGTTAAAAGGCAATTAATTACATCAATAATGTAATACTTAATTACACCATATAAACATTTGAGGTAATTTAATTTACCGCAACTAAACATTGATTTTCACTAGTAATCAAACACATGTGTAAAATGTTTTCCCTTTTGAATGAGATACACGTCAGAAGTTGTGTACGACACATTAATAGTAATTGAAGTCTTGGATTTAACCTCCTATACACACCACCCCTTTATAAACAATCTTAATATTTTAGAGGTAAAATGCTACTTTCACATACTATATATACAATATAATACGCATATTGTCTGTTTGGAGTAATATGTATGGGAAAAACACTTCCCCAGACCCATTAACATTAGAGATAAACAATCAAAGAACAATTAAATTTATGTCGGCATTTATATGTGAAGGATGATTATACACCTTTTCATGGAAAAGGTGCTGCTTCTGCTACTTGAACTTCAAATAGAACTTCTAAACGAACATTCGTAAACTTATGTGCCAGGAGGATGCATGGAAGATAAAAGGAAATTATTTAATCCATCTCATATTACAATAAAATGATTGTTTTCGGAGTAATATCTGGCGAAATAGGTTTCTCTGTAAGAGAATTTTGTTTCAAGCTTTCATCTTTGCAAATATTAAACGTGGTTATTTACACACAGTAATTGATATAGTCGCGTCAAACCGAATACAGTTGCAGTACGTTAGGCTCTACGATAGATCGTCAAAAAATTTATAAAAAAACGTGTAAACTTAGACAAATGCAAAAATGACAATAGACAAATAAAATTGTTAAATCTGTTACTTCTTTTGTTTAAGCGATATTTACATAAAATATAAAAATGAGTAGTGAATTGAATGAAACATTTTCCATACAATGGTAGGTTAATGTATTCGTTGATAATTCGACATTCGACGCTATGCGCCACTCGTTCCACAAAAATTTAAACTCCGATATGTATGCACATGTTCAAACTCGTGCAACTCGCTTACATGAAACATGTTGTAACATTACTTTAGAGCGGTCATAGTCTGGATATGGAAAATTTTAAAGAGACACTCGGTGACCGAAGCAATGGACACGAGTCGAAGAGAAGGGCCATCATAATATTTGCTGAAAAACGAGTGCCGGCCAATAGGACACTCAATGGTCAAGAATCTAATTGAGCGACCTCTCATCCCCTGTAAAATCCCGGCGTTTCCCGAAACCCACTGGAAGTGACCGTTCAGAAAACTAAGCAAAAAACTTCAAATTATCATCCCCATCAATTCAAATATGTACAACAACAAAAAAAGTTATCAGGAGAATAAATGCTGGCTTAGTTTCAATAAATATTCAACTCGATTAAACAATACTTCAATGTTATCGTATGTCAAAAGGGCACTCTTTCCACGGGCATTCTAGATTCTGTTATGCCAGCTTCATTCTTCTGCAACCTCTCTACGAATGACTAAGCTCAAAGTACTGTAATTCATACATATGCATGCACATGAGATGCCACAACAAAAAAACTGAACGACTACCATTTTTCCCCTTCACAAATTGCTTAAATAACTGATACATTCAGCACAACAACTCAAGTTATATCTCATTGTTTAAGTAAGAGTGTTGTTTTTTTTTGTTCCAACAATTTTCACTTTGAACTTCCTTACATTCGGTTTAATTATTTTTTTAATTTCGCTTCACTGCACATAAGAGACTGTTATATTGTGCAAGATCTCTCCTATAACCGCCAATGCATCTCGACTCAAGTACCACATTAATTTATACAGCCTACCTCCAATTTCCACAACACAAAAACCTAATTATAAAATAATGCCAGTAAAAGTAAGCAGAAAAAAAATCAAATCAAATAAACTACACCATGATAGCAGCGGTTTGTTTTTTTATTTTACACTGGCTTCCTTCGTCTAAAAAAAACATCTCCTTCCTGCCTAGAATTTCTTTAAGAGTGAACATAGCGTAACACACTTACCAACTTACCATTAATGCATGCCAGAGAACGGTGAAAATTTATTTTTTCAAAATTAAAGACACCCCACGGTTTGGCATATTAGTTACAGTTGGTCGGTTCGTTGGTTGAATCAAAACCCTCAATTTTATTATTTATTATTTACTTGAAGGAATTTATGATGCTGTCCCTGAATAAATTCTTTTTTTTTCTACTCTCTCTGCCAGTCTTTCTTATGCTGGCTACGGAAGACTTTTTGTTCTCGTATAAACACAAAATAATTAAAAATGGCGGCAAATGTAAATGAAATGATCTCTATGCTGGAAAATTAAGAGACTTACTGGTTCATGTGTGTTGCCAATTTGAACGTACTGACCATGGTTAATGTGAAAAGTCTACGACATTATAGAGACGATAGGAGGTAGAGAAACATCATTAATTTTTTATGTCATCTTGCCCGTACCTTTTTTTATATATTTGTACAATACTCTCACCCTTGTCGGAATTTATTCCTTTATGTTCTTGTTGTTTTTTATTCTGTATCCTTTACAATCACAAACTTTCGTTGAATTAAATATAAAGCTTCAAAATCACTCTTGTCCTTCTTATTTTAAAGGTATACATGTCAATGTAAACGAACGTACATACGTACGAATGACTATAGATGTTAATATATACACATCCATGTCCACACAATATTAGAGATTAATTTATGTGTTGAGTTGATATATACTAAAAACGCAATGTAGTTTTCTTTTCGATTCCTTTCAGAATGGCCAAAAAAAAGACATTGATGTTACTGGTGCCATAAAAAGAGAGTTTGTATTTAGGGTTCGACCCTTGTCTTAATTAGTCTTTTAAAATCTGAACTGAACGTGGACAGAACGTGGTATTAGTTTATATTTGAAATTATGTGTCCAACGTTTCAGGGGTTGCTGCAGCTGATAGAAATCTGACGGTGGTGATTTAATGAAATGGTAGTTTGATGAGAGAGGACTGGAGTGTTTGAAAGACAAATTATGTTAAAAATATTGTGCAGATATATAAGATGTGGAGGGTTGTTTTCGTGGAGGATATATAATTCATGAAAAGGCGAAGTGATGATTAAGCGGCTTTCAAAAAAAAAAAGTAGAAAATCTAGTCTGGCTAGCCTATCTATATATAGTTATTCGAAAGAAATAAAAAAAGTTGCTGGTGGCATATCTGCGAGCTGACTTCTAGGTGGCAATGGATGCAAAAACCGTAAAAAACTGGTAAATTCGACATACTTTGCCACTCTATTATCCGTTTTCGCATCCAACAAAAAAATGATGTCGGCGCTGCTGGTCATATAGAAACATCAACCTACACCTTTATGTATATAAACGTTTAACATTAAAGCGTATGTTAATGACTAAGAACCGTTAAATGAAAGAAATACTCGGAAGAATGAAATCCTAAACTTGCCATCTATTCAATTGTGCAACCATGTCCCACAAATCCATCCATTGAATAGTCTTTCATTCTTCCAATTTATTCTCATTTCTCTTCCATAGTTTCGTACGCTCCGTCTACGTGGATGCTACAATGCTATTTCACTTTATAAATGTGACTTAAATGGAGAAAAAGATTTATTTTATTGTATATCGCATGTAGAACGTTGTAGAACGTAGGAAACAGCAGTTTCTGCACAACTCGCAGACATGTTAAATTACTAATACACCCCCTTCTCCCAGCTCGTTTTCCCAGAAAATCAGCGAAAGCACAGAATTTCAAGTCGTTATCGTCACTTTGCCGCCACATACCAATGTTTAAATGCAGATCCTACCTAGAATCGACCCCCGAAAATAAAACACGACGCATTACATCGAAATATACAAAACAATCTCAATGCTTGCCAGAACACTCAGACTAGATAAAAGGAGATTTTGGTTTGGAAATTAAGCTTATTTTATGGTGCTTACGTGATGAAATATGTTATTATGGTATTTAACATTCATACCGTCGAAATAAATTATATTTTTGATTCTTTTTTTTTTGCTCTAACTCTGTTGTAAAATACATTGTTGGCATATGTGTTTGCGAAGTGGTTGTGTGTCAAAATGAAATCAGTATATTATATGGTCGGGTGCAATATTTTAAGAACGCAAAGGACTGAAAAGAAAATTTATTCGCCGATAAATGTTTAGAGTGAAATATGAGCTTTTAGCGTCACTGTTTGTTGGTGAAATTGAAATATGAGCTCTTAGTCAGACTGTGATTAAAAAATGTGCTTACAATTTCAACCTGTAGCTATTTCGTAGCAATCAAATTTGTATACACTTTTTAATCTACGACTAACGCCGTATCGTGCGCGGTATATCAAATCCGTTACTTCCCTTGTTAAAACAATTTGTTGATGTTTGACATGGTGTCTGGTACTATAGTAGATTATTGCCATACAGTGGACGTCAGTGAAATTTAGCCATGAATTTGCTTCCCCTATTTTCAGCTTCAGTTTTTATAAGATTTTACCAGGACGACGCATATGCATGTAACTATTTCTTCCTTTGAAACAAGTACTTTGTTTTGTTTGAGTGAGTAGTTTGTGAGTGTTTGTATGAGTGGACCTGCTGCAAAACAGCTGAAACAAATACATTTCTAAATTTCGCTGACGTCCCCTGTATGAAGATAAGTATAGACGCTCGCCGAGATCTCCCGTCACCATCATATACCAATTTCACATACGCTAAATTAATAAATAGTGTTGTCTTGTATAAGTGAAAATGAGACGTAGTAAATGACGCATTAATGATTAATCTGACAAAGATATATATTACTTCACTCTAGTACAATATAAGGAGTCTTTCACAAATTACACACGCTTTCAATATGTTGTTTAGGAAGTTCATGCTAGGTGAGGTTAGAGACGTTTGTCCTGAGTTGTTGGCGTTAATGCAACAGTCTTATAGACATTTTTCTAATCTTTATTTTCTTGATGAAACTCTGCTTTCAAGGAGAGGGTTTCAACAAGGAGATCCTTTGGGACCTTTCGGTTTCTGCATAGGTATTATGAAGATGACGCATTCATTAGATGCAAGGTTGAATGGTTGGTATTTAGATGATGGTAGTATTGGTGACATGCTTTCTGTAGTATTGGGGGATATTAGGAAGATTTTAGAATTTTGTGATTTGTCAGGGTTGCCTTTGAATGCTAAGAAGTGTGAAGTCTTTTTTGTGAGTGCTAGTGAAGGTGAAGCGGCTCATATGTACTCTGAGATTTCGTCATTGTTACCAGGGATTAAGCGGGTTGATGAGTCTTCGTTGGAGATGTTGGGCTCGCCTGTTTTTGAGTTAGGTTTAGAAAGGATGTTTTCAACAAAAGTTGAATCTATCAAGTTGATGTGTGATCGTTTAACTTTGATGGATGTTCATCCTGCTTTGTGTGTTTTTAGGAAGTCTCTCGGTAGTTGTAGGTTTAATTATTTGTTGCGTTCCTCGAAGGCGTTTTTGTTAGGTGATCGCTTGAGAGCTGTTGACGAGATTTTCCGTTCAACTCTCGAAGCCATTGCGAATGTGAAGATGTCTGATTTTTCTTGGGACCAGGCTTCTCTTCCTTTAAGCTTTGGAGGTATAGGTGTTAGGAAAGTTGAGGATATTGCGATGCCAGCTTATCTGTCGTCTGTTTATTCTACTTTAGAACTGTCGAGTGAGATATTGAGAAAGGTTAGTTTTCAGGTGATCGAAACTAGTGTTTTGGAATTAATTGAGGAAATACCTCGAGATTTTGTTCCAGAAGGTGACGAGAAGAAGAAGAAGCAAAAGAATTGGGATCTGCCGATGATTAAGAGTAAATTCGATGAGATGTTTGACTCGAGCGAACCTGTTGCTCGTGCAAGACTACTTGCATCATCAACCAAAGAATCTTCAAAGTGGTTGCAAGTAGTTCCATCGAGCCAATTGGGTTTGCTATTGGATAACAACTCTGCTAGAATTGCTGTTGGTCTTCGTTTAGGTTCTGGTTTATGCGAGGAACATAAGTGTGTTTGTGGTGGAATGGTTCAAAAGGATGGCTTACACGGCTTATCATGCAAAATGAAAATTAAAAAAATTGCTGCGCATGATGAAGTCAACAAAGTTTTTTCTCATGCATTTTCTTCAGTAGGATTTCCATGTTACAACCACCAGCAGGTATGTCTAGAGATGATGGTAAAAGACCTGATGGAATGACCCTGATTCCATGGAGTCATGGGAAATCTCTTATTTGGGATGTAACCATAAGAGATACATTGGCGCCTTCATACATTAATGAATCTAGCAAGAAACAGCGGTCGATTGCGGATAACGCAGAAAGATTTAAACACAATCATTATAAGCGTTTAAAAGAAAATTATTTGTTTACTCCTCTAGCTTTCGAGACTTTAGGCTGTATGGGACCTGAAACAAAGAAATTCATTGAGAAATTAGGAAAAATTATAAAGGCCACTTCAGGGGAACCGCGATCAATGGATTATTTATTGCAGAAAATTTCAATTGCGATACAAAGAGGCAACGCTGCGTGTATTTTGGGGACTTTGGGACCGGATAGAGTAGATGATTTTTATGTGTGTAACCTTTGATTTTTGAAAAGATCGTTTTTTTACGGGCTGCATCATTGTGAGCAGCCTTTTTTTTCGCATATTTAAATAAAGAGAACACGCTCCGCACGGTGAAGCGTCGTGTCAATCTGTTATAATATTTTCTCTACGAAAACAGACTCAAATAAGAATTTAAATGAAAGGAATATCTGGTCATACAAGTCCGGATGGAGTTATAATTGATAATTGAAAATAGACTTTTTATAAATTTCACAAGAAGTTGCTAGAAATACAAGAGTAGTTACAGTTAAAGACATGTACACGAGTCGAAACAACGATTTTCACACAATTATGTAAGTTTTTTTACCTCAAGTGCGGCGAAAGTGAATTTTTCTTTTGCTCCATTAGTAATTAAAACCATTAGTGAATTTTCGCAGCACACATGAGGTAAAATATTTTGCTTAAAAATTACAATTTCAGAATTTTGTGAGGTGTTTAGGAGATGACGAGATGTACAGGAGATGACGATTTTCTATATTAAATTATTAAAACCATTTTCGGGGTTTCAGTTAAACTGGTCTTTTCGAAATGCAACATATATCAAAATAAACCAGATGCCTTCCTGTTTCAGTAATGTATAAGAAACTGATCGCAGACACCCCTTTCCCTTAAAGTTTAGCAACTAACACGATAAGCTTATTGATGTTGTTGATAAATATTTTGAATTTTCTTCTATCTCATAAAGTTTATTCGAGTGCTCCTTCAAGTTTCCCATAAAAACAATAGAAACTAACCAATTTTCAACAAACTTTAATAATATTCGTGAATGCGACAAGGCATTCAAGATCATTCAATTGTACAATGTACATGAAGAGCTTTTATTTACACCTTGATCACGTGCTGGATTTTCACAACGAAAGTCTTAACAAGTAAGGAAAAACTCTCAAAACTAAATTTCATAATTCCCTTAAAAAGTTGATGACTTTGGGAACTGGTTCAAGTTCAAGACAACAAACTCGAACATCGAAAAAATATTTCTGTTCCCTACAAAGTTTAGGATTATTGCTAATTACTTTCCATATACAAAACCCAAAGTCTGGGACATGAATTAATGCGAAAAGTTTTAACAGCATCAGTTAAACATCGAGTCACATTTTACAAACCGTCGCAAGTGAATACCGCTCATCGCTTTCTGGTAAAAGAAGAAATTATTTTTTGCGATAAAAAAGCAATTTTGCGACGTTTCGCAATTGCATTTTCTTTCTGTTAAATAGAAATGTTCGATGTTTTCGATTATTTCTACGTATTCTGTGGGTTGTATTAAAACGTTGGTGGGCGGTTTCCATTTTTTTTTGTATGTATAACGCATTTCCCCTTCGTATAATATTGCTGGGAGTTTTCCATTTTCATGTATAAACTTTGCTCGTTTGTTTGTATTGTACACTTAGAATAGGTCTATAGCTTTTCGATTATTTTCTTCATTTCAGTGCTGCATTTGATGTTGGCTGAATCGGGTGGTTGGGAGTGTATTTCGTTCTGGCTACTGTTTTGGTACAAAAATCATTTTTACGTAAACTTTTTCATGGATTGTAGGTGTTCGTTCTAATGCGATGCACAAGCATATTGAATAAATTACCAGTGATTTTGTGTGGTTTATATGGTGGTGGAGGTTTGATGAAGTGTTTAGAACGTCATATATCAAGTATATACCATTAAAACAAAGGTCTTTCAGTATTTCATTTTAGGAAAATTTTGATGGAAAAATATCACAACGAATACCTTAGTTCTGAGAACACATTCCATTTTTTGAGTAACAAGTCATTGTTCCGAATGGATTTACACATGATGGGAATTTTCTACGGTTGGCAGAAGGTCGAACAAATATTTCCATTCATTTGGATTTGATTTAGGTAAGCTCGCAGATAAGTGAAATTTATTACGGTTTTGATTTGAGGTGTCTGTAATTTATGCATAATTGGATACTTAAAAATTCGGTTTAGAAAAGAAGGACCAGATTCTTTGTTAAATGAAAGTGTCCATGACTTGACACGAAATGAAAAAACTCGAAAATCGTTATTTTCGTTTGTTTTATGCGTAATTCGTAAATGATGTTGACTTCGCAGCCACTCCTGAATCAAAATACGCCATGAAATTCACACTTCTGCAAGTTTTTTTTTTGATTGAATCTAGACACAACCGTGTAGGATAGCCACACTCAGCTCAGGTAATATGATGCTCGATGGATCTAGCTTTAATATCACAACCAATTAAAATGTAACGGAAGGATTGATGGGATTGGTGAATTGTTCTTTTTACCTGCAGATATGAAATCTGTTTGGAACCGGAAAGTCGATTTAATTTTCAGGATTATTGCCAGGAGCGGAAAAAGGATAATAAGCGAATTATTGACCGATTCATAAAATTTTGAATGTTTCCAGTGACAAAAGGAACCGACAAATGATTTTCCTTTGTATTTGAACTTTGAAATATTTTTTGCTGCTTTGAAAGGGCTTACAATAAAGTCGTAAGAACATTGAAAAGAGATAGTGCGAGAAATGAAGAGCCATTGCTTAAAAGTTACTATAAAAGAAAGGTAAGAACTACATAATTGACCATTTAGGTAACATTATAAAAATTTAAGAAACTCAGTATCATTAAGTCATATAAAACGTGCTGCATGAAAGTGAAAATGGGGTTTAAGAAGGAACGTAAACCAATCGTTGATTTCATTTTGAATCAATGCATGAAGAACAGAAGTGGTAAAATCAGGAATTGACTAGACTGGAATGTTGGATTTAGAATCTCATTGATATGAACAAAAATTATTGCAGCCCTACGGGACACATAAACGTAAGAGACTGGTATACTTAGTTCAAAATTCGACTGAATAATTCAAATCGAATGAACGCACACTTAAAAAGCACAAAGAGTATTACACTACTTTCGATCCGACTGCAAAATGTCGTTTTCTTCAAATTATACTTTACGTTGTCGACGTGCAAGCACAAAAAGGGTTTTTTTTTGGTTCGTTCCTAAAAATATTGATCTTTTTGGGGTTTAATCCGTTATGCATTACCCAGCGAAAATTCAATTTGCAAATTATACCCCAATGTTACAGCACTCTTTACTGTTTTCGAATGTTGAGTATATATTTTCTCTGTGTTAAAATAATACGAAAATGGTATGCAGAGAACACACTCTTATATGGGTGGTGTGGTAAGTGGGTATTCTATAGATGGAAAATGTATTCTCGAAGCACTAAAATTTTTGCTGATTTCTCGACAGAAAGTTGGGAGCTTAATTAAGATTAGTGGAAGGGTTATATGTATTGTGTACATATAATATGGCAAAAGCTAAAAGGGTCATGTATATGCCGGTGCTTATGTTTATGCATATACTTGATGAATTTGCGTACATTTATACTACGTATATGTGTTATAGTGTCGATCTGGCAGCGTATACTGTATGGGAAACATGAGGATATATATTGATGTGGTGTGGATAACGTAAGTGCATTTAAAATAGGGATTTTCCGCTGACGGGCTCATGGTAATGAAGGAATTGATTTTGTTGAACTCAATTGCCTCTCACAATTATTCAATTATTTTGGCTAATTTCGATTTCACAATAGGGCATTAAAAATGGTTGTACGTCTACATTGTCTGTTTATGGTCATTCGCAAGACTAGCCACGATCATGATCGTCGTCACAGCAAAAGTCCATTTTTACATAAATTTTACGGAGTTTTATCAACTCATACACAGAGAAGAATCCTGGATTAAATTTTAATCTTTCTTAGATTACAATTGTTAAAACTATCATATGTGCAGAATGCACAGAGAAAAATCCTGGATTAGATTTTAATCTTTTTCGGATTACATATAGGACCAAATTTATTTTTGGGTTGAAATCTAATTTTTCGAAAGATTACTTGCATTTAATCTTTCGAAAATAATCTGTCGATGGATTAGATCGAAATCTTTCAAGAGATTTCAATTTTTTTTATTTTGAAATCAAAAATTTTTTTCAACATTTATTTGAATATTTTTATTCTGAAATTGTGAATTTTATTTGTTTAGTTGAAATTATTTTTTTTTTACTTACTTTGATCAGGATTTGAACTCTTTCACCTCGCTACCTCCGTATCTCCAGTCCTGTACTTTACCACTGAGCTATTGGGTTCTTAATCTTGGCAAGATTTATTTTCGAACCGTTGTTGCGGATATTTTAATCTTTCAATGATTAAAAAATAATCTTCTATACGAAACCTTTGTACCAACTGAGGTAACCATCATAGTAAACGAGTTCAAATCCTAATCGAAAGCAACATTTTTTTTTGATTATTCAATAAACGTTTATTATATTTCATAAATCTGGATGAGCAACGAAAAGGAAGTTGATCCTGGCAAAATGTTTTATATTTTACTTCACTTCTCATTGCTACTATCAATTTTAGCCACTTTAATCCGAAACGCAATCTATCGAAAGATTTAATTTTTGTAATCTTTGAAAAAAGATTGAAAATAAATCTTTCGAAATATTTAAAATGTTCGTAATCTTTCCGTAGATTAAACATTTAATCCGACTTTTTTCTCTGTGTGAGTACACCAGCTGAATATCACCAGATGGATCTACTAACACACACTTATTGTATCAATCAAAACACATTCTTAACAATGTGTTTACTTCATTCATACGCGTTATGTGCGCGTAGATGACGTTAACGTAGAAATGCGCTGTGTGTAGGTTGTCTTTGAATGTTGTACACAATGCACAGTGTTTTTGTTTGTACACCAGCTGGTGATATTAAGCTGGTGCTCATTCTGCACATATGAAACTTTTAACAATTGTAGATTTTGTAGATTCATTTTTGAATCTTTCCAAAGGTAGTGAACCTTTCGAAAGATTTAATTGAAATCTTTTCAAAGCCTAAATTTAACGTTTGTAGATTTCAAAAGTTAAATAAAACTACTTCTAGATTATCTTAGCAACACTAAGACATTAGAATTGTTTTAAATGTTCATTTCGTTAGAATTTTTCCTTATCTTGGTGGGATGCAAATTCGATTCCTCCGGATCTTAATTTTAATCTTTCCATAGATTATTTGGAGCCGTACTTACATACAACGTAACCAAGTGTAAAGATTTAAATTGAAATCGCTTTTGTCTGTCGACTGATGTCAAGGATTGAACTGAATAAATAATGTAGGTCATGTAGGTCTAAAACAAATTTATAGAAAAGATCAAATTGAAATTCAAAATTTTAAACTTACACTGAGAGAAACATAAGAGGTCATAAGCAGACATTTACGGAATTAGGCATACGTATGTAAATTGAATTTACTTTACTAGTGAGGTAATGTGGCCTTTCCCTCACTCGTGAAGACCCTTTCCTCCTCTCGTAAAGTAAAACGCCATACTTTACACGTGAAATAATTTGATATCTCGTATCCAGATGAGTAAAAGTATCCGAGGACTTGGTATAGTAATGTACTATTAGTCACGTGGATATCGAATGTGCGGAACTATTTGGATTATAAACGTTGATACTTTTTGTTCGACTGTAGATCGAATTTATAATCTTTAGAAGAGTCTAATTTTTTAGACCCTAACCAAAAAACTAAAACGTAATCTTTGAAAAACCTCCTAAACTTTCTAATCTTTTGAAAGTCAGGATTTTTCTCTTTGCAGAGGGAATATTATTCCATATGCATGTAATCGCATAGACTACTCCGAGGCGCTCCGAACTGCATGCAATATTTAATTGAAATTGCAATCGTACCGCGTTTTAGTCATTGAATGTGTTACTTCTATGGTTTAAATTATGTCTTAGTATTTGATGTAGATCTTTTACTTCACTGGTTTTAACATTCATGTTGCATACAAAAGCGACCACAAGGGATCGATTGACTGAAAGTATTTTTGTCAATAGAATTGTTCTCCCTTTGTTTTTAATTTCAGACGACGCATATTGTATGAAGAATTATATTTAGTTTGAAACGACTCTTGGAGATGGTCACATTGTGATCGAAACCGTAGGTGGAATAAATAAATGTTTGGTATAATTGAAAATTGGTTGTGTTTTAAACTTAAAAGTGAAAACTTGACCACAAGAGAAATCTAAGTGCATCCTCGTTGTCGATAACATACTTACTTTTACTTTTCCGGCACTACAGAACCATGGACCTTGGCCTGAGTCTAGAATCCGGTTCCAGCGTGTCCGGTCAATTGAAATTGTTGTCGATAACAGATAACTGGTAAAAATAGAACAATATTGGCTAATGCATCGATGGTATTTCAGATGTCATCCTATCCTGTCATCCTAAAACAAGTATTGGTTGATTGTAGGTAGCGAAAACTGAAGAGCTCAAACTTCCAGACTAGAACCTTATCTTAACGGAATTGTGAGTAGCTCCGGTCTATAATATTGCGGTAAAGATCGAACTAAAACGATACCATCATCACTATAAAAATTTCTGGATTGTTTTTTACAAGATGAAAAATAAATATTTTCCATTGACGTAATTCACCGTACTTAACGCTAAATCAACAACTTGAGCAACTAACATTTCGTGAAAAAGCCTTCACCATTCAATCAAATTACTCCTTACGTAGAGTATAGCTCTCAAGTATATATGCACATTCCAATGTGTGGATGCCAAAATAATCAAACGAGAAAAAATCTAATGCGGAAATTCAATTCAAATGACAATAAACATAATAGTACTCTTAAGCGAACAAAAGAAAGGGCGCCTCGTCGACCAATCTAAGTCTTAATCATCATAACATCTTCAGAAGCTGAATACAAACAAATTCATAAATATCATCATCTTCATAATATTTATCTTACTTTCTATACGTTTTTTTTATTTACTTTTTTATTGTATGCCATATATACATAACATAATATGGTGTTCTCGCGCGTTTATTTTTTCATTTATCTAACACGGAAATCCCTTGTTATTTAAAAAGAAATTCGCTTAAGGGAAGGCAACAAGAGCACAAAAATACAGATCATAAGGGCCATCTCTGCTTAAAGCCACTTGAATGTCAAAAGAGGAAAAGATTTATTTTATGATAATGGAAGAGTCAGTGTTAACTGAACAATACATTGCATATAAATACGTTCGTATGGGGTCGAGTGTATTACATTATTTTATTTGCGTTGGTTGATATTACAGGGTGGATTGGTTGAATCTTTCTTCTAGCATAGATAATAATGTGCGTTGCTTCCTAACTAGTAAAAATAAAATATAGGGACTCGCCCCCGCTTCGTGCTGGGAACCTCTCATTCCCTAAAAAAACTTTTTAGCATTCTTTAGAAAAATAACTATTTTCTACTGCAAGGATAAAATATTCATAATTTTCAGCAAAAAACTAGGTAGCAAACGCAATTGACAGAATCCTAGCTATGATCATAAGTAGTAACATTATGTATTAGTTACGGGTTGATGTGTTTTTGCATGAAAATAATGAATATTTTCACTAGCAGTAGTAGATAAAATCTTGTTGCTAACATGTTAGTAAATGAGTTTTTTGCGCAAACTCACAATCTACTGTGAAAAACAACACCATTTACTAACTATATAGCAATATAGCTATTACACAAGAAATACGAATATCCTCATAAAACTAAAGAACCTTGGAAATCCAAGAAAATCCTCAGAACTCAAAATGTAAGTACTTAAAAATTGATGGAAATCCTTGAAAATCTAGCAAGAAAATATTCCTAAATTACAGAAAATCTTCTTTTATATCAGTCAGTTGATAAAACTTATATTAAAAGAAGTCCTAGATTATAGGAGTTGTGACTACAACTTAATCTGTTTAAGTCTGCAAACATATTTCTTAAGCTTCACTCTCAACACAATATTCGACATATAATATGCTAACGTCCTTTTCCAAAACATCCATCTGTAAGGCATTCCCAATTCCCTGTTGTTTTTCCTGTTCACCCTGTTTACAGATACAGTTCAATGTTTACCAAAACATTTCTCCAAAGTAATATATTAATAAAATAAGAATGGATTTTGGCATTGATACTGATGGAGTACACGAGCATCAATTCATTAGTTTTTGAGAGTGATGTGTACTATATTTTCGACTGGATAATAATGTTACGTACGCCGTCAATAATTCCAATGGAAACACATATATGCCATTGCAATACAAGCGATAATGAAAACTGTACAAAATAATTCTGTTTATAATACCTAAATAATATTCATGTAATACCCACGTCTTGGATGAACATTTTTTTTATATCTTTCTTCTCTGCTCTTTTTAACAAAAGAAATGGGTAAATAGGCTTACGATACTGAATCCTTTTTTATTAGATAATCAACGTTGGTATCAATCCTAACGAAATTATGTAGGTAAGTATAACAAAAAGCCCCCCATGTTTAATTTTTTCTTTAAATATTGAGGGAGCAAAATCGCTGGAAATATATTTATTATGAAAAAAAAGCTAACGTTCACTCCACATTGGTTTGTTTACATTGCTGCTGAAAAAGAAAGAAATTTTATATTTTAAGAAAGCAAAGTACGGTGGTATGTCATTTCCCGTTTTACAAACTTAAGATATCTGACTGGCAACGCGTGCCATTAAATTGTCGAGATATATACGTTGATGTTGAGCATGAGCTGAACAGCGATTCGGTTTAAGTTGTTCAGAAATATTAATTGGACTTACCGAAGCAATATTGAAGATTTCTAAAGTATTGACAAACAAATTGGTATTGTCCCATTGTATACCTTCTTCGTCCATGGCTTATTAAAAAGAAAACGTAAATTGTTGTCTGATGGACTTTCGATGCACATTATGATAAAAAGTTAAGATTTCCACAATTTTTCCAGTGAAAGTTATAACTTTACTTAACGCAGTGACGGCTACCATAACGAATACCATAACGGATTTTCATACACTTCTACTTCACGAAATGAGAGCTTCAAGTTTGTTTGTAAGCTGAGTAAGTAGCTTGAGCTGTATGCTAGTTTTTATCGCAAATAGTAGGTTTTCAACCTTCGCCTTCGCCTCGGATCAACAATTTCACATCTTTTGCAAAAAAACCTTATACAGCAATACGTTGCACAATAGTTATCTAATGTCAGCGAGTAATAATATATATTACACACTTGTCACGAAGAAGTCGAGGCTTGCCGAGACTGATAGTGACAAGTGTGTACTCTATTTTATCACATAAGCGAAAACGAGACAACAACATAGAACTGAAGTGTAATTGTTGAATAAAACTTCTAATGAAATAATTTTGACATCCGAACACCGCGCGTATGTGATAAATGATTTTTAGGCACTAGATGTCTGCCGTAATTTGCATAAAAAACTTTAAAAAAAATAAAACAAGAAAATTCTTCTGTTCTATTTTTCAAATAAGTCTTTTGGTGCAAATAACGCATATGTGTAGATTGTCACTCCGGGCGGTAGGGCGAGTGAGACAATAAATGTTGTAAGAAAAATTTCGTGCACCAATCGGTCTCCCGGATATATTTCTGAAGTCTGTAAGTTATTTTTAGTAAATCATTATTCTAAGCAAAAAACTGTTCTACGGTATGGCTCTAAAACGCATCGATTATCTTTATGCCGTGTGCATGAAATTTGGAAGTCAGATTTTCTGAACAGAGAATCCAAACGAAAAACATAAACAGCAAAGGCCAGTATGACAGACTCACTGAAAAATAATTAAACTTTGACTGTAACGATTTTAATTAAACAAAATGACAGTTGTAGTGATCTCAGACGTCCGGTAAACTAATTGTTATCTCAATCAGGCCGATATTTTTCTAGCGATAAGACTTTGAAATTATCAATACTTTTGCTTATTATGCTTATCTTTCTGCATATATTAGGGAACGTCAGATTGTTCGAACAGAAACGGAATGCCCTACACAAACGGAAAAGCAAACAATTTTTCTTTGGGACAATGTAGCTTTTCCTAAGAAAAATCGTTTGTGTTGGACATTCCGTTTCTGTTCCAACACCTGCAGTGTTGGTCTCCCCAAACAAACAAAAGTCAAACGCAAAAACAATACAAATGATGAAAATTACCCACAATTAATCAAAAACTAATGTCTCTGTGAAAGAGATTAAAAATTCTCGTGTTATATCTAAGTAATGAAGATATTGTTCGTGTGAATGAATTGATTATTATTTTATGGAATACCGAATGTCTACTGCATAACATACAATGAATCTGGGGGATAAATGCGAAAACGTTTCTTCACTATACAATTTTGTTACTTAGGATCTCACTACGAGATGCAAATATAGTAAATATAGTTCCCATATATAGACACATAATGCCGGCGGATAAACCTAAATTCATTACCATCGGTTCACCGATTCAACCAAAACTAAGTTGTTTTCAAGATATATGAGGGTAGTTTTATGTCTTTCGATGTACCCCGTTTTCATTTTCTTTAGCTGACTGGTGGTACACACGTATTATATTATGGCAAAATGTATGGGATATTATTTTGTTGGATAGATAACGATTTTCAGTTGTAAGAAATAATAAGTGCTTAACGAGGCTTTAATATTTTCGAGATTGGTTTCAATTGTTTTTGCTATCCAGTTTAATTTTGAATTGATTTTCTTTATGGACAGTTTCTTTTTGTACGGGTTATTGTTTTCACATTTTGCGGGGCACCCATAATACACGACGAGGTGAATATCATTAATCTAGCAAAGTTTATTATCGTTGAATCTCTCAACGAACCGAATTTATCATGTATTTACAATTCGAATGGACCGGAGACATAAAAAGTGAAAGCAAACGAACGAAGAAAAAAAAATATTTGAGTTTTCTGTGTAACCTCTATCGTAGACATAATATAATAGCAAAAGACATGTATACCCGAGAAACAAAAAGTATTTTGTTCTTGACGGTTGCTTTAATTTAATCTGTTTTGAAAGTAGGTGGAGTAGGAATGACTTTGCTAATTAAATAGGATAATTTTCCATTAGTCAGTGACAAAAATCTGAGAGCATTAATTTAAGGGCTTTTTTTGCTGATTAATCCAAATTTTAACTTTGATATGGGGTTTTCTCCTGTGTATATAAATAGAACGAGAAAAGCGGTGGAAATAAAAAAAACGCAAAAAACGCACGGGATCTTTTGTTTGATTTCTTCGCAGGAATTTCAAATCAAAATTTTTCTTTCCATTTAAAACAAGAGGGTTGAAAATCTTTAAAAAAAAGAAACCCGCATCAGAACAGCGAAAAAAATATTTCAAACACTTCAGGAATATTAATTTAATTTTGTTTTTCAATTTATTTTTTAAATTATTTTTGAAAGCAAAATATAAAATTTGAATGTTAAAGCAAAAATTTCTATATATTATGTACAGAGCGGGGCCCAATGAATTTCGTGTGGAACAACACACAAAAAAACACCAGCCATTCATTCATCATAGCCATGCCAAAATAATTATAAAATTTTAAAATGCTTCTACGTCTCAGGAACGTGGTGTGTATATATACGCATCCATAGTTGTGTAATTGTGAATTGGGATAAGGATTAACAAGGGTTAACCGCCATCGGCTCTTTGGACTTTTAATTATCAGAAATTGGTATACGAACGTGATGTTGAGTTGAATGTTAAGATATGTACGATGTAGGCACACAAAACATAAAACAAAAGGGTGCAAACCAATTCATATCCATCTATAGTAACGACATTGTATATTGTAGGTATATAGATGCCATGTACACTTTTACATTCTGTGAGAAGAGAGGAGATATTGCACCATTGTATTGAAACCTATCCTGAGGGGAATTCTAATTTTAAGATAATCCTTTATCAACATGTTCAGAATAATGATTGATAAGATATTTTTGATGGGAACTCTTGCTGGTTCGGCCGGATATTGAAAGTATGTGCTCTGTCAATATTGATTTTAATATTAAATTCCGAATTGAAAGGAAAACAAAGATTCAATTCAATTCTAAGATTTCCTATTCTCTCATAAATTTTAATTATCTCGCTTTAATCATCCATCCATCCATCCCAAAAATATCCCAACCTTATAACCGTATCGTACACATTATTCGTAATAATTTTCTAACAATAAAAAAAATATTTTTCTTATTTTGAACGAAAGAAACTTTCGAAGAAAATACCGTTTTGCCGATGCCGGTCTCTTCCTTAAAATCGTTGTTGATAGGTGTGAATATTGAATATTGAAAATTAAATCCAATTTCGTTCATTTACATATTCAAATCAACGAGAAATTGTCGTCTCGTAACGGCCAGTTATCTGTTTCGATCGACATTTCGACAATGACTTTGAATAAAATTTATGTGGCCTCAATCTGTCGAAAATGTTTACACCAAATAATGTAACAGACTCGATAAATAACTTTAATTAATTATTTCGCTCTAACCAACGGCCAATTTGACTTGCTGAATGAGCAATTACAATGGCTAATTTTATCGACTAGAATCACAGCTGAAGCAAATACCGGGGGCGATCTGTCTTCTGCTTCTGCCTCTGTAGAATTTCAAAAGAATAAGGTTCTTTGTGATCTTTTCCCAGCTTTATTTCAAGGTAGTGGCATATTATTTGACTACACAGATTTCTAGGACCCGAAAATTGCTGGACCCTCAAGAAACGATCAGTTCTTAGGAACTGACCTTAGATTACAGCAAGAATGACATTAATCCCGAAAAATTCAAAAATCTAAAAAAGAGAATCACACAAGATTGGTTCCACAGTTTTTCATGTTCTACGAAAAGTCTAAAACGAGCGGATTGACACAAGAGGCAGAACAATATAACGGAAGATGGTAACACTTTATATGCATGATCTGAACTAAGAATAATTTGTGCTATGATACCTCCGGATACGACCAAATAGCTAAAACCAGAAACATTGTGCTGAAATATGTTACATACAAAATATCCATTTGCCACCACCCACCCACATCGTTGCTGTTATTATCCGCGTTATTATTCCATTTTTTACCGAAAATTGGACTATGCATTTGATCTGTTTGTACAACGAAATTCGTCAATTAAAACCAATTAACATGCTCTATTAAACCAGCGGGAAACTTGCCCATTGTTCATTTCTAAACACCAATTACCTAAATTCAAAACAATTCATTTTGACAGATATGACACTCCCTCACTCCTCCTAAATAAAGTTTAATTTGAAATTAAGAAGATAATTTGTTTGATTCGGGCATTTTTTTATGAGTTGATTCATCATTCTTTACTTACATTTTCATCGAAAAAAATCTTTATTTTTCATGAGTCTATCGTTTTGATATAATTGAATTTTCGATACACAAATTGAACAATAGAATCGCAAAAAAAAATCTTTCTCTCGATAATATTTTAATGTGTCTGAAGCTGAATGTTGTTTGGGCAACAGAAAAAATATGCCAATACCAAACCAATCTGTTTGTGCCACGATAATGTCAAAAGTAATTAATTATTATCGATCCAAAACAAACAACCTCAGCACCATACAGTTTGTAAGCCAGAGAAAAAAAAACAACTCCGGTTCACCCCAAATATTTTTCTCACTCCATCGATGCATGACGCAAAAATAATATTATCCCCGATTTTCCATGCAAAAGGAAAACCCCATAGAAATTTTATAATTCATTTTCATTTACGTTAAGTGATTTTCGACTTATTTGAATTTTTGTTTTTTTTTCTTTTGTTTTTCATTACAAATCGAAATGAGGACTTTCGAGTATCGTCGTGTGCGTATGTTGTATATATTCAATAATTGCTGTTGGACTTATATACATTAACGGATGAAACATTTTTATGTGATTCACTTTTCTGTATGTTGTCGCAAAAATCTCCAACAAATTCCGTTCCAATAAAATTCCATCACATTCGGAAAATGACATCCTATTAAAAACAAATATCTCAAAATGGATTTATTGGCTAGTTTGTATACACGCATCCGGAGAGTATCGTTATCCCGTTTTTATATCGGTTATATGACCCTCCAGGGTGTTTTAAAAGTCATCAATAAAAGTGATAACACAGTGTTCGGGTTCATATATTCCGACTAGTTTGGGTCGTCGTTGATGATATTGTTACACTAGGTTCGATGAGCTTTGCGGGGCGTATATATATAGCTTTAACTGTACAACAAATTTGTGGGGTTGGTTGATAGCTTCTCATAATTTTGTAACTTACTTTCCGAGCACGTAATTTGAAACGTAATTCGTGTAGTGGAAAATGTTATTATCGAGGTGATAACATTTGGAGATTAGTTTTAATTTAACTAAACATGTACATGTGTGTCGATATTTTGCGAATAAAAGTAAATTTATGAGGACGGAGAACATTTTAATTGAGAAAAAGGATCATAATTCATAGGCTCGTTAAAAGTGTTCAATGTGTGTAGTTCAGAAACCTTTTCAGCTTTGAAATGTCTGATTTCTTTAAACCGTCTGGTTCTTAGATTGAAAAAAATCAAACGGATTGTATCTAAGGAG
Organism: Bradysia coprophila; assembly: GCF_014529535.1. NCBI lineage: Eukaryota > Metazoa > Arthropoda > Insecta > Diptera > Sciaridae > Bradysia > Bradysia coprophila. Next base: position 1,588,194 of record NW_023503302.1, on the reverse strand, counting down.
ATTCGTTAGTACGCCCTTACTTAGCGCCGAAAACTTACTCACATAGAACGGTGTTTTCAATTACAAGACAAGAGAAATTTATTTTGCCACTATGAGTCAAAGGCTTTTGGCGATCGACAAGACTAAATCCACTTAATGTTAGCTAATAAGAACTGGGTAAAGAAACAAGAAAACCTTCATTAAGTGGATCCTAATTAACTACTCTAATCTGAGCGGCAAGATAGTTTTCATTCCCGTGGTACAGATTTGGAATTATTAAATTTTAAGTCGACAATGTACCATTCTTGCATTTCGTGCCACTTCCAGTGTCTTATATAAAAAATTTACTAAAATTAGATTGTTATTTTTCAGTGTTTAGAGCTCTGTAGCTCGTTGATTCGCGTCTGGACTTTTGTATTTGAGGGTAAGCAATCAACATAAATTCTGAAAAATCTTTGTTAAATAGTTGTAAACAAACAAACAATTTTCTAACAGCACGCCGTATAGGGACTCGACCATTGGGTCGTAAAACCCACACAAGTCTTACTTTTTTCTTATTACGCAAGTAAAAGGAAGATAGTACAACTTAACCCTAGTAATAAATTAACAAATAGTTAAGATTGTACTATTCATACCAATAAAGGGGTTTTTTACTGTTTTGACAGCAAACTATTAATGTATGAATTAGCGCTCTAGATAAGTAATTTTTCGAGGAATCACACCGCGAATGCAATAATAAAAAATTGTAGGTGTTCACTGTCCAAATAGACTATAGTTTTGTGAAACAGGGAAGTAAACAGTATACACATTAGTTATTTATATATCATCCCGTACAGGCTCTAAGATTGCAGAACTAACTCCCAAAAGCTACCAATTATTTCAATAAGTTCTTTTCAATTCCCCATGATTCCTAAATTGATTCCCAGTCTCAGTGCCTGGTTACTCTACAAAGTAAAGAAAGGGGGCAGTGTAAATCTAGAATTTTCACCCTAGATAATAGCCATACACAAGCGTCCTACGCAAATTTGACGTTTCTCTTGTAATTAATGGACTCTCCCCATGTAATGTAAAAAAAACTTCGGTTAATAATAGTCTTTCAAAGAATCCGTTTGAAGATCTTGATTTAAAATAAAATGAAAACATGGTTGCCCCAACTAAAGCTAAAGCAACCAATTATGTGCAAAATACACTCTACCCAGAAATAGTAAATCAAAAATGTCGATTGTGAAATGCATTGCAATATATAACTTTCAAAAATGTATCTATCGAACGAAATCAATTTTAAAATCATAAGTATCAGCGATTCTAACCATACCAAGGTATAATATCAATAACAAACGACAAAAAACCGTTTTTACCGCTTCATATCATACGTTTTACCATCCCATTTATACGTTTTTTTTTCGCTCTCTCTCTGTAGATTTAGTTTTAGCTTAAGGGATCAACACTGATTCACATCCAATAACCATTCATCTATCACGTGTCGAGTATCCTGGAGGGATGGAAAGCCGGTAAAATCGGATAACAATATTTTTTCAACCGTATGGAATATTTTATCTATCTAACAAACCTATTTTGAACTATGAAATTTATGTTCCGTATAGGTATGAATGACTGAGTACATCACGTTGAATGGAGATTTCGTGGGTACAAAGTGATGTCACAGAGTATATTATATGGTATAGGAAAAGAAAACTGTTTATGGAGACAGCGGTCCCATATTTCATCTGAATAAATTTTTTTGGTTTTTTTTTTTATTTTCACATCTCATGGCATTGGGAAACAAAATTATGGGGTGTATTTCGATCCGTATGTACTACCTAAATAAATAAGAAAAATATTTTCATTTCAAATTTATTGAAATTTTGCATTCAAAGTTAAGCAGCTGTCATTTTTGTGGCTGGCTAAAGGAAAAAAAATAAATTTTAAAGATATTTGAAAATAATCACCGGTTATACACAATGATATAGAAGTATTGTATACCGCGTAAACCATAAAATTGTGAAACTCCACCTCAGGCCTGAAACGCCCGCAGTGTGGAAAAAACCACTTCATGCAGAAGACATGATTAACAACCTCTTTTATTTAACACCTTAGCCTTTATCCTTTATCGCCTTTCATTTAAATTAAACACACAATGCACAGAACCGTTAAGAAAATGCTTCCGTGAACACACAAAAAAAACCTCAAGTATTCGCACAGTGTGTGGTCTTTGTTGAACACCAAGCGAAAATAGCGCGAGTGTTGGCAATCTTTGTGGCTTTAGAATTTTTAATGAAATAATGTTTTCGCTCAAGCATACATTTTGCTATTATCATGAAGATAATGTGAACACGGAAAATGGGAAATCTACAAGAATAATTAATAATTAAGGAAATTCTGTTGCTATCGAATTTTACTTGGTTATATCTACAATATAATATAAATGTTTGTTATGATGATGGTACACAAGTGTTTAGGTTCGTTTAAGAAATCTATAAAAAAACAGCCTCGTTCTTGAATCTTTGTTACTATAATTTCTTTTAGTGAAAGTAACAAAAGAGGGTAGTAGCTAAATAATTCTACATTCGCCAATAAACGTGTGAATGGTTATACCATCTGTTATCGACACACGGTGCGGCTGAAAGTAATTTTATTGAAAATTCGTTGAATATGCAATTTTTCTTCTGACATTCATTTTTTAGAGTGTAATTTTCACTTTCACTTCAAAAAATAAAAGAATAAGGTCGCCCTAGTACCTAGTATATTTCTGAAGCAACATTCATTATAGAGGAACCATTTTGAAGATAGATTACAGGTAATATCAGATAGACGAATGTTAAAACTAACACAATGTAACTGCAACACCACATGCTTGCAGGGACTTGAAAAATAAATTGATGTAGTAGATTTGTTATGTAAAGAATTTAATGAAATTCTTTTTGTAGATGGATTCAGGAAATCTAATGTTTCAAACGTGAAATCGTATAAATAAGTGGAATTTTATGTTACACGTCGAAGGCTTGTCCTTTAGTACCTAGAGCTGAAAAATTCAATTTTTCATCACTCGTGCCAAAATATACTAGTACGGCTCTCGTGTAATAAATGTACGATTCTGATTTGGTCCTTGTATCACTTATAATTTTCGTAGTGACTATTCTCAGGCGCCTGCCAATAGCCAAATTATTACTAAAGGTGCTATTGGCAGGCGCCTGTCAATAGCATCTCCCTTATACAAAATGCTATTGGCAGGCGAACTTGCCTGCGAATAGTGTTTTTCCTTTTACGGAGGCTATTAGCAGGCGCCTGTTAACAGAATTTTCTCTTTTACACAGACTATTAACAGGCGCCTGCCAATAGCATTTTTACTTTTACAAAGAATATTTGCAGGTGAAATAGCCTGCCAATAGCATCTACGTATAATTTTAAGAAAACTTTTTCTCTGTGTTTCCAATAGCCTTTTATGGGATTTGTGTTACATACTAGCGGGACTAAGGAGAATCCACATATTTTAACCCGACAAACAGTCAATAATATAACTCAGATAACATGAAACAGCTGACGTGAAACCGACTTTACAATAGTTCCACTTTTTTCTGAAACTAAAAAAGTGGAACTATCTTGCGACATTTGATATTTTTAACGTTGCGAACTGGCAACGCACTATTAGAATATCATATGAGTGAGTGTTACATAGAAATCGAATGAAGGAAAAATCATCTTGTCCAGCCGCGGATTTGAAGGTAGTTCCAATTTTTTTTTACTTTCAGAGAAAAAGTGAACTGTTGTAACGTCGGTTGACGAGAATACCACTTTACGTCTGAATGGGTGGACAAAAATTTTGATGCATCTTCTTCCAACTTTACTTATCAAAATATCATCAATATAAGTTAGAACTATAAAATAACCAAAGTCAATCAAGGAAGCTGCACATCTAACCTGACATATTTTACATTATATTCAGTGTTCAAAGTTGATTTTATTCGCAAGAATTTAAGGGACTCTGTGGAAACTTAAAATTTACCCCCTTTAACATGGTGAAAATTTTTGTGTTAACAATTTTTGTGCTAGCACAAACTATATGCTACTCCAATGTATCGGAACTTAGTTCAAAATTATTTCTTTTACGTGTAGCGTTAAATTTTTAATTTTTTGTCCTAATGTTTCAGTCTTGATCCATTTTCCAGAATCAAATTTACCTCAGCAATGGATGGTGCTTTTTTGATAATTTTTCGATTCACTCATTAGGAAAATGTGTGCTACGCCTATGTCTGACAATTGAATTCGAAATTAAATTAAGGTCGAAGCATTATAATTTGATCGATTCTATCCATTTTTAAATAATTGTAGTTTTTCAAGAAATCATTTCGAAAACATTACAGTATAAAAGCTTACACATGCACATTAGAGCTGTTCAAGCTGTTTACTCGCGGTATACCTGCGGGTAATCCGTTCAAATGCACGTGTCTAAGCTTTTATATTGTAATGTTTTCGAAATGATTTCTTCGAAAACTACAATTATTTAAAAATGAATTAAATGAGTATAATCGATCAAATTATAATGCTCCGACTTTAATAAGGTGAAAGTTTTTTATTTTATTTCAGTTGTCCGATAGCCAATAACCATCGACTACTCGATATCACATCGATGAAAAAATCCCTTGTTTTCTGCAAATATTTTTCATTCCTATATTAGTATTCAACATAGCCAAACCAATTTTTCAATAATTTATCGAATATTTCAATAACAAACAGACTGACCAGACCACTCGACCACCAACATGTCATGATTTATAGCCGCACACATAACGAAACTTATGTTTTATTTTCCTCAGCGAACCAAATTGTTTCAAACAATCATGTGCATCGAATATCAATTCCAATTTCGTTTTGTAAACAGTTTATGGAGCATCCTTTGCGGTTTTAAGAGTAAAAGAGGGTCGGAAAAATATTCCGATTTTTTTTTTCAATAAAACCTAAAACAAACGTCTTCTAAATTGATTTATATGCCCAGGCTATTTTTCACTCCAAACGGGATTTATTTTACTTATATTTTGTATTCATTGCGAGTAGATTTTTGTATGTTTTCATTTTTAAATATCGCTAACCGTTACCATAGACATCATAAAATTTACATAAAATTAAAATGTAGATGAACGTGAAATAAGATCTATATGAAGGCGGTATTGTTTAAGAAACCCCTCATCAACTTCACCGAGCTAAAAAAAATAAAATGAAAATATACAGCTGTTAAAAACGATGTCTAAATTTTTTTTTGAAGATTTTTCCGAAAAGAATCCGAATAAATTATTCATTTTGTAAATGAGGGAAATTTTGATTAGTATTCTTCAGTTGTGGTGACGCAGACAACTAATTTAATACAACAAGGTGTTATTATTTTATTAATGCTGTATACATATAAATATAATGTATACTGCCTACTGCCTATAACAATGTTGTATTTATAATTCCATATTAATAATACGACAACATTAAAATGCTAAGAAAAGTTTGCTTCTGTTTAAATTTGATTCAATTTAGCTTCTAGTTGGCTACTCTTTTCCTGGACCGGACGTTTGTTCGTGATGTTTTAATAAGTATAAAAAAACATTTGACAGTGTCCTTTTACTTCTCTCGAATAGGGTTGGTAAAAAAATGAAGTTCCTAGCCCCATTACATGCATAATAATCTTAATTATTTTTCGAACATATGTGTGATGAGAACATTCATACGGATAATGCTTTGCATGCTTCATAATGACGTATGAAGGTATTATGGTAGGATTGAGATCTACATTCGGTCAAGGAAGAGTATTGGTGAATCTGATACATGAAGCAAAACAAATTAGATATTTATTTTATCAATTTTTTACAATCTCGCACACGCAAATTTAATGCTACAAATATTTGTTAGCCCTGTCATCAACTTAATTTTCCCTTTACAAAATGTTTGGAGCGGGAAATTGTGCCAGATTATCGCACGAGGGAAATTTTATAAGATTTTGGGAAATTTTATAAGATTTTGGGAAATTTTATCAAACTTTTGGAAATATTATAAAATTTTGGGAAATTTTATCAAATTTTGAATAATTTTAATGTACTGTCCTGCAGTAATTAAAAAAAAACTTTTTACATTTACATTATGAAATTAGGTAACAGTCCTTTGATTTGACATCTGTCCAGTATGCATTTATTCTAGGAGTGCGTCGTTACTAGTGAACGTACGTACACAGTTCTGTGAAGAATATTAATAGATTTTTCACAACGCATTTCAAAATCATTTTGTTCCCTCTGCTCAAACTTTGGAAGGCTTTGTTGTGTGTGTCGCTACGCTCTGACCTCAAACGAGATCCTCGACATATGATTTCAGACTCCTTTTTTTCCCGCGGTGAACAAATAACTACTGAATTCATCACGGCGTAACATCACTATTTTCAACAGGCGAATGATATTTGTGACGATATTTTTTTGGTTGCAAATCAATTTTGCGTATAAAATGCTGTTTAAAATAACTCCAGTCACATAGAGTTTTCGAATTTTACTTACGTAAAATATAAATACGGAAGAATGTTCCGACTCTCAATAATTAGTCATATATTCTACGTCTGTTCCTCATATACAGACTTACAATATTTATAGATAATTATGTATCTGAGAGAGTACTTCGCATCCTCCATGGCAAACGATTTTGCCAACCCGAATTAATGGGTTTCTTAATTAAAGTAGAAGCATCTGAACAGGAAAGATTATTTTCCAAAGTAGCAAAGACATTTTCTTATCTTTATCTCCCCTCCTATAAATATATTTTAAGTAAATATGCACAGACTTTAATTTATCTACCGAAGACGAAATGTTAGCGTGTTTATGTGTATGGCTTATAAGAAAAGATGATGTTGAACTCAAGGAAACTCTCGGTGCACGCTTGAGCATATATAGCTTAATGTTGTATGATGTGTTTTAGTGTTTTACTAATGAACGTTTTCATATTCATTTTCAATTTTGTTTTAAAATTGCGTTAATTATGTTTACAACCACCAAGGAGTCATCAAAAGAAAATGAGTTAAGTGTGTAAATACAGAAGTGTTCTATATTTTAGACGTACGTATGTTCCAGTAAAAGATTTTTTCGTCGACGGCGTCTCTCGAGTTTCTTAAAAATAAATTACTCTCGACATGCATGTTTAGTTTACTTTGGAGTGGAACTAAAAGCATCGAATCGACTTTTTGATCATTGAGATGTTTAAATTCAACTCATTCTAACGTTCTATACATAATGTTATGGCCATGATAGTCCCTCGTAATATATGGTGGATGTTTTAAACAGTATAAGAACGAATTGTGATACATGCCATACATGCATGTACGAGTACGTATATACACCAGTGATCGACAAAACTGCGCACAAATGCAATGTTTCACAAAAAAAATTGCTTTGTTTGCACAAAAAAATGCCGCTATCTTATAGCACAAAACTCGGCCGACATACAGCTCTTGATGGTGAATTCTTCTTTGACATGACCATTGAAAATGCGAAACAATGCGGAAAATTTTTGATAAAGGATATGAAAACCGAGTTATTCATGTCAATTTCTTTAAAAAAAATCGTGAAAAAATAACAATGACTAAAAAAAGCACATGTGTTCTAGCCTTTCAGTTAATGTTCCCTCTATGTTACACGTACAAATAGAATGGGCTAGTCAGTCCACTCGGCTATACAACGATGACTATAAAACATGTAAAGTCTTCATTGTTACGAAAAATTCATATTTTTTCTGCGCCAAACATTTATCTGAATTTATAAAAAAAATGTCACAAAGGTATCATTGAATTGTGTGTTGTGTAGGCTTTCCATGGTCATTTTATTGTGCTTCGAAAAAAAATATCGGAATGACAACTCAAAGGAAAAGAGAGCGCCAAACATCAAAGATTTATGTTATCTCTTTGACATGATGCTGTATTATTCGCGGTATTTTGTAGTTTGAAACAAAAAAGACTCAACGAGTAGCAATCATTTTTTTAAGACTACATTGCTTTGACGGACGTTACGCCGCTTGCATGTAGTCTAAATGTATGAATAATAAATTTATCTAAATGCACCGAGCTCTGTTTTGAACTAAGAAATCGCTAGGAGGGCTGACGGAAAAAAGTGACACTCAGAAAAATATGTTAGACACATAAGGTTACGTCGAACGTGCATATCAAAGTATGTCTTTGTTGAACGTTCAATTCATTCCACAATTGTTCATTCTACGTGTTAACGTACATAAATTGGTAGGTGCTACATGTGTAACAAGGTATATTAAAACTCGGACATTAAAGGGAAAGTTAATTTTTTTTCAATGAAATCTTATATGGCATGCAAGAGATCTTGTACATTCACCCACAATTTGTGGTCGGTCAGTGAAACGGTCTCATATACAATGGTCAAACCTAAGGTGGGGACTCAGAGTCCGAAACAGCAATGTTATAAAATAATGTTATGGCTTATTATTACTCAGTGGAGTGAATCAAAATATTAAGTAATCTATGTATGGTGGATATGGTGGTTTTGTTGCGCTGTTGGGTCGACGAAACTAAGAAGAAGAAGAAAAAAACGTCCAAGTTAATTAAAGTTTTGAACACAACACAGTTTGAATTTATATAAATGAACAATTAATATCCACTTAAGTGCATATCATCCGCAAAATGTTGAGAGAGTAATTTATCAAAGTTATTCACGTTTTACCGTGTATAGTATATCTGGAAATAAGATTAAGCTTGCGGCTATTTTCAGATTTGTGGGTTATACGCCTTTTGCCGTAAAAAGGAACATTTACATTTTTATATTAAAATTTTAAGTTTGTTTCAGGGAATGCTATATATACGAAGTGCTAAAACTTGCAGAAGGAAGGGAATAACACATAATAGCTCAAAGGATAGAATTTAATTTCTTTTCAAAATAAAATGGCGAAAATCTCTTACAACATTGAAATACCTTAAAGCTTTTAAGAACTCGCAGAACCAAACGAGTGGCTCTTTCAAATGGTAATCTTTTTTGTTATAAAACATGAGTGTGGTAATAACGGCAGTATAAAATTAATATTTTTCGGGTTTCGTACCGTTCCAAGCTTTCCGAAGATCTTCTAAAAAAACGAGAAAACAAGTACCACTGTTCATACTTCGTGTTTTTATTTAAAGTAAGATCCTACCACGATATTCCATATATGCGAGTATCACTTTCTACACAGTACCCACATACCACACTAGTGGTAAAAAAAAAGAAATAAACGAAAAAGGGTTTTCCTTCTCAGTTGACTTTATTTATAACTTTCCTTTAACCCACGCTAATTATCATAATAATTTATTTAAAGGTTAATTATGTGGTGGCGCTGTGTAATTGTGTAATGATAGTATGAGCAACATTAATGCATATATGTGGAGGTGAATCCACTTTCCATTAAAACGAAAAAAAAAATTAGTCATACAATCTTTCCGTGAGACTAGAATACTTTATGTAAAAAAGGTTTAATTGGGGTTAAATTGCAGGTAAATGAAGATTTTTATTATTATTGTTTGATAGACTCGCACTGCATGTTTTTTTTGAATAATAGAGTAACTTTTTACATTTCAATTTAAGCTTTATTCGAGGATTTATTTAGTTTTGAATGATATAGGGTTACGTTTTTCATCATAACTGGCTTGCATGATATATTTTGTGTTCAAAGTATGTTTTTTATATACGAGTCCTAACCGATAAATATAGATCTTACTAACAATGCATTAGGGATTAGCTGAAGAAAAATCAGCCTTTGCTAGGCATGTATATGAGTCCAATGTATGACTGTAAACAAAGATCAGCGTACAGAAATCCGACCACATTAATCATCATTAATCCAAATGATTCATCAGTTAGAACTGATTTTTATTTAGTGCATAAAATTATGAGATCTTGAAATTCGGTTACGGGATCACGAAATCGTTGCAATTAACGGAGGTTTGCATTTTAGTCAGTTACGCCGAGTGTTTGCATATCTTTGTATATGAATTTGGTGCCTAGTAGGCAAATCCCTATTACTTTCTGACTTGCAATTATTCTAGAATCTGGAACTCTGAGGCAGCCTTGGGTCGAAGGTCTAATCATTGCAATGAGGAATCAGGATGACCACTTCTGAATTACAATAGTTTCTAACTTGATACCAGCCCATAGACCATACAAGGAGTTAAGTGCAAAAAAGCTTAGATCAGTCTGGCGTCAAGTTGAAAATTACAACTAGATACGAGGTACTAGATCTACCACATCGACATTTCTATTTTGACACCAGAGTGCCTTTTTTGTTCACCATTTTAGGAATAAGATTACCTGGTGTCAAGTTACTAAGTTTTGGAAATTGATGTAATGTAGTCATAATGTAATGTAATGTAAAATCGCGTGGCCTAATTTGTGTACCAGACTGTTTCTGGATTCTGTAAATATACCCAAAAAGTAATGTCGAATAAATAGAATAGATTACAGGGCTCTTTATTCGGATTTAGGAATTCTTAGGAATTTAATTAGTTTATAACATTTGTATCATGTAGTATTCCGATAAACATTTAAATGTCTTACATTCGCAGAATGAAGTAGATTAAAAAATGATGTGTTTTGATTTTGGTTAATTTTTATGCAAAAAACAATTTAATTCAGAATCCCTTAGTGGTTTATATTATTCATTTCACAAACTTTTTTGCATTTATTAAAGCTACAGGGAAAAAAGTATGAGTGGGAACATATTCAAATAGAACCGTGAAACATATGCGCTCCATTTTCTTGGTATAAAATTTTTCGTTTTGGAGGTATAAGATGTTATTTAAAATTTCGAAATATGTTTTTTCGTTGTTGTAATGTCCTCGTTTATGTTTTTCTTCTTCTCTCAAACCACGCATATTTAGTACCATGTAAAATATTACATACAATCTCCCATCAAGTCATAATAATATACCAACACCCACCCACAATGTAAGGAGCAAAGAAAAAAAAAATTGTCCTCCTTGATTAGCTATGCAAACAACGCCATTCAGATTCCAAAAATTTTATGTTGAATCTAACGAAATTTATTCAGTCGCGTAAATAATGAGCAATTTGAAAATACGAGATTAAAAATAAATTGGGGAGTAGCGAAAAATGGTAGAGCATTTTTTTCACTGCGTGTACATCTTCCTTCTGGTTTTGTTATTATGACATTGATTTTGTCAATCGTTATATTTTTATACATTTTTTTTTTGTGCGTTTTATTCCATTTCTTTTTTCTTTCTTCAGAAATGATAATAATTCTGTTGTTCAACGGTAAATATAAACTTTTCGCACCACACAAAGATTTGCCTGATGCAATTGGAATTTTATTTTGATGCTGAAAAGCTGAAATATTTTATCAATATGATGTGGTTATTTGATTGACCGAAGAGAAGTTAAAACTAATATTCCTTAACTTTGGCGATGTCGTGTTTTACACATTACTTCGAATAAAATTCTGATTTTTTGTATGAATTCATCTGTGTAAAACAGTATCGTTATTTGTCCATTTCCGTCATTTGCACGTGGTGCATCTGATGGATTTCACATTATACAAGCTGGTAAATTTTATATCTAAAAGCCATGTAACATGAATCCTTTTAAATCTATTGTGACTAGTGAAAGTGTATTTTATGATAAGCAAAGAACGTTCTCCCAAAACGAGTGAGAGGGTGCGCTAAGCGTGAACGAAGTGATACTTCTGCGGGTACAACAAATATTCCGTAAAAAGTAAAGGACGCTCTCTATGTTCGATCTTTTTGCACGTAAAAATCAGAAAACCACTAAAAACCCGGTTGAAATTATCTCTAGTTATCCACCCATAACGAAAACTGGTAATGCCTCGTTACACGTAGATCATTTCCATGATTCTCCAAAGTAAACCAAAAGGCAACATAGGAAACCGTAATATAATTTCCAAATATATTCACCGAGCCCAGAAATATTTTTATCAAACCATCACATGCCTAATACACTTTTCATACTTTAAATTGTCCTCACATAATTTTCCATTCAAATTTAATTTCACCATTTCCCCATAACAATATAGTTCTGTCTCACATAAAATATTCGAAGATTAGCGGTCTCTCGGCGTATAATGCACGATATTATTCCGCGCAAAATATATAACATAACGAACAACTCACTCACATGATGTGGTTTCTTTTTGCATTTAAGTGCGATGAATTGGGTATGTAGTACCTAGTACCATGTATGCCCTTGTACGAAAAATAATGCAATCCAACCATGTAACATGGAGTTATTTTTTTTAGTCTTAATTACCATCACACCACAACATGTATTTAAAATGTTTGGTTAAATCGATAATTTTTAGTCTGCATGATGATTATATCATCATTTTGCTTATGTTTTCAAACAAAACGAGAAATTATGGTTTTTTATGCAAGTACCTATGCGTGTGACGTATGAATTAGTTTAGTTAGTTAGTTTATTTATTTATGTCATAATATGAGTAAGGCCTGTGAGCCTTTTTTAGTACATATTACAGTAGGATGTCAATCAACGCAAGATTAATAATTAAATATAAGGAAAAATTCGGACTGCAAGTTATTCGGACTGCAAGTTGTGATTTGTTAAAAATAATAATTGTACAACGGTTGGTATGCTAGACTAGGTAGACTTTAATGCCACTAATCATGAATACGGTTTATAGAGAATTGTGAGACGTTTTTAAATTAATATATGAATTTTCGGCGCAAAAATTGGAGTGAATTGAATTTTTTTAGAGAGCGAGAGCTAAGGTATAGCAAGCGAGAGACCGTAAGTCGTATAAAGTGAGCTAATGGTTCTCATGAAACCTGTAACGGAAGGCTCTCATCTGTTATCAAAAAAGACCTGCAGAATAGAAGATTAGTTCTGACTAATGTGGTCATTTGCAACATGAATTAGAAGATTATACGTGTTACGGCATGTTTCATTTTCATTTACATTGCCTAATCACGTAAAGCATTGTACTTACGAGGTTCCAAGTTGTTTTTTGACAGGTTAGGATAACACCCGACTTATCAAATACACAACTTGGAGCCTCGGAAGTAATATACTAGTAAAACAACGAAAATACTCAGAATAAATGAAGTAATAGATCCGCTATTAACACTGCTAATATGCTTACGGTCTTTGACAGGTTAGCGATGGTCGTTAACGGAGTCATTGGCGTTTTTAAAAATTGTTGAGTGCTTCGACTTACACTCACGGGATTTTGAAAACCGACACATTTTCTGTTTCGTGGTTTACTGGTTTTTTTGTGAATTTTGCATGTATTTTTATATGGAGAAATCAGAAACTCAAGTAAAACACAGAAACAGAAAATGTGGCGGTTTTCAAAACTCCGTTGTGTATCAGTCACGCGAACAGTTTATTTTACTTTAATAATCTGATTTTGACACCTAGTAGAACAAATGTTTTTTCTAAAGCTTTTATATTGTACCAAAGTGAAAGAGTCCTCTAATCGTTCCACATTCGCATCTTTTACTTTTGATTAGCGTTAGCAATAAGACTATGAAACTGAATAATAGACAACTTATACGAGTGGGAAGTTTGCGGGCAGAGCGGATCGAGGACCGTAATTCACAGGAGTTTTGGTCTATTTATGATTTTTTTAAATTAAAAATCTGGCCGCAAATACAAGATAATATTGAACAGAAAAAGTACTTTACTAAAGAATTTGTACTCAAGCGAAGGTTTTTATATCAGTTTTGGAAGTTTATGAACGGAAAATAAAATTAAATTGGTTAAAAATATGTTGCAAAAATTGTCAGTCAAGAGACCTGACCCGCCCAAAGGGTAAACATTGGTAAACACGAAAGCAAAAAACGTTTACTATATCTGACTGCGAGGTTAAATGGTTTTCATATTTTCATTTCGCTGAAAGAGAATAAACATTGTTTCAAATGAAGCGAAGATGAACATTTTTGCATGTGTTGGTATTCTCAAGCATTCATACACAAATTAGCTGAAGCGACCGTCAAGAGCGACACCAATAAAAGAAAAATTGAATGTATGAAACATTTGTGTTTTCTTCAAAGGAAAACACATAAATTTACATCCTCCAATTCGGATACAACAGAAGAACCGAATTTATACACAGCATCAAAATCAACATCCTTAAATAATCAACTCTGCTCTAAACTCTAACAATTTCGCAAACACACATATGAATGATGATGATGATGATGATGATGATTCAAATGAGTGACTCAGCAACAATAAAGCAGTTTGTCAATTCTGCGTTATTAGACACAACAATGGATTAACATAAGCTTCCCTGTTATCAGCACAATTAACATCAAAAGCACTTCAATGTTATTATTATTAAAAGGAGGAGTGAATTTTGGATGTGTATACTCAAGTATATGTAGGAATTTAAGCATGAACAACACTGAGTATAAAAGCTATACTATTCAAATGATGAATTGTCGTATATGGCATCAAGTGAAATAATCGACATAAACGTTTTGAGGTAATATTCGGCGTTCTGTTTTCAATAAGTTTTGACAAAACATATATTTCGGCTATTAATTTAATTACAAATTACAAGCGGTTCAATTATTTAATTAATGACTGAGGGGTGAGAAAAGAGGGCGAAAGATTGAGTCGCATGTGAGAATCGATTTTTTAACGAAACGTTCACCTACCGTTTTCGTTTCTGTCCGTAAGGAAACCACATCTTCTGCTGGTATTTATATATACAACCAGATTAATGGCTGATCAATTTTTAGAATATTAATTCATTAGCGATGTAAAGTTTTCATTGTCAAACGACAACCACACACTAGGCTGCATGTTATTGCGATGACAACAATCTTTGACAAAATCCGAAAGTTAACATCAAAGGAAAATTTGATATCTACCATCCAACTAAGGGAGCGGAATACTAATTTTACATCGTATCACAATAATTGGTGATTATTAACTCTGTCATTGTTGTTAGTAGAACTATTAGTTTCACAGTAGACTTTTTACAAGTCTCATCGCTTTGTCACAATATTCTTCGAAATTAATTTGGAAGAAACTAAGAAGCTCGCTTCGGTGATATTGCATTGCTATACGAAAGCAACGCCAGCTCGGGTGTTTTTAGGTCTTTTTTCCATAGGAAAAAAAGACCTATTGTGGGCACTTCATCTGTCCGTCCGTCCGTCCGTCCGTCCGTCCGTCCGTCCGTCCGTCTGTCCGTCCGTCCGTCCGTCTGTCTGTCCGTCCGTCCGTCCGTCCGTCCGTCTGTCCGTCCGTCCGTCCGTCCGTCTGTGTCACAAATAAAATGTGATTGATAAAAGTTAAAATTGCAATGCTACTATGAACAAACCAACACCAGGCAAATCAATTATTATTTGTTATCTGGTAACCAATCGCTCATAGCAGACATTGCAATTTGAAAGTTTGGTAGTTGTTGGTAGTTGGACCCCCAAAATATTTAGCAGCAAAGATGTTTCTTACTCGAGAGACGCACACCGACTGACGAAATTATTCGGCCTGCTTGCCTTTTTATAACTCAAATATTTGGTAGTTGACTACCTCGGTGGTAAATTGCAATGCTACTATGAGCAAACCAACACCAGGCAAATCAATTATTATTTGTTATCTGGTAACCAATCGCTCATAGCAGACATTGCAATTTGGTAGTTGTTGGTAGTTAGACCCCCAAACTATATAGCAGCAAAGATGTTTCTTACTCGAGAGACGCACACCGACTGACGAAATTATTCGGCCTGCTGGTCTATTTATAAATCGAGTATTTGGTAGTTGACTACCAAAGTGGTAGTTGACTGACTACCAAAGTGGTAGTTGACTGACTACCAAAGTGGTAGTTGACTGACTACCAAAGTGGTAGTTGACTGACTACCAAAGTGGTAGTTGACTGACTACCAAAGTGGTAGTTGACTGACTACCAAAGTGGTAGTTGACTGACTACCAAAGTGGTAGTTGACTGACTACCAAAGTGGTAGTTGACTGACTACCAAAGTGGTAGTTGACTGACTACCAAAGTGGTAGTTGACTGACTACCAAAGTGGTAGTTGACTGACTACCAAAGTGGTAGTTGACTGACTACCAAAGTGGTAGTTGACTGACTACCAAAGTGGTAGTTGACTGACTACCAAAGTGGTAGTTGACTGACTACCAAAGTGGTAGTTGACTGACTACCAAAGTGGTAGTTGACTGACTACCAAAGTGGTAGTTGACTGACTACCAAAGTGGTAGTTGACTACCAACATGGTAGTTTACTAATACGGATGTTGTAGATATGTTTACTGTTTGAGAGCTGCACACCGACTGATGAAATTAATCGGCTTGCTTGCCTATTCATAATTCCAAAATTTGGTAGTTGAATACCAAAGTGGTACTTGAATGAGTACCAAGCTAGTAGTAAACAGAAATTGAAAAAAAATGAAAAAGACCTCACCAGGCTTCAGCCGGTCTATTCTTGTTTTTTTTTTAATTGTCACCTCTTTCGTGTTTCCATATATTTTTAATGCTAATGTTTTAAGGTTGCGTGAGACGCCGACCCACGGCAGGAGCGCTTGATTTGACTAGGGATCTGAATTATGTAGTAGCCCTATATTTTCTGAATAAAATTGATCCAATTGATGTCCGTGTTCATTTGAGTCCATTTTCATACAGCTTACTAGATCCCTTATATGACATTCGAAAAATGAATTACACCTGCCTGGTTTTACTCTGCCGTTAGGTGACTTTATTAGGGCTGTGGGCAACTACATACTTTTACGGTTGACCTTCCGACAGATTAAATTCTTTCCATTTACTCATGACCCAAGTCAACAAACTGGACATCAGTCAAAGTATGTGTGAACTGGTAGGCACAATAATGTGTGAGGAATTAATGATCTGTAAATCCAGGCCCGGACTGGCCATATGGTGAATTCGGGGAATTCCCGATGGGCCTTTTGGATTTTTGTATGAGAATTTTTAATTTGTGGGCCTTTTTAAATTGAGTTGCATGGAGCCCCCGATGGGCTTTTTCGAGCCAGTCCGGTACTGTGGAAATCGTTTACATTTATTTTAAAAAATGTAGGAATTTCGAATTGATCTGATGTAGCTGATTACAAAACGGTCCATTGGGTGCCATCAATGGTTAATCAAAATTGTAAAGAGATAATTTTTCAATTTTTTATTTCGGATAATTTTCCATTTTGAAAAGCCTCAGCTTGTAGTAATTTCCCTCCTCCAAGGCATGTATACTGGTCGGTCTTAAAATCACATAAAGAAGTCACCATACATGCAATTTTAATCCCCGTAACAAACGTTCCTTTAAACAATGTTGACCATCCATAATGTCAGTCAAAGTATACCAATAAATTGGACAACATCATATAATCTGTAAGGGATTGATATACGGATATTATGGTAAGGGCCTGATGAACATTCAAACATATTCAAAAATGTCCGGTACACATATATTATGCCGGAGACTGTTTCCTTTTCGTCATAATAGCTTTTGAATTTCGTGAATAAATTTTCATTATTTACAAAGTTTGTTCTCGGTGACGATGTTTACCCCTACAGCACCATTTTCCACTATTTATATGCATATAGATCACTGTGTGTATATATGCGTACATATAAATTCACATCATTTGGAATTTGGATGGCCATTGAGACGAAGTAAGAGTAGAAAATCTATAAATTCGTGTTTTTGGTGGGTCACCCTCATCTCTCTCTATACGTATACACGTCTATGATATGTTTATGAGTAACAAACGGCAACTGAATTTAACCGTCTGGGAATTCGTTTCCTTCTTTTCCATTATATAACATCTACAATGTTGGTAGAAAAACATAACTGCATACATATATCCATACGTACCATGGACAAATAATATTATGAAAATTTATGATCGTATGGTCAAGACTAACAATTCCCGATGAAGTTTCATTTCGAATCTGACTGAAGAGAAATGAAATGGGTTTAAATACAGCACATGGCGCCAGATCCCTCGTTTTTTTAAAAGATTTTTTTTTTAATGTCACTTTTTATTTGAACTGACAAGACATTAGTTATATAGTAAATACATGTATACATCCCATACAGAAGTCAAACTTCCCAAATGAAAGAGTTAAGGGAAACGAAATTAAGGCGAAGGGGACGTCAGAACACTATGGATTCGTTATATTTAAAAAAATACGAAAAAAATAATTTCTATCTTCACATTGAATTATGAGTTCAGAACACATTGCAAAAACAATTTTCCTTCATAAATTTACTGGTTTGCCGTTAAAAAAATATTCCCTTTTTTATAACAAATAAATTAAGAGCTTTTGTTAGATTCCATATCCTTTTTATACAAAAAAATTTATTACTTGACTTCTATTAATACAACACCGTACACACACCTTCCCAAAAACACTAAAATTCAGGAATAAAAAATACGAACGACCCTTTCCCAAAAAATATTCACAATTTTGTGTTTTTTTTTACTCTGCTTTTATAACCTGACCGCATACACACCGAAAGTTCTCTCTCTAGCTGAATGAAAATGAATAAGTGTGCAAATAGCAGATATTTTTCTAACACTCATTAGAACCCATTCTATTTTGAAAATTTTCATAATTTAATGGCTCTCTTAGTCTTAGAATGGTTGATTTATTTGCCATAATATTATCCTCTAAAACAGATATTAAAAAGAAAAGGCGAAAAAAAATCTTTCGCAGATATTTCCATATTTATGAGCTTTCTCTTTAACTATACGAAAATGTACTCGGTTTAACTTAGTACATTTTCATCATAAATGAAAATGAGTGGTCGTGTGTATAAAATATGGGCGTAATAAAAAATAAATTTTTCGTAAAAACTATACCGAGCACTTTTGAACCGAACACACAATCGGCGTCAAAGATAAAAAACCAGATTAATATCTTCAGTAAAATTAAAATTAAATCCGAAAATTTTCGGCGGTGACAATTTCGTGATAAGGAAGTTGTGAATGTCCGTTGACGACGAAATGTAATTACCGCCAAAAGATTTGATCACATTCTATTCTGCCGTATATACGGGAAATAGGTAGAAGTAACAAATGATATCAGCGTGCGCAGTCAGCCTTTAGTGATTCCGTTTGCAATTATTCGGGTACAAAAATGAAGACATAACTTTTCTTTTAAAAATATGTAAAAAAAAAATTTGAATGCGTAAAAAATAGATAATAAAAAAGTGTTGCGGGGAAAGTATAGCCATTTTTTTTATGGAAAAACAATCATTGTTACGTTGTTTTACTAAAGGGAAGATTTTTATTTTCTTATTTTACTACATCTCTTCGGGTATGTAACGTATAAGCGAGTGAAGTTGTATGGAAAACACCATTAAATTTGGTTACATTAAATGCGTAATGTGTATTTAATGGTAAGTCGTAAATGGATTTGAATATATCACCGCGGTTTTCTTTTCTTCTTATACGGAAATATTATTTGTTTTTAAATAATGTAATTATAAAGACATCTTGTGTGACAAATAATGTTACAGCATTCGTATGCATTACAAAAAAAAGTGATTTTTAGACAAAGATAAAAACAATTAAAGGTCAAGCATTTGATGTTGACTCAAGTAGGGTGCACGGCCAAAGACTGTCGCAAGCCAGTTTGAAAAACGTGGAGCGTTAACCAAATGCAGTCAACACAACACCATCAGATGACACCATCAGATGAAGCTGCAACGACGAAAAACCGTCGTCATTAACCTTTTGCTCAGATAGGTTCAAAAGAATGGGCAAGCTTTATGTAAAATGGTTAGAAACAAAAATAACACTACCCCGCTGGGCACTACGCTCTCAGCTAGTGATCCCAGGACGCATAGAAATGTGCGGGCCAGAGTTCGAGGAATTCCGGGGGCGAACAACATAAAGCACTCACCAACCCGCAATAGCAAGCGTGGTGTTTTAATGCTAAAAACCCCCAAACGATGCCACAAAGAATTATACATTGCCACTTACAATGCCAGAACACTGTCGTCAAGGGCAAAAATGATCGAAATGGAAGCAGAATTAGAAAAGATCAAATGGGATGTGATAGGAGTGAGCGAAGTGAGAAAACCTGGAGAGGAATGCCTTAAATTGCAATCAGGTCATACATTCTTCTACCGAGGAAGTGACAGTCAGATGCTGATGCACGGTGTCGGATTGTTCATAAACAAGCGGTGGTCAAACCGCATAACTCACACAAAAAGTGTATCTGACAGAGTGATATACGTATGCCTGAAGATCAACAGCAGATACACCGTAAAAGTGATTCAGGCCTACGCACCCACATCCACCCATGATGACGAAGAAGTAGAACAATTTTATGAAGATGTAGCGAAAGCCATGGATGAAAACCCTTCACACTACCAGTATTTAGTTGGTGATTTCAATGCGAAGCTAGGAAAACGAGAAGAAGATTCCGAAGTTTCTATTGGCAATTTCAGCTACGACCGAAGAAACGAACGAGGAGAAACTTTACTCAATTTCCTACAGCAACACAATTTATTCGCAATGAATTCATTTTTTGCAGGAAAACCTCAACGCAAATGGACTTGGGCAAGTCCCGATGGTGTAACGAAAAATGAGATTGACTACATCATAACGAACTGCATGTCAACCGTTAAGAACGTTACGGTCCTAAACCGCTTTACGACTGGTAGTGACCATAGAATGGTGCGTGCAAAAGTCATGCTGAACACTCGCTTTCAAAGAGCAAAGATGATAAAGAAACAAGAAAGGATTGATGCACAAAGACTTTACGCGCAAAATGAAGAATTTGCAGCAAAAATGACTGCTGAGTTAGACGATGTAAACAACCAATACGAAACATTGGACGAATTGAACAGCAAAATAGTAGAAACGATAATGGGTTTCATGGAATCAAAATGCAAATCCGTCCAAATGAAAGAGTCGAAACTCAGTAGAGAAACTCTTGATCTGATCGCAAGCCGAGTACAGTTGATAAAAGACGGAAAAAGAGATTCGGTAGAATACCAGGACTTGACAAAAATTATCAACAAAGCGGTGAAATCAGATCTAAGAAAATATAATGTCCAACTGGCTCAAAACACAATTGAAGCTAATTGCAACATGAAGGTCCTACGGTCAAAAATGACGAACGCAAAAAAAGAAATCTTCAAATTACGAGACAAAACAGGAACAATTCAAACGGATCGAAATGCGTTATTAAATATCGCAAAGGAATTTTACGAAGATTTATTCTCATCAGTTCGACCAGATCCGACGAACACCAACGAAGATAGACCAATAATAAGAAATGTAGGATCGGAAGAAATGCCTAACATAACTATTGATGAAGTACAGGCTGCAGTAGCCGAAATGAAGAACAAAAAGTCTCCCGGTGAAGATGGTGTTCCAGTGGAAGCCATTAAACTAGGTGGCGGCTCATTATTGGGTGCAATAACGACTTTGTTTAATCAATGGGAAGAAGTACCAGAAGCATTGGAAAATGCAGTGATAACATTGCTGCATAAAAAAGGAGACATAACAAAGTTGGAAAACTATCGACCCATAAGTCTCTTATCAATACTCTACAAGTTGTTCATGAAAATAGTTACGAAGAGGAACACCAAGAAGCTCGACTTCTACCAACCTGTTGAACAAGCTGCATTTAGATCAGGATTCAGCACAAACGACCACTTACATGTGATGAGAACGCTAATTGAGAAATGCAATGAATACAAGATTGCTGTGGTCTTGATATTCATAGACTTTGAAAAAGCTTTTGATTCAGTGGAAACATGGTCGATATTGGACTCATTAGACGAGTGCAGAGTAGACTCAAGATACTCCAACACAATTCGATACGTCTATAAAAACGCTACGTCGTGTATAAAACTTCATAAAAACACTGAAAAATTCAGAATTGGCAGAGGTGTACGACAGTGTAACACCATATCACCTAAGTTATTCACATCGATTCTGGAGAGTGTTTTTAAGAAATTAGACTGGAGTGAAATGGGTATCAACATAAATGGGAGGTACCTGAGTAATCTCCGTTTCGCCTCCCTGATGGCAGCTGATGTAGATCAGGCGCAAATTATGTTGCAACAGCTGAATGAGGAGTCAAACAAAGTCGGCCTCAAGATGAATTTGCCGAAAACGAAAATCATGACAAACATTGACGACGACAGAGACATTAAAATCGGTACTGTCATTGAACGAGTCGACAGTTATGTGTACCTATGTCACAAATTGAAGTTGGGTCTAGACAACCAAACTGCAGAAATAAAACGTACAATTGGTCTTGCATGGGCAGCATTCGGAAAACTCAGGCTAATTTTCAAAAGCAAAATGAACAATAGTCTGAAACGTAAAGTGTTCGATACGTGTGTCCTTCCTGTGCTCACATATGGAGCGGAAACGTTAACGTTAACAAAAGCTTCCGAAAATAAATTAAGAGTGGCACAAAGAGCTATGGAACGAAGTATGCTTGGAATTACGCTCAGAGATAGAATGACAAATCAATGGATTCGACAACAAACAAAAGTCGTTGATGTCATGGAAAGAATAGCATCTTTAAAGTGGAGCTGGGCGGGACATATTGCAAGAAGGACGGACGAACGTTGGACCAAAAAGATCATGAACTGGAGACCACCTAAAACACGACCTAGAGGTAGACCACCAGAGAGATGAAGTAATGGTATAAAGAGAATTGCAGGCGCAAATTGGCAACAAGTGGCAACTAATCGTTCGGAATGGAAAAGAATTGGGGAGGCCTACGTCCAGCAGTGGACAGAAACAGGCTGAAAAAGAAGAAGAAGTAGGGTGCATGGTAGTATTATATATTATGTACCTGTTGCCAAGATTGTTATTTTGACATGTAGGACATTATTGCCAGAGCCGAAGGCGTGGGCAGTAATGCCTACACGTCAAAATAACAGTCTGGCAATAGGTGCATACCATATTTTATCTGTCGAGAACAGATATATCGAGATAAGTAAAAACTCCCTAGGGAGATAAGCTCTAGATTATCGTTCTAGATAGATAAAAAATTGAACGAATATGACGTAAGTGTTTTAAAAAATTGTCAGAATTCTCTTTTAGGAATCCCAGTGTATCCGTAAAAGACAGAAAAAATCTATGGAATTCAGAAAAGTCTTTTTTGTCTCGTGTACATACAAGGCAAGGGAAATGATCCATCTTTTTTGAATAAAATAAAAACTCCGAGGTATAATTTAAAAATTTCAGTATAGTAGAAAAAGAACGTACACATCGGTCTTAAATTCCTTTGAGTTATGTTCCATAGATTCGTGTTGCAGTTATTTAAACAGAAAAATCCAATACATTTTTTCCCATGTCTCAACAAGTAACGTGATTAATATTCTTTTCATTAAAGCGAATGCCGCCTTTTCTTTTAATAGTTTTCCCTGAGTATAATGGAATATAACCATAAAAATACGTGATATTTTCCTTACCATTGTCTTCTTGAGTTAGTCTGAATGGAAAATAAAAATCATTTTTGTGAAACGTGCCATACACGTCACGTAAAAGACCAATAAAACACGTAATTGCTTCAATTAATAATATTTATTTGAAGAAGCGTTGAATATAACGTTCATTGGTTATGAATTCAATGGATGTGCATTTATTTATTTATTATGTGAATTTGTGTTGT
This sequence comes from Bradysia coprophila, assembly GCF_014529535.1. Classification (NCBI taxonomy): domain Eukaryota; kingdom Metazoa; phylum Arthropoda; class Insecta; order Diptera; family Sciaridae; genus Bradysia; species Bradysia coprophila. The sequence continues at coordinate 1,564,591 of NW_023503302.1, read as the reverse complement.
TTTGTGGAAGCAAATTTGCCGATATAAGTTCTGCCAATGTTTCATTAGACCGTAATTGCTTTCGTAAGATATTACAAGTTGTATTTCTTTCTATATTTATTATTGATTATGTAGAAAGGAGTATAAGACGAGATACGACACTAAAATCATCCAATAACAAATGAATAGACAATGAGAGAGATGAGTTCAAGCAATGTAGATCACAAAAAGTATAAGAAAGCCAATAATAAGACTGATGATTTGTTTAAACAAACGAACATTAATTTAATGATTGTGTCGTGATACGCTTGTCGCTTGCTTGTGAGATTAAAGTTACTCCACTGGTCGAGCTAAAATCTAAATTATTGTCATTAATCCGATCCTTATGTTTAGAAGAAGCGATTGTGTTTTATAATGTCGCTTAGACTGAATCGGAATGGCTATTTACACAAACGTAGGAACCTTGACCTTTCAACTTATTTATATGTATGAACACCGTCGAAACATGTGCTTGAATTTTAAAGACTACAGATTTTGGTACATGTAGCATGTAATAGTAGATAGATTGGATGCTGTGAAAGTCATTCATTTTTTCGACAGATGTAGAGTTTGCTTATCCGAACCAAAGGCGAAAACTTCCTGTCGAGAAACAGTTACCCAAGTAAGTTGCTAAAAAATACAAGAGTGAGGTTTGATGCGCATAGGTAACGTTGAATTGCTTAGCAGCATCCCATGTATTCTGAAACACATGCGAAAGTTCATTATCACACAAGAATTCAAGTAAAATGAACCGAAAATCTTAGTAATTTTTAATGGATAATTTTCTCAGAGAGCAAACTGCTATGTAACGGTCAACTTTCGTATGGGACGGGCAATAAAAGTTGTTTGAGGAAAATATGGTTCAAAATGCATGTCAACAGACCTGGAAACCATTAGCACTTGAAATTCCACATACAATTTGGACACCTGATGTAGATGTTTCCTAGGTGTAGGAGCGAATTGAGGTATAATTAGGCAGTATTTATAAAAAAAAATCTTAAAATTAAACATAAATTAATAAAAAGACATAATTTTAAAGGAAAATGTCTTTCCAACTGGATCGACCTTTTTGCCATAAAACACACACGCTGTATTCTCATATATTATTCACAAGGTATTTTTGATGTCAAATAGCTTAACTATTTTCATATTTTCGTTCGAAATAAACAGCAAAACATCCCCCAAAAACAGAAGCGCACCTCACTTTTTAATATATTCACCCACTATTTTGTGAAGTTATCGCATGCTGCCACCATAAAGTACGTTTTTAGAAGACGCGTCAGCTTGCCAGAATTTAAATATTTTACGTACCATCGTTTCCATCCAACAGCGTCTTCATCATCCCTAGTCTTATAAGATATGAGAGATTCACTATATATTATGCTTAGCATAAAACACATGCAAGATATAGATTTATATGAGTTTTTGTGTTTATATTTATCGTTTTACATAAATGTGATATGTTGGTTAAAGTTCAATGTGATGCGGTGTGTATACGGTATAGTGAAAAACCACCTCATACAACATTCTCAATCCACATATCGCTCATATGTGATAAAGTTAATATGCCACTCATAAATCATCTAAATTTAGACAGAAAATTTCCGGATAGATATATGTATCCAAGAGTAGAGAGTTTGTTTTCGGAATAAATAATCCAAGAAATTCAATAAATATTTTCAAAAATATTACCGAAAATTCATCACTTGTCGTTGTAGTTACTCTTTGGCATTCCTTTTTTTCACTTGCTTTATACTCAAGGAAGCTGATTTAAAATTTATATTTATTGTATCGTCGTCCCCTAGCGCAAAAAACAACAACATAAAATTACAATTAAGGATGTCCAAGTGGTCGAGATTTACTAAAAAAAAACATCCTTCCGTAGGGACTGGTCTTTTGTTGACAGCTCAATTAAGCTAACAGAAAATTTCGTCACAGTAAGATCTATATTTAATTGTCCGATGTGCGTTCGTAGCAGGACCAGGAAATGGGGAAAGTAACACACATACATATATGCGTACAGCATCTTTTTTTTTAGGGTGACAACGCAATTTTGTTTTTCGATTCGTGTCTTTTTCAAAATAAATCGATTGCGTTAGGTGAATAAGGACGTTTCGCTGTTCAATGTAAGTTCAGTCTATTAAAAAGGCTACGTTTTAAGTTCATACGACGATATACTTAGAAATGATCCAATTATATATTATTTGCGTGCCTTACAAAAATTAAATTTGGTAAATGCAGAGCAAATTTTTCAATAAGTTGTGCAATTTTTCCATATTGCTAGTAGTCATTTACTAAATAGCCGTGCTTCGAGACGGTGAGCCATCTGTTATCGGCCAGTAACAACAAAAATAAACAACGAGCTCAGTCAAGTGCTCTCTTTAGAAGAAAACGGTCGGCTAAAACGAAGAAGTAATACATTTTTCACTAAGCACTGGGAGATACCGTGCCAATGGGAGTAACAGATTTAATCTTTATACGGCAATACGTTTATGGTATTACCTACCTATAATTCCCAGTCTAATACGGAGACACACAAATACTGGTTACTGGAAAGATGTGCGAGAAAAGCGTACTTATTACGAAATTATCTTTTATATATTTTTGCAGGCCTCCCACGGTTTAAAATTCCTCATATTTTAGGAGTTTTAGGAAGTTTCATTTTTAGGGGATTTTTAGGAGCTTTCGTTTCCTTTTCAAATTGCTAGATGTGTAAGACCACTTTTTAGTGATAAATTCATTGTTGTGCGAATTCTGATAAGCCCTATTTCTTATATACATTATCTTGTTTAATCTTACACATAATTTTACCTTTTCAATGGCTATTGCTAGAAAGTCTCTATTTATTGTAACATCCTTTGATTTCCTTGCAAAGTTAACTCAACTCAATTTAAGTTTGAAATTGGTTAGCATTCTACAGTTTTAATCGTTCCACATCGTTCTACAACTACATGTTGTCAACAAAACAAGCGTAAAGAGTGTCGTTTCACTCACACGTACGTGTGGAATTGAAGAAACGTGAAGACAAACGCTACTTCTATGTGGTGGAATACGTGTGGAACAAATAAAACGAAAGAAACAAACGAAACCCACCAAAATTGTATTTTTATGATGAGATCAGTTTATTGCATTGATCATTCCAGTACGTAGCAAAATTAAACTTACGTTGTAGCATATACTCTTAGACTAGGTGTTTAGGCTGATTTTACAGGATTATTTTGAGTATTATTATTATTCAGAAAAATGGTAGTCACCCAATGTTACCAAAAAGTTCAGCCGGTGGTGTTGATGGTTAAAGACCTCGTCATCTGAAAGATTTTCTTTCATTCACCAGTGGAGATAATGGTCATAAATAACAGTCCGCAATTTCAAGTTTAAGAGCGCTCACGCCTTGGCAAATTTTTAGCCTACATTTGTGCGCAAAGATATTCGTTTTTTGATGATTTCTCTGAACCAAAATCTTTTTTTCAAAAATTAAACACATTAAAGCATGCAAAAATGTGTTACTTTTAAAGGAAAAATTGATTTGTGGTTGATATCCCACCATAGTGAAACGTTGATTTGAAGATTACTTGAAGATATAAAAGCAATATAAGTCGCTAACGCATCTCGATCTTAAATAAAAAAAACTTTTCTCAATGTTTGCGCTATTAATGCCAAAACATTAAAAAGCTTTTCTTTGAAAACACTAAAGCCTTTATGTCAATGAAAGTATACTCTATAGGTATGGTCTAGTGTCAAAATTTTTATGGAGAGTAGGAAATAGCGATTTCATATAAACAAACTTACTTTTCAATGAAAATCATTGAAAGGTGAGTTTTTTTTAATATAAAATCACAATTTCCTCCGGTTTGTATGGACAGACCTGCTTTGTACCTTCATTGTTTTATGTTAGTTCTTCAGCTCAGAAACGTTTGACAGAAGACTGAGTTATTGTTTGACAAACAATGTTCGTGTCTTACCACGGCAACTTGATAATGAACTCTATTCTGAAAGTAGAGTATGAAAATACCTTATTGACAAAGCACGTATGCGAAAAATGACGAATTGAGGACCCGTAAGCCAAAATGTATGTGAAGAAAATTTCGAAAATGTTGGTAGCATACGTTTCTATCAGACACTCACTCCCCTAAAGAGCGTTCGTAACTTGTGAGTGAAATTTGAACCAGGGTGGTATTGGACCTGCTTAAAGCCCGTCATTGGGAAATGACAGGACAGTTTCCCGAAAATGTATGGAAAATTGTATCACAAAAATTCACCGAAAAGATTCAAAGAAACTCACCTCTTATGCTTTCCGTTGTATTCGGGCATAGTCTCTTTATGTCCCCAAGGCATATAATATTTCAACACTAAAACACTTTCTACTCGATGCAAAAACAAAATTTTGTTTTTTGTTTTGTCGCGATAAAACACAGAAAATATTTCGACACAACCGTGACACTCCGCTATTATAAGGACTAGAATGAATGTTTGCTGTGTTCACTTCGGCGATAAAATATTTTCATACAAAAAAGTGTCCGACACCTCAACGATGGTAGACATTTATTAAAATTGTTACCTCTCCCACTTCTTTAGTAAGCTAACGAGACTTCGCTGAGACTAATTATGCCAACGCTTTGAATAAAAATATCGGCCGAGCTCTAATAATTCTCCGCTGAGCTTTAACAAACCTCTGCTGAGCTCTAATAATTCTCCGCTGAGCTTTGAAAAACCTCTAATGAGTTCTAATAATTCTCCGCTAGGCTTCAGTATGAGTCCGTCAGACCTTAGCACGTTGTAGTAAGGCAATGAAGCTAAGCGAACACTCAATAAGCATCAGCGGATACCTAATAATTGTTGCTATGATTTAATAAGACTCCACTTAGCTTTGGCAGATCTCCGCTGAGTGTCCGATTCGCTCCATTAAGCCTTCCTGCAACTTGCTTAGGCCTAACGGACACTTCCTGAAGCCTAGCGGAGAATTATTAGAGCTCAGCGGAGGTTTGTTAAAGCTCAGCGGAGAATTTTTAGAACTCAGCCGAGTTTTTATTCAAAGAGGTGGCATAATTAGACTTCGCGAAGTCTTCTTAGCTTACTAAATAGGAACGAACATTTATTTACGCTCAGCGCAGTCTTACGAGAGGCTAAATTTTTAATAAATACTCTCCCATCGTTGAGAGAATGTCCGCTGAGCTCTCGTAAAGCTTTAAAAAATGGTCGATGAGCATTATTAAATGTATACGCTACCCTTTGTCAACCGGCTGATGATTGTTTTTAAATGTCCGACACTTTTTTGAATGAAAATATTTTACCGCCGAAGTGAACACAGCAAACATTGATTCTAGTACTTATAGTAGCGGAGTGTCACAGTTGTGTCGAAATATTTTCTGTGTTTTTGTCGCGACAAAACAAAAAAAAACTTTGTTTTTGCATCGAGTAAAAAGTGTTTTAGTGTTCAAATATGCCTTGGCGACCTAAAGAGACTATGCCCAAATACAACGGAAAGCATAAGAGGTGAGTTTCTTTGAATTTTTTCGGTGAATTTTTGTGATAAAATTTTACATACATTTTCGGGAAACTGTCCTGTCAATTGTCAATGAAATATTTACCTGTGTTGTTGTTAACACAAGAACTAGATATGAATGTTTCATTGACTGATAGGTAGATTTCTGTGGATTTAATAGGTTGGAGCGTCTGAGATAAATGATGTCATCAATAGAAAAAATAGGAACAGACTGCCATTGAAATTGACAAAGAACGAATTAAACATCTACCTCTCTGATTCATATTTCGACGCAAAACATTATCACCATATTTCATCAATAAAAATAAACGGTGGACAATCAAAAATATGAGGCCGTTCACCCAACAGGAGACCTAATTACCAATACCAATTACCATAAATGTACACCAGATTAACTTAGTTTAGATTTTTTTTCTGTTTTGGTTTTATCAATGTTATTCAATCCACAAATACAATCCATATGTAATCGTATGTAACGAAGTCTTTTATGTGGATTGAGAAACTGTGGTATGTAAGTAAAGGTGATAAAAGTTTCTAAGCTAAAACTTACAACTGTACTAATATGTACTAATGAATTTGCAAAGACTTCGTGGTATTTCTGCATAATTGAAATGTTAAATCAGTCGACATGACTTGCAAAAAGAGATCAGATTGCAGTAACGGAGATAAAATTTAATGTAATTCCATAACATCACCCCTCCACATATCAAATGTTATTATTTTTCTGTAACGAAACACAGTCCTCTTAAGTATCATCCTAATTTGAATAAAAGCGCTCTTGAGACTTTTTCAAAAACCTTAAAAAGAGAATCAAATGTTATAAATTATATTTTAATAACGTAGAAAACGTATCTATTCTGTCGGATATATACACAATACAATACAAACACTAAACTTTATACACAATCTTATGCTGCAGGCTTAAGACAATTAGACAAGCTAAGTACTCTTAACTATACCTACAAACTTGAATAACGGCACTAAGAACTACAACTACACTACAACAAAATTTCGAAATAATGATGATGGTGTGGTGTAATTTTGTACACCCCAAAGTGTTTTAGCCAAAGTGAAGGGGTTGTAGTTGTAATGGATGTGCGGCTATTACTTTAAGTAAATGTCTCTTAATTGGTGCTAAAAGTTTTCGTTTTTCTGGCCGTGTAGATTTATTGTAATTATACTGCTATGGTTCAGTGTGAACCGAAGAATTTTATACCGTGTCGCAGAAGCCAGAGGTCGAAAATTAAAGAGATTTGTGTGCTTAGATGTACTAAAACATAAATTTAAATAAAAGTCATAAAATATTTGTTGGGTAAAGACGATTTTAGGAATAAATTTTGTTTGAGTATGTAACAGGTTTAATAAATGGTGGGGACGTGAAAATCGCTTATTTTGGTAGTAGGAGTGATGATGTAAATTTCAGATGATTATTTTTCAACGAAAGTAATGAAGGCGTTAGGCTTTAAACTGATTGAAGCAGAGAGTCACCGTCATCTACAAAATTCGTAGAGTAATTGTATGTCAAAAGGTCGAACAACATTTCAGGGTTTTTGTCCATTTTTGACACAGGCACACCAATCATGTGGCTGTGATATTTGAAATAGATATTCTAAGGTGCTAGGAGTGAATAAACTGATTCGTACCTACGGTCGTTCATATCAATAATATTTTATTTCGTTAAAAAACTTGCTAACTATATCAATAACCATACCCAATAACCACATTACTTACGACGCATTTACGTGGTCTAACATTGTAGACACTCTTGTTACATGCAAGCTTGTTTACGTCATTTTTCGCTTGTGAATTCGAATCATTGTCTCAGAAAAGTTTCTGATCCGCTATATAATGTACGGTACGGAGCACACACTCCATGTCTATATGGTACATATAACATTTAACTTTATTTCATTGAAAACATTTTCTACGTATATTATACATGGTCAAACAAAAGACATCTTAGCAATGACTCCTATGTATGCAGCATCAGCCAGCATGATGTATCAAAGGGTCCGTAACAACTTTTCAAAAGAATCCTTTGGAACGTGACTTCAGTTTGATATGAATCTAATAGTATAACACATTTGCCGACAGAACATAAACAATACCATTGGGAGACGATATATGCATAGCTGGATGTTTAGCAATAAATATACCTCTCGTTCTCTCCGTCTCTCTCCCTTTCTCACACTTTTATAACTTATTGGTAAGATGAGAGTTCGAACCATGTAAAATATTTTATCAGAAATTATGTGGTGCACACAAAATGAAACAACAATGAATACGAATATTGGAGTTAAAAGGGAGAAATAACAATTAAAAGAAAATTTATTCAATTGTTCCATAATCAAAGTCCCAAGCCGAACCGTTTTCGCATGTAACTTCAAGTGTATTATGTATGCCGAGAGCGGGTCATTTTATATTGTAACAAAGGAATGTAAATTAGAAAAATAACCGAATGAAAACCCCAAAAGATGTGTGTTAGGTATATTGTTCTTCATTCAAATTTAAATTGTATTGATCTGGTGCTAGACGAATGAGGAGAAAAAAAAATTGTGATTTTGAACCAGAACGCTAAGGACAGTTTTGTGTGGAGCTAACAAATGTTGGTTTTATGTCAAAGAAGCAAGCGTAAATAGCCAATTAATCACTGATGGATCATAGATCAATGAATGGTCGATTTTTAAAATAAATTAACAACTCACAGACATACCAATGTGAAAATGCATGGATTCGACAACCCACGTAATCTCTGGATCAAGCTAGACAGAATTCGAATATGAACTCACTGGGAGATACGTTGAACAGTTTTATAAATACTAAGTAATCACCGTCTTGCGATTGAGAATCCCAACAGCATGACATTACAGGGCTTCATGGAAATTACGCCGAATGCGATTGACTAACTGCAAAGTCTTGATGTCGAGATTTGATATGTGGCTATGCTCATTTCCTCTTTTTTAAACAATCAATACGAAATTCAAACATCGTTACAAATGGGACAATAAAATTATTATACTTCCTCGTCCTTATGAAAACCTTTACCTTAACATGGAACAATCATAGAATGCAATGAAGCGAATATGTTGAACTGGTCATTCGTTAATTAAAAAGTACAAGTCATGTGCGGAAACGCTTAATCCCTTCGAGCAAAAAAACATTCAGTCTTTTGTATTAATTTTTTTTTACTGAATGCGAAAAAAAGCTGTACAATTCAGGCGCATGATTTCAATATTTTTTTCCCAGTTTCGAAACGTTCATGGATTTTTCATTCAATTGTTTTGAGGCCAGCACATTTATTAACGGAATTATGCCGAATATATTTTAAAAAAATTGCCTCGACAGAACAATAGGTTTTTTTTCGAGTGCCATGCCTATGTAAATATGTTTCGTACCTAAACCGTCGTCCGCATCTACGTCCGAGTAATTATGCAGAATTTATTTAAGGAAAGCTTCATAGATCAACACACTCTCTGATTTTTGGCTACTTCCACAGACTAGTAAAATACTTCATTATAGGTCTATGTTAAATAAGTGGCACCAGATCCTAGTTATGAGAAAACATTTTCTCAAAATTTCTTCGTTTTCTCGAAATTTCTTGAAGAAAATTCGAAAAGATTGAGAAATTTCACGAAAATACTTGCTCGAAAATAGACCCTGACACCCACTAATACTTTCCTCATGCTCACTCAAATGTTAAGAAGAATAATGACAACGACGATATAAAGAAACCCTTGAAACCCCCGGGGAATCAGAACCATCTGAATCTAGAGTCTCCGGAGCTCACCAGTGGAATCAGACCAGTCTATGATGTTAAGAGGTTAATCAATACGTAATACGTCTAAAGATACGACTAATTACGGCAGAAAACAGCTATGCACGTATGCACATTGTACGAATTTTGCTGTTTTATTGGAGTCCTTTTCTCTTAAGCCAGTCAAAACACCTGTTGCTCACCAGTCGTGCTGAAGAGCACATCATAACGGAAACACAAAAATTGAGTGAAATATCCCCCATAAAAATGATGTCTTTTTCAACCTCCAGCAAACACGAGATTCGACCAGTTAAGTGACCCATCAACCATCAGATATATAGATAATTGATAAGAAAGGGTCAGTCTTTGCTCACCAAACTATAGAAAGTTCAAATTGTTCGGGACTAACGAGGTGCTTACATCCCAATTTATATACCGAAAAAGGGACGTATTATTTGACCAAATATTAAAATGGGGGCTCGTTCAATATGTGCTTTGAGCTTGAGTTGTTCATAAAATTATATCGAATTGTGTTGTTATGGTGTAGGATATTATCTAACAAATATTTTAGATACCGAAAAACGTTACGTGTGTACACCGTACACTTAAAAGGCGAATGTATGGAGAAATGTGGAAATGAAAATGAGAATCAATTTTTAGTTCCATTTGTTTGCGTTGACGAGATGTTGATGTCGAAAAGTTGTAAAATTTATTTTTCGTAAGCCATTAAATAAATATAAACATTTAATCTCGGATTTATACCTATATAACATAGGAAAGTATGTGGAAGGTCTTATATGGGAACAATCAAAAAAGTTTTAGAATTTAAAACCGATTTTACGAATACGAGGAAATGATTTCAGTGTTTTAGAGGTGGCCGATAGTATTTTCGCTAAAATTATTTACGATTTTTCTAGAATCCCCTGAAATTTTTTGAGCTACCACTCACACAAGTTGCTCATAGAATTAGGAATTTAGAAGTCTTGGGGATGCGTATAAAATTACGCCAATTAAAAAGAGTTGGAGTTGGTTCAGAAATAATAATACCTAGGTTTCTCTAGCTGAAAACAAACCTCCAAGTCAGTGAACCAGTGCACTAGATTTTAAGATGTTGATTTTTTCGGAACTAGTCCTAAGTTTTCCATGCAACTTTAGCTGATCAAAAAGTTGATTTTTTCTCGCTTAGACATTGGGTAGGGCGTCAAAATCTCTTTCGGCCCACACATTCATGTGACCCGATTTTCTCTTTCGGTGCTCGTAACTGGCTGCCCTACACCGATGGTTGCAGACTACCTAAAACTCAAAAAATTGAACTGCATTTTATTTGACGTAACAGATTCCTTAACGCCATCAGGAATTTCGGTAATTTTTGGAAGTGTTGCACCAAATGCATTACTTGATTAAATGTCTATCTATCCAATATTTATATCTGACACCTCTAGCTGCAAAAACACATGATAAGTTTTCGGTTACATAAATACAATTTTCGCACCTCCAATTCATGGTTAAAATGAAAATTTAATTTATTCACGAAACCAAGAAAATGTTTATTGTATTTCTATTACCCTTTGTGACGGTTTCGAGAGTTAACGATGGTACCATACTATTGAGATACATGTGTGTAGCTTATCGAAATGCTAAAGTAACATTTGGGTACAATTTTTTGTCGAAATAAATTTACTCGCTTGAGTTTGCCTCATTTGATTTGTTTGAAATTTGTGGAAAAACGACTAAGAATTTCAATTTCTTTCTTTCAATTGTTTTCATTTGAAGATGAAGAAAATAAGTTGCTAAAACCGAAGCACTTTATTTCCCACCCACCCAGAGTACATACGAGTAATTTAAATAATTTTTTTGGTTCGGTATATATATGCGATTTTATATACATTTATATGTGTCTAGAAGTCGTTAAGAAATTTCTCGGCATGGTAATGTTCCATCTGTAGATACTTATACATTGAAATCTGCTTTGCGACAAAATATATAATATTTGCATATGTAAATGCAAAATACTTAGAGGTTGTGAGAATTTTAAAATAATCCAAACAAAATGTTACTTTATGGAATATATAAATTTTTGGTTGTGCTGGCAGATGTGAATATTATAATAACTTGAAACGAGATTCAGAAGAAATCCTAAAAAGCTTCATTTGCATATGCACTGCATTATTATATTTATACATACACATCGTTTTCATCAAAATTTCGGAAATGCTGCTTGTTCCGTTATTTTTTAGTATAATTCAAGCAAATTAGTCTCGACAAAAATGGCTCGTTTACAGTGGTACTAAACTTCGTAATTAAACTTCAACTAAAAAGCTTTATGATCTGTCTGTTGATGAGTTAGTTGCAGCAAACACCAGGAGAGTTCACACTTCAAGATGTGCCTCGACGAAAATTAGAGGCGAGCTCAGCCAAACTCGAATTTTTGGTTTTAAATAACAAAATCCAGGCTTAAAGTGCCCCATATTTTAGCAATTTAGGAGGCTTTATCTAATGAGGATTTTAGGACGTTTTTGATTGGTGATACCTGATTTAAGGAGATTCTTGTTTCGTTTCAGAAGGGTTTTAAATTATTTTTGATTGAGAGAGAGAGAGATAGAGATAGAGAATAAGTTTCAAAATGAAATAGGAATTTTTTATGGATTTTGTGTTACCACCAAATTTTTTTTGTAAGCTTAATTTTTGGAGTTTTGGGAGATTTTAGGATAAGTTTCGAAATTTTTATGAGGTTTATGCGAAGTGGCAGCCCTGCAAAATGTGTGGTACAACAATTGTTATTTTAGAATCTCTGTCAATTTGTTGATATTAAAAGTACGTAGACATAAGTGACAGACCCGATAGACAGACCCGACCAACGTCGGTGAAACGTTAAGTTCACTACCGAAAAATACCTTGTAATTTAATTGTGCATTCACCTCCATCTAAAACAGCTTATAAGGAAATGGCTAACATCTACGAAATTTACGTACCCCTAGAGTGTAAATCAGTGGGCACGCACTGATTGTCCACCAACAATATCAGCATTCAAACCCTGGCGAGGACCTATTCTATAAAAGCTTTTTCAGCGTTTAACATGAAAGTAGCATTCACAAGCACACACAAAGCTTCAAAAATTGATAGTTTAGGTAGAAATACGCCAACAATACCAATACACAACAAATTTTGTACACAATATCCAAGCTAGGGTTTGTCGAAGTGTCTAGGGGGTGGATCCAAGCAAAATGGGAAAAAATATATTTGTCTGAACATTTCTATATTCTGTCAAAATGGTGTAAGAAATGACAGATATTTAAATTTGGTTCACATTTTGTTAGATAATTTTCAAGTTTACATTGCTAAGGACCGCAGCCGAAGGAAAACTTCATGTAAACTTTAATATATGTTTGCGTTTCAAAAAGGGTTTCTTAATATGTTATTCGCAGTGTTAATCATGAAAAATTTGACCTGATAACGGTATGGGCCTTGCTCATTTGATCACACATATTCATTCACTCCATTCTTAAATTAACTTTTGTAATAGTCAAATGTTAAAGTAACCTATCAAATGCATCGCATTCAAGTTCGACTGCAACTTACGCAGTCCCAATTAATTGCGACTGGTTTAGCTATTATATATAACCCAACAATAAAAAAAATCAAATTTGTATGGTCTAATGTGTCTCATCGATTTTTCTTTCAACATCCACTATATAATCATAATAACTTAAAAGACTACACAATGTGTATACACTACAATAATTACACGAAACAAAGAACACATAAAAAGTATTGACACCAGTAACGTGACGACATGCAACGGTTTTGTCGTTAAAATATCCATTCGCATTCGCATAACCCACAGAATTCAACAATATATCAAATTATTTTGCCTCCCGGTATAAGCCATACAGCTACGTGTATACATGCGGTGGCGATAATATATCCCAGACCAAAAAACGGTAAGACATCCTGCCTCGCTTACATTTTACTTAAGGAAACGGTTCCATGTCGTACTCATCGCAAACTCGGTCGCTGTTCTTGTATATGTATACCATTTAATTTCGTTAGGAATAGCGTGACAAATGGAGCAGTTTTATTGTATTTTAATTTCTAAATAATTGCAGAATGCCAGGTTGAATTATACCCATGTTTAAGATTGTTGGAAGGTAGTTCTTATGTCAAATAAATTAACTTTTATTTTTCTACCGCATAATATTATTTCCCATTTATTGACATTGAAAATTCAACAATTTCGTCGGAACAGGAAAATGGTTTGATTGATTTTGTTTATTTTTGACTGAATTATCCAATGATTTCCATATTATAGGCTCGTTCATAGTATACCTCTACTCTATAGCACACACACAAAAAAAGACATTCGAGCCCATTTTACATTATATCCTACCTGTTTGCAATTACATTTTATAATATTGACAAGCCTCCTTGTACGATAAACAGACTTGAAAATATCTTCAAAGCTTCATTTAATTACACAAATTATGTCACTCTCTCATCGTCGTTGCCATTTGTTTGTAACACTTCTCATCTCCAGCAAATTATTTAAGAACACTGGTCCTTTTGACTACTTTGTATTATACCTTTAATGAAAACGCTACCCGAAACTAAATAGCACTTCTTGATCAAATAATCCTTTGTATCCATTTTCACTCACCCATCCACCAGTAACGGTAGTGGAAATGAAATGTTCTTTGGTCGGCAAAAAGGGTGGTAACATAAACAACAAACAACTTAAACAAGAGTATCAAAAGAGTAAAAATGATCTCTTGTTAAAAACACTTTTCTTGTGCTATAGCTTTCAAACATCAAAGGAGGAAAATCGGAAAAATGTGGAGATTGAGTTTGGTGTTCGGATTTTAGATATTTGAGTAACATCTCCTTAGATTAAATTATTTTATTATTGCTTTGATTGCGAAAGACGAACGGTTTCAGTCAAGATTTTGAAGGTACAGGGACCGAATTATAAGATCCAACAATTTTAATTCAACTCTCCTCATACATGAGAACAACATTACGATACGTATACGTGTAGGAATGGTAATAGAGTAGAAAGAAAGTATTGCCAACAAGTGATACGCATGCAATTATATTTGGTGCAATCGACAATGGTCATCACAAAAATTAGTATAGTCTGAGCATAACATGAATTGCATTTAAAACATCGAGCCCTTTGTAGATGAAAAGGTAGCACTTGTATGTTCCGTCAGCCAGGTCGGCGGGAATTGTCGTATTATGGAGCAAAAATTTGTTGATCGTAAATTTGTGATGCTAAAATTTTAAACATTTTTTTTTTGTTAAACTGATACGTGATTCACGATACGATAGGATTAAATTCCATGCTAAGCTGGAATCGTAATTGAAATAAATTTAATTCCGATTCCAACTTTGTATTGTTATACGAAACCTTTCCTTACCAAAAATTCTTTGTATAAGTCAACTTCCTCATCCTCTGAGTACGGAAGGTCAGAAAAATCCTTGAGTGGATTCATCAGGTATTTACGGTAGTCCTGGTTCAACGCCTGCTCAATCGGGGCTCTTGGCAGTTTGAATGGTGACAATGCAAACTTGGTACTGTCGGGAGCACTGTAGTAGATTTTTAATTCTGACTGTATAAGGAAAGATTCATTATATGGCAATGTGAGAAATTTTCATTGCACTTTTTAAGATTCGTAACCGCCGCTTCGTCCATGTGAAAAATCCCACTTACATATCTAAGCATTCCGTTTCTCTGATTTCTCTCATTTCGTAAACTATTTCAATGTCAAAAAAAAAATAACAGCGTAGAAACGAAAGGAGGATTTTTTACTTGTGCAAAACAGTATGTATGGATCAGATGCATTAGATTTTTGAGTAGACACCATTCTCTTTGTGATAGTATCTATTTGTGTTAGAGAAACCATCTATGATTATTGTCTCATTATATACTTACATCACATCCATTCAAATCTGTAAAACCTACGGTGCCGTCAATAACAAATGTAAAACGATCTGCACGTTTTTTAGTAATCTTATACTCCATTGGTTCCGCCGTGTCATTCATAGTTTCAACGACTACTAAGTCATAATCAACCCATGCCTGCATTTAAACCAAAAAAATTGATTTTATGAAGGCAACATTTGTAAAAGAATTTGAATTTCTACCGTTGTAATCATTATAAAGCTGAAAAACGTTACTGTTACGATACAAAGTATTGCAAAATTGCAGAGCTTCATTTTACGACTTTAACGTGATCCTGCTACCACTAATTCGATTAAAAACACTTCAACAGCGATGGACGATACAATAGTTTATGGCCCGTTTATTTGATTACTTTTATAGCAATGATTTAATTGTACTTATGTTTGATAAATACCACGATAACGTTAACGCGAGAACATGTATTTTTTGCATTATTGTCCATCATGCTATGTATGTTTTGTTAATAATTATCATATATTGCAATTAATTTAATTAATTATTTTATTTAATTAGTGCATTTTAAATCTACACAGGTCTGACCTCTAACCTGCTCAATTAACGCGAATGTCCATGTGAAAAAGGTGGAAACGATAACGATGTAGACAAAATAGAAAAAAAAACACTTGAATGTCATGTTGAAGTTAATATTACAGTTTTATTAATTAGCCTCATCAAATCGTGACATCAAATTCATTTCTACTCACATGTTTCTAATACGGCAAAATTTATATTTTAAACATTATAACATGGAGACATTTTAAAATGTATCTACTGAATCGCTACACGATTAAACAGCTTGAAACAGCAATGAAGTACTAGATTTAGGTAAAATTTGAGTGTTTTTAACTCTATAGCAACGCGAAGGAGACCTAGTTCTTTTGTTCTACTGTCAAAGTTGACATCAGCACAAAAGAGAAAATCGAACACATTGACAGGTGGTTTAAAAAAAACGTGGACATCCCTTTTGAAAGTCATCAAATCTAGCTAAATTGGGGAATGATTTTTCTGTTCAACTATTCTTGATTTGTATGGATACTCCAACAAAAAGATAAGTATAACGTGGATCAGACGTGGCCCTTTGGGTCTGTTATGCAACTTAATGTACTAAAACATAAAGCATAAAGTATAGAATATAAAGACTTTCTATGATAGTTGAGAGACGACACAAAGAACCCGTCCAAAATGTAATAACCATTTCTCGGGCTAACCTACCTGTAAAATGGCAAAAAAATAGTTAACAAAAACAAACACATCATCATGGAAAAACGGTTTTCAAAATTCAATAAAAAGAAATCACCCGATAAAGTATGATTATAAAGCTTTATTACTTCATTCCCGTACATATATACACTTATATGGTACCGAAAAAGAATGTACCTTACCAAACCAGGTAAATGTATTTTAAATTAAGATTCAATCTCAATAAAAGGGTCAAATTTGCAGACAAAAGAGCATATAAATGAATGTGCCCTACAGAGAACTAACATCTAACTTTCTTGTACAAACATTCCACCCCGTATGCAGCAATTATACTTCCATATAACATGCTATCCCATTACACAGTAGCTTGTGTATTGTATGGATTCACTGTGAATACAATACACATGGAGTCTTTTGCTTTTCGGATCCCTTGAGTTCCGTCTTATTTGCTTTGTTAACAAAATCGTGGTGGTATAGTCGTGAATTATAACTCCTTTTTGGGGGATATATACGTCTATATGCATGCACACAAAATATTAGACAAGAGCAAGTAGTCATACACATATAAAGAACCATACATGATGTTTTCCAATGTGAACAAGTCGGTGCTATAAAATATATGTTGAGCCATGAATTGGATTTTTGGTAATAAATGCAAAGTTGAATATACTATCTAACGCTATTTTATAATAAATTTCCTGAGAAAATATATGAATTTAATTCAAAAATTAAAATAGATGAAGCTAGCAAAATAGTTGACAATGTCGTTACGTTATATGGTTGTGTGTGTATATTATGCATTGTATAAAATGAACGTCGACACTAGATGAATATTTTATTATTGCCATCCCAATGTACAGTTATTTTTGTTATAAAAGCAAAAAGAAACAAAAATGCCGTGCAGTAAATGGTAAATCTAATATCCTTTTTGGGGGTCTTTGAAAATGGCTCTTTATTTTCCATATATTTATTAACAGCGATGTCATGTGAGAGAAAATATAATGTAGATAATTCCTCGAAAATAAGCAAATCTGAAATGCTGTTCACAGCAATAACAGCGAAGCGTCTCGTTAGTTTCACATCTACACACATTAATGTTATGTGCATAGAATGTGAACGAAATATATCTCATATTATATAGTGGAGAACTTTATTTTATTAGTTTATTGTCTGTGTGTCTGCCTAAAACTGAGCGGCTTATAAATTTTTATGGCACACCGGATTGCTCATATATTTATTGCGATGGAAATTTTCTTCCATTGATTCGTCTTTCGTTTTTACCAAGCATCAAAATTTATCTTCCTTAACGTTCTCCATTTTATTACAGCACACGTCACAAACATCAACGCTTCTTTTCTTATTAAAGCGACAATTCTATTTCCGTATATTAAATCCCATTTCATGCAAACCGAAAACAATAATCTCTCCAATCAACATCAGTTTGCATACATCAACTGCAAAATCCCACAATAATTCCTTTGGCTCACACACATTCCGTACAATGTGATTCACCCCTCTTTACCGAACACATTTCTCGAGAGCAACAACAAAATCCTTCACTGAAAATAAAAATTATCAAACATCAATCAATTTGTATAGAAGAGGAGGTATGGTTAGAAGACGACATTTCTGAATAAAATAAAAAAAAATAGAAAAAAAAATTCTCGAAAAACATAGGTGGTTGAATTGGTGTTCCATGTCAGACAATCCGTCTGTGTTATTTCTTATTTATATGCAAATACCGAAATTTGTCATCTTATGTTGTATGGTGGTGTAGTCAAATTAGGTAAATGAGATTTTCATGGCCCTGGGGTAATTGAAATGCTAAACATCTTATTGAAAATAAAAAATTTATATAACGGAAACAACACGACCGGGTTGATGGTTGTGTTTAAGAATGAATCTTCGGTAACCACACAAAAATCAGAATGTAATTCGGTTTGAGAGAAATATTTCATTGAATTGATGATGCACCAGAGATTATTGTTTGTGTCAAGAAATCGGAAGGAGTTTGTTCAACGTTCATGGACGAAACTAACCGATTTTTCTATGGGAATGAGAGTTTGTTCATCGTTCATGGACGAAACTAGCCGATTTTCCTTGGGATTTTCTATGTACGATGTGGATGGCACCTGGTCAATTTTTGGCTTTGATTTCGACGCGATGTAACATACAGTCCACGTCAGTGGAATTTAGACATGAATTTGCTTCAGCTGGTCCACTTGTTCAAACACCACTGTTTGTACGTTTTTATTCGGCTGAAATAGTTACACACATGCGCGTGGTAGCGGTATCAAGAAGTATAAACAGTTTTGTTTGTGTAAAAGTGGACCAGCTGAAAAACATATGAATCAAGTTCATGTCTAAATTTCACTGACGTTTCCTGTATTTTATAAGAGGGCCGAAAATGATGGAGTCTTTGAGTATCTGTTATAGACAAGTAACTTCATTTCTCAAATTTCTTCAATTTAAGTCAATTTGCTAAAACTTCAAACAACTTAAAAACAAACCATCGACGATTTTTGGAGGGTATCCAGTAATTGAATCAGGGGACCCTCCTGAGTCATTTGCAAAAAAAAAATCCTCGAAGTAATTATGTTTTCATGAAAAATCATGAAAAAATGGTCTGCATGAGTATAGTTTTTGTTGCATATCACCGACAATACGTAACGCATTTATCTGAAATTATGGTCATTCGAAGATATGGGTGTCGTTGGGTAGGTAATGACATCTACTATCCATGACACCATGAACCTACCTTCCAATTTTCTTCGCGTCTATTTCAATTTTTCTGACGAATGAGACAATTTTAAATCGGGACTGCAGTTACTGCCACCTTACGCTTCGGGAAATTTCGTTTGGGGCCTAAAAAATTTGAAACAAAACCAACTGATTCAATTGTGTCATATGTTCCTCGGGTGTCTACCGACTTCGCAGTATGGCCAGTGCGGCACTGTATCAAGTGTTTACTAGCATATTATTATCATACGTTGTACGTTGGCCATAAAATTTTTCAAATCCTTCTGATAAGTGATCATAATGTGGCTGAAACCGGCAATAACAGAATTGTCTTATAAAAGAAGAAACGAAGCCTCGCTTTCTTAGTCTTTAGTATTCTTTTATCTGAGATCAATGGATCAATGCATCGTTTTGTTGAAAGTTGAAAATTGTTCCATTCGCAGCAAAGTTCATTATTTTTAGAGACTCTATCAAAAATGTATTTCGTTCTTGTAAAAACATAAATTTCCAAGCAAGTAAGCAATATACTTGTACAATTTATTGATCGTAGTTATGGTGAACCTAATTTAAAATTCGACACTCAGTCTGTATTGTATTGCTCCAATAATATTAGAAATTGGGTCGGATTTTAAATTTTGCTCATAATTGACAATTGACAAGAACTTTTACTCTGAAGAGTTATTTCCATTCCCCATTCAAAATATTTTATTAAAACTTTGAATTTCAAAGAATATGTTGACTTACGTTAATACATTGCAATGCCAATTAAAAAATTGTGCAGTCTACACAGGGCTTTCTATGTAAAACTTACTCATAGATATTCTAATAGTCCGTTGCCAATTCGCAACGTTAAAAATATCGAATGTCTGTGGACTCCTAATATTTTAAAATTGTATTGGACGTCAGAAAGGTATATTCAATATAATTTTACGTGAAGTGTAAACGTTGACACTTCATCGGAACCCTTCTTGTTAACAAGAATTTGTGCCTTATATAAACCAGTCTGTAGAAATTTCGGCACCACATCCTTTCCCAATATATACTGTTTAATGGTGTAATTTCCCTACAAAACGAGAATTAAGAAACGTACTCGTTTTCGATTTAAAAAAAACTTTCTTACTGCTTTGTATAACGCGCACAGTGATTCATTTTCTACCGGAGCTGGAAGATCCGATGCAGCCGCAACATCTCTCGCACATTTACTTTTAATGTATATCCCGTTCACTGTAGTGCATAAATCATCCTTAGGAACTTTGTAAGGCATTTTAACGAATTGATTGTTGCCTTTAGCACTGTGGAAAAGGACGAGCTCAATCTGGAACATTACATATTCATTGAGGGTTTCCTCTTCGAAATTCTTACGGAATATTGAGATGAATTTAACATTGTCCGAAAATATGCAAATCAAACCACTTCAGAACACATAGAAATATTACGCTACGAGCATCGCTTAATCATAGCATACCTCAAAATCATCACAAAAATCATTTACTATATGAACCGTTCCACTAATTCCAAAGCTTGTTTTATCGTAGCGCTTAGACTTGAGGTCTGTTTTGAGAAGCGAACCATCCATATTATCAAAACCTGCTATTTCATATTCCATCCAGACACCACCCTGTCAATAACATTAATTAGATTCACCGATTAATCAGATACTGTGGTTATTCTTTTACTTACCGCAATTTTGACACAGCTAAATGTAGTTACGAATAACAACGTCAACTTTGTACCTCGTCCCAACTTCATTTTGAGTATGACTGTAGCTGGTAACGAATTGATGAAATATCATTCGAAAATTGCTCTTGAATTTAGTTTTATTAAACCGATTATGTTCCGATACTCATCTTTGATATTTTCCTTGCATGACACGTAATTACTATTACCGGACGCTATAACATGTTGCATTTATCAACATTGCTGGAATACATCTCAATTGTCCAAACAAGAATCAGTAAGACTTTTAAATGATTTTGTTGAAAAATTTATGTGAAAACTGTAGTAAAAAAAAGAAATGTGAGGGCCAGCCTAGCACCGCTCAAAAACAAAACTGGAAAAACAAATATTTTTGGTTTAAGGTAGTGTAACAATGTGGAACAGATTTTAAGCCGTGGCCTTAAAGGGTACTAATTGGCACATGGTCTCCGAGACTAGTATACCGTGCCTAGAAATTGTATGTATGTATGTAAGGCGACTTTGTTTACATCAACGCGATCTTAATCATATTAAAGAAAAAAAGAAATTGATCGCATTTTATGTTAGACTGTAACAATTACTTTGTATAACTACACATGCATTGGATCTAAAGTGGATAAGTCTGAAATATAAATAATTGGAAAATTACTGCTTCCGCAATGTTTTTTTTTATATTTAATGTTAGGTCTGATCACCAGGCAAAATACATCTAATCGGTTTAAAAATAGTATAAGTCGAATGGTGATTGTCGACTCACCTCATCAAATTTATAGTGGTCTCGATAGATAGACTAATTTTAAAGTTATGAAGTGACTTCTTGCCCTAACTACGCTCTGCTCACAAAAAACACTCTGTAAATGCAATTTCCAACTTTTTCATTCTCAAAACTATTCCGCAGCCTGTGGAGAAATTATAGTCGGAAATTTGAAGTATTTGTATATTTTGGATATTTCGTTCTTCTAAAATGTTTCTCTGGAAGATTCCTAGATTAATCCATGGCCAAAGTGATTCTGAGAGAATGAGGGGCGCTGAGAAAGAAGGACATTGAATAAACTTTGAAACTTGACCGTGAAAATCTCGTTAATTTTTTAGGGTGCAAATTCTAATGATCCAGAAAATTAGTGAGGAATAGTAAATAGTAGTAATAGTATTATGAAAATGTGAGAAATGAAGTCAAGCGAAAACAACTGAAGTAAATCCAACTTTTATCTATATTACTTAAGACGTTATGTGTTATCTATAAGTATTTCTTCATCAACATTTGATATACAGCAGTACTATATTACTATGATACTATGTTATGTAATAGGGACGAGCTTAACAGAGTCTATAAATAAAATCAGCAACTAAAATACATCAACATTTTTCAATTAATAAATTTCACGTTAACGAAACATTTTCCATCCATTTTCTATAGCAAAGTTTTCTTCGGTTTTCCTTTTTCTTCTTGTTATTCTTCAAATATATAGCGAAATAACTCAAGTTAAAATATGATATTCGTACTACTTGACTTCCTAAAAAAAATTTTACTGACTGTCTACACCACTAGTACATGAATGTGCTATAAACAAAAAAAAAAAAACGAAAAGAAAAATCATATTTTATAAGCTAGCACCTCAACCATTAGCAATGATTTATTTATTTTTATTATTTATACCATGCACACAGTTGTATGTGGATGTTACGGTCGGGTGTGAAACGTAGAATTAAGGGATTAAAGTAATGGCACGTTATAAAATATGAATCGCAAGCTTACATCAAGGAGAAGCAAAAAAAATTGAAGAAAATTAATAAACCCACGAAAAAATAAATAATTTGCTAACATATAAATCGCAATTCAAAATGCTTACATTAAATAAATTATGCTAAAAATTAAACGTACCATGGAAGGCATTCGAATATATGAAGAAGAGGCTACACGAATATAAATCTATCTATCCATATACAACAAGTCTAATACAATTTTGATGATAATCATAATCGTGCTAATTTCAAATGTAATATTCTCGTTGACAACGTTAATAACATCAATATGAATGCAAGAAAAGGTAGCTTAAATGTGTATAAATGATGCGACGCTGGGTTGAAGTCAAATAATTTGAATAATACGAATGTTGACAGGGTAATATGTGAACGTGACTTAAATGAAAATTAATGTGTACCAGGACATTTTCGAAAAGGCATTTGAAGGAATATGAGCGACTATACTATAAGAGTTAAACGATAAATACATTGCGGTGCTGGAAAAAGCTTGATGTACAATGGGTAATGACGGTAATGACATTATCAAAATTGTCGTAGATAAAAAAAAATGATTAAAAAAACGTTGATTCGCAATGGTACATTTTATGAATGGAAGAAAATGAGTGTTGATTATGAATGATTTTTGGGTGTGTGCAAACATTCATAAGTCAGCAAAAGTACAGAAAACGGAATACGTTGGATTTTAATTTTTATAGATTGTGGAAATTGTTATCGTCACTACCTCAAAAATCAGCGATGGCACTGCCTAAGAGTCGGTCTTTTGAGACACGAAATTTAGAAATCAGAATAATTTGTTAGGAAATTAAATTTTCGATCACAGTCACCATGAAAATATTGTTCGATGAAGTGACTGACTCGCCGACAGCGTCAATCATTAGTGCTGTGAAATTGTCATCAAATCCACAATCTACTGCTTGTTAGAATACGAACTGGCCAGTTTACCCCTGTCATTTCTTTAGCGACCAATGGATTTCACTAAATTTATCCTTTCACAATAAAGTTGTGGTTTTTGTTCAAAATAAGTTCGTACTATATGAGTCAAATACTGTAGAAAAACGCTTTGGATGATGTAAAATCTTGAAAAATCAACTCCTTCGTGAGAATTCAATTCCTGAAAATCCATTAAAATTCATGAAAAAGTCGAAATACTGTATTCTCATAGGGAATTCAATATCATAATATCATATTAGGTTTTAGGAGATTTTTAGGACCTTTCGTTCGCTGCTAAGGATATTTTTTATCAACCTTTAATGTTTCCTTGTGCAAACAGATCGACGTGGAAGGCCACTGTTCTTGTGATATATTAACCATTGTCTAAATTTCTAATGTAAGTATTTAAACAATTAAAGTTGTTTTTCTGAAGCTCCATGGCATAAAAATAAGTCGAAAAATTTTGATTGCACGGCTTGGAGATAGAATCCAGTTTAGCGATGTTTTACTCGTCTTACAAAAATTCTGCCATATATTTTACAATTAGATCGAGCTATTACCCTTGTACTGACAAAAATGTTTGGAGCCAAATAAAAATCGTTTTTATAAGTGAGACTGTTCGAAATTGTTGTTCTAAGAAAATTATTTCACAAAAATCATCTGGATTGGCAGTATATCAATCCAGGAGAGAGATTACGGCTGCATTTCTCTATTCTCTTCTCTATACTCTACCATCAAATCTGTGCACAGAAAATGCACAAAATGTGTATGTAATGTGCACATAATGTGCACATAAATATTTGTACACATTATGTGCACATTACATACACATTTTGTGCAATTTCTGTGCACAGAATTGATGGTAGAGTATAGAGAAGAGAATAGAGAAATGCAGCCGTAATCTCTCTCCAGAATATAAGCTCGACTGAAGCGAAATTTTTCGTGTTATTTTACTCATCCACTGATTGTATTCATTTATAGGAGATATTCCAAGTCTCATTTTAGGAAAGTTATTCATAAGCTTAAATACAATCTTATAGTGTAATAAAGCGGGTTACGAGCCGTCCTCCCAATTACGAGTACTGAAGATAAAATCGAATGAAACCAGGGACTCCTAACCAGCGTTTTTACCCTATGCAATCAGACCTTTAAATACAACACAGATTTTCAAGCGTATTTTGTGTGAACGTGTCAATTTCGAAGAGTGTTGATGGCGATGAAGGATAAATTGAATGAGTAAAAGTCTGACTGCATTAGGCGGTACTACTGATAATTTAGTATGTTATCGAATCCACTAGCAATACTGTCTGTAGAGTTTTAATCTTTTTCGTGTTACGGCATGTTTCATTTTCATTTACATTGCCTAATCACTTAAAGTATTGTACTTATGAGGTTCCAAGTTGTTATTTGACAAGGGGGGAATACAGCCCTCCCCTTCGGGTCGGGCTGTAACACCCCACTTATCAAATACACAACTAGGAACCTCGGAAGTAATATACTATTACTTCATTTAGCTAACCCACTTGATATTTTGTTTTGGCGGTTGGTACAAATCTCTTCATGACACGAATGTAAAGTAAGTTTCATCCAATTTTGTTTTTTTCTTTTCTTATTTTTACTGCGATAAAATTAGTTATCGATTAGATACACACAACTGTTCATAAATAAAAATAAAATCAATCTAAATGCATGCCGTACAATACCTTCAAAACAATAATCTTTTAAGTAGCACACTTCGCATCACCTTACACATCTCATAAACGTACATACGTTAATACATACGGTCACATTATTGAATTCTATCCTGAATACATGTGCTGAATGCTAAATAAAGCCAAAAGCGTATACACAATACTGTAAGGATTTTGATGTTAAAGGGGATTTTTTTTAAAACCATCCGCCAAGTAAGGCAGAGAAACATTTTCTTCTTTTTTTTTGTTTGAAATGTTTCCCTTTTTATAAGACACTGAGCGATGCGTATCGAAGAATGGAAAGACAATGGTGAGGTAAAATGTGATGTTGTTACGTCCACATAAGAATCGAATATTCTATCAGTCCCTTTTTCGGGATTTCCTCACTTTTGTGCCACTGATGTAATGTATATGTGTAGTTATGTTGTGAATTAATGTGAATCAGGACTATGGTATACGTCTATATAGACTTGGGTTATACATAGACATATAATATGAATTAATGTATCTATTTTGTATCTAACACACAGACAACCGACCCTTAACATAAAAAGTTAATTATGAAAAGTATTCATACCGAAGGATTTACACATGGGAACGTCTGTTGTATTTCACACACGATGTAGAGAATGTGTGGCGGAAATGCTATTTTAGCAACTATGGACCAAAAGCTAACTTTATACAAAAGGGTTTTTGTGGGACCAGACCGGCCGCACTTTGCCGGATACTGGACATTTAGACTTTTTTTCGTATGTGTGTGTGTGTTGTTCATTAAGAAAGTATAAATCAAAATGTGAATTTGTTTTTATAAATTAATAATATTGTACTTGGTGGTGGACGGCATAATCATATTCAAAATGTTGTAAATACTTTTTTGTTGGAGAAATGATTTCTTTTTCGTGCATTGAAACCAAAAAAAAATATTTTAAAGTAAGCACCGGGAACATATTGCATAAAATTATATATATCTTAAGTCGCTGTGAGGGTTGCTTTTTTCAAAATTTAAATCGGTGAACGCTGAGTACATAAATTTGATTCTACATGCACCACCGTATACACGACCGTTTCAAAATATACGGTATGTGTATGTATGATCTTGGATGAATGGTACAGGCAGGGAATGTTTAAGGAGAATAAGAAAAAAAAAATAAAAATAAAAAAATCTCATTAGTGGTACGCTGCTGGGCAATATGCTGTTTAATAGAAAATGAAAATTGTACATAATATAGGTGGAATACGTAGAAAATTTATGAGAACACACCGAAATGAGACATTTCCCAAGAGGTACATACATAAATTAAGGTGACACTTAAGGCTTATTAAAAAGAAAAACAAGAAAAAAAAATTATTTAAAGAGAAGAAAAAGATGTTGAACATCGTGGATAACTGAAGGTATTGGTGTTGGGGTGAAATAACATTAAAGAATGGAAATAATTGTAACCGATATAATGATAAGAGAAGATTAAAAATGAGATGTAATTGTGTTATATTTAAAAAAAAGAATTGTTTACGTGCATTGTTTCATCATCAGTTTTTGGGGAGCATATTGAAATGTTACGTTTTTTATGGCATAGGAGAAACATGTTAAGATTTCACTGGGTCTGAAAACCTTCGGTAGTTTTCCTTAAAGCAACAACATCGGTACCTATTTGGACTGGAGTCTATTTTATAGGAAACATCTTGCAGCAAAGCTATGAAATATCAGAAAATGTACTAGATCCGCGAAAATTTGTATGAACAAATTGTACATCACGCTTCGCTCGGAAGGTGAATAGTAAGTTTAATATTTGCTCTCTTTATAGTTAAATGTTCAGTGGATCACTTACACTCGTCCTGCTGCCCTCGTTGTAAATATTGTTTTGTTTGTATTGCGCTCGTTATGTATAACATATGAGATAATGATCCTCTTGATAAACTTATGTGAAAGAAATGACAGGTTCATTTGACATTAAATCTTTTTCGCACCGTTGGATGTAACAACAGTAAGATGTGTGTAGCAACTCAATAGCGTAGTGATTGACTTGTCTGCTTTCCACTATACTCGATTGGGTTGTAAGTACGAAAGTTCAAATTTCAACCTCGAACAGATTTGAACCGATTTCTAGTTCAACATCTGATCGGATTGGTTCAAGTCATGTCGGAGGTGAGTGTGTAGAGATCTGTATTTCACTTCTACTAATTTCGCTCGTACTACATCTTAGGTTTATCACACAGCTTATGTAGGGATATTTAAATGAGCGTACTAATCATCACCTAGATATCAATTTGCGCATTACAATCCATCTATACATACAAAATTGGTCCAACCGAATCTCCTTTTTCACTTCGCCTCATAGACAAAAAAAAACTGGTCTTCACAGTCTCGAAAAAATTTGATAATTCGAAAGACAAACAACCACGTAAACGATACCTTTCACCACCGTATATAAATGTCATATATTTCAAAAATGTTATCCTTTCATCATATATATCGAGGTATAATACACCTACCACGTCCACATATCATAATAGAATTGAAATCCCATTTACAAAACCCGAATCATTGATTGTCTCGTTCAATTGCATATTTAACTGGAAAATGTTTGAATATTGAAATGGACACTTGTTGCACGAAGCCAATATTGTCACGCAAAGTGGTCACAAAATCCGTAGTGCCTTCAACAACATGCACGGAATATGTGTTGTGTATCCTAGCTATTAACCCCCAACTCGTTTTTTGATGTCATCACGGTCATGCTTCAGGAGTGCCATGTTTATTGAATGAGTATGTTAAACATTTGAAAAACATTGATTGGCAACGGTGTGTTTATTTGGATCGAGTGCAATCAATATAATGTTGAATAAATGAATATCTTTAGCTGACAATATAATGTATATAAATGACTGACCAAATAAACATGCTGATAATGCCCCATCCTGTATCGGTTTCTGTCACAACGACATTGACCTTTAATATTTTGTAATCAAAGAATTCGACGCTAATATCGCTTGCTTCGTAAATGCCCAATAACAATTTGAATCTAATACATTATGACGTACCCCATAATCAAATAATCAATGATGATTAGTTATAATTTTGTTTGATACAAACTGGATGATGGCATAGCTGATGTGATGCCTATGTACTTAAGTTCATAAAATGGAAGTTCGTTAATTTTGAGATTTAATAGAATCACATATATACCGTTTTCAGTCCTGCATTTTCGATGAGCAAGAGTATAAATAACATGGGGACAATGCTCATCCATCACTGCCAAGATTGTAAATTGTTTTTGATAAGGCAGTCATTAATGTTTTCGTGATAGAAGTGTATAGGGATAATGTGATTTTGTGGCTATTAGATATTGAGGATGGCTATTTTAGTAAAATTTAATAGCGGATTCTGTCATGTATAATGAGTCTTAAGGATTTTGGTTTATTTGGATTTTTTTGCATTCTATGGTCGTACTATAAGGGTCTGTATGTACCGTTATTTTTTTTTACAAAAATAGAAAAAAAATTTTGTTTTAAAGAAAATATGGCTGAGGTGCAGTTCAATGGCCAAACCTAAAATCGACCTCCGCTGTTGTAAATAGTGTAAAATTAAATGAATACAATAAATTAGTTAAACTGCGCGGAAAACTAAAAACATTCTAAAAAAATCAAAAACAAAATTGTGAAAAAATTAAAGAAAAAAAATCGATTGGCGACCACGAATATGGCCGAGTATTTCGCGTATATTGCGTTTATCAAGTATGAATTGAATAACTTTGACAACTGTAACTTGAAAAATAATTAAATTTTAACTCGACGGATTTCGGTCAGACAAACTCAGGACTATGGTAGAGTAATTAGTTTTTCAGTCCTGAGTATGCCTGACCGAAATCTGTCGAGTTAAAATTTAATTATTTTTCAAGTTACAGTTGTCAAAGTTATACAATTCATACGCAACATTTATATATCGATATACTGTATATACTCGAGTATAAAAAATTAAAGGGAACGGCCCTATCATGATTTCATATTTATCGACTATATCGAGTATATTCAGATATATTCGAGTATATCAAGTATATATATTCGAGTAATTCGATTATACATAATATATATCGAGTATATATATGGACATCATTTTGTCCAAGTTTCTAACATTTAAAAAATGTCTTTTAAACATGATTATTGCAAAATGCTGCTGATATTCGAGTATAACGAGTATATATATTCGAGTATATCGAGTATATATATTCGAGTATATAGAATATATATATATTCGAGTATATCGAGTATATATATTCGAGTATATCGAATATATATATATATATATTCGAGTATATCGAGTATATATATTCGAGTATATCAAGTATATATATTCGAGTATATCGAGTATATATATTCGAGTATATCGAGTATATAAATATATTCGAGTATATATATTCTAATATATCGAGTATTTATATGGACACCATTTTGTCCAAGTTTCTAACATTTAAAAAATGTCTTTTAAACATGGTTATTGCAAAATGCTGCTGATATTCGAGTATAACGAGTATATGTGTTCGAGTATATCGAGTATATATATTCAAGTATATATATATATTCGAGTATATCGAGTATATTTATTCGAATCTATCAAGTATACATATTTGAGTACATCGAATATATATATTCGAGTGAATCGAGTATATATATTTGAGTATATCGAATATATATATTCGAGTATATCGAGTATATTCGGATATATTCGAGTTTATCGACTATGTTCGGGTATATCCACTATATTCGAATATATTCGAGCATATCGAGTATATCGAGTATATCGAGTATATTTGTGTATAAGATTTGTTTTTCTGTTTTCAACGTTATTCAGTCCAATTCGATCCATATGAAATCACATTGAAACATAGCTAGATTACACATACACTTATGCGTAAATATGTAACAAAGTCTTTTATGTGGATTGAGAAACTGTGATGTGGTAAATAAGTAAAGGGAATGAAAGTTTCTAAGCTAAAATTTACTACTGTAAGACAAATTTAGTTTTTACTACGGGCTCTGTTACATCTTTGATTAAAGTAAAGCAAATGCGTTTCTGAAAAGTTAAGAGTTTAATCCAGTTGGATTCCTATTATAATTGTTACCTTTTGTACACTGTCCTAACATTTAACAACTGAATTATAATATTTTAAAGCTCAAAGGGAAAGCCTTTATATGTAGTCAAAATGTGCATTGATTTACGCTGAGATTTTTTTTAAAGACCTTATTTAGAAGAAAAAAGAGCATTGGCCAATTTAGCCCATGAAGATCGACAGGACTGTGGGTGTGGACATTATGGTAACATTGAGTCACCCTATTTAATTAGTCCATTTTAACTTCGGGCATCTTAACTTCTGTGCATATGCTATTGAGTTTGGCGGAGTAAATCCCCCTCATCGCTTACATTTTGTGGCATTCCAAGAGAAATCATTTTTTATTTCATTTCTTCAAATAGTACACGGCGTATACCTGGCTACAGCAACAATTTCCAGCAATTCATGCCCTAATGAAATGAGCAATATTATGCGCTTTCATAATAATAATTACTTGAAACTTTGAACGAAGAAAAAAAACGAGAGCATAAAATGAGATTTTTTTTTGTTTGAACGAAATATGGAATGAAAAGTGTATATCAGGGGGTTAGAATCACGAAAACGTCTTAATTGGTATATAAAAACCTCTCAACGACTTCAATATAATTCTTTTTTATTTCTTCAACTCTCGTTTGAAGTCTTTAAACATTTCTCTGTCCGAAAAATTTCTTCTTAAAAAAAATCTTTTTCTATTTTTCCGTTATTCTGTCGGCATTTAAAGAATGCAACAGCATGCCTTCGAACAAAAATGTAATAATTTGGCTAATACGAATTATCATAAATTAAAAATGATTATACTGCCAACAGTTCTCCCGAAAGCATTTGTCTTTATTACATTGAGAAAAAGCCATTAGCTAATTCACAGCCACTCTCATTGTCAACACACTATAATGTGTTGGGAAAAACATTATTGTATGGAATTGAATGGATAATTTAATTTATTTTTATTTTTTTCTTTTAATTAATGTTGTTTTCCCTTAATGACTTTTCCGAAAAATCTTTGTTAATCTGTGAAAACACTTCAAGCCCAATAAGCACACACAAAACGCATTAAGTGTAAAGAAATTGATTTATTTTTATTCGAGATTAATTAAACCGTACACCCAATTGAAAATTGTGTTGTGAATAATGGCGAACCTTCTTAGTGCTATAATTAAAACTAATTCAGAAATTTTGCACAATATGTTCGGCGTAAACCTACTCAAAAAAGCACTTAACGAAATTCCCGCAAGCCCAATTCAAGGTGTCATTTTGTACGAGAGATTTTTTTTTGTTTCCTTAACAATGTCTGGAAAAAAACAACAGATTTTTTATTTATTTGATGTGGTGCTAACACAACCCCAGCAACAAAATATAGATACACACATTTTCTATCTGTGATTTTTTTTACTTTAAATAATTTCTATTCTATCTTCGTCTTGATTAAATTTTAATGACACTTTGTGCTGGACCAAGTGTTACATGTCCATTGTCAAATTGTATTTTCACCGTCAACAGCCCTTGAGGATATTGCCATTGTTGAAAGATAAACACATCGTTGGTGTTGTATATTTTATGTGTATTTTATTATACGGTAACGTACAAGCAACATATTATAGGGCGAAATTCTTGGATAGCGTAGCATATGATATATATATATATGTGTGTTATATGTATACTATAATATTTATTTATTTTTATTTATTTAATTTAAAGATAAACAAACAGGTTTGCACCCAATTACATGTTCACCTATCATTAATACAAACATATATAGAAAGAAAGAAAAAACAAAATTCGATCAAACAATCAGAAACAGCCATGGCCGAGTAAAGAAGAATTAATAAAGAAATCAAAACATTGCGAATCAGAGATTAAAGAATGATCTAATCATTCCTTTAAAACTTGCCAAACTTCCCCTTTGAAAGTCTACAACATTAAAGAAATCATTGTGATTCCTTTGCATCCTATAAACAGGCGAATTCAGTTGGTAATTCGTTGACATAACTGGAAGATAGAAAGTCGCATTTTGCCTCGTTGATCTCACCGGTCGATGATATGTAAGGACCTGGCTAAGTGATGAATCAGCGAATCCACGAACCAATTTAAAAAGCATGATCTCATCGTTTTCAATACGTCTGGATTCAAGCGAATGCATCTTCAACCGTTTCAAACGAACATGGTAGTGCGGACGAGGGGTCTCAATATTGAACTTGAAATAGAACATCCGTGTAAACTTCTTTTGAACACGTTCCAACTGATCAATTTATGTCTATATGTACAATATAAACATCATATATTGTGGAAGTGGAGTGCTGAGCGTAACATGGGTTGCCGTAATGTATGTATTTTTGGATTTTTATGCTGCATACTTTAGAAAAACTTTGAGCATAAACTCAGATTCAACAAATTAACATAGATATGCAAAGACCAATGTGTTGTGGGGGGACAAGGGTACCGTAATAATTTCATTTGATGCTGTTTTCGAAGCGTGTGACTTAAGATCAATGCAATGGATTTGAATGGCTATCAACGACCTTGAGGATTTGTGAGAACTTTTATTCAATTAAGGACGGTCCATAAATTTCATATCTCAAAAGGGGGGAGACAAGACAATGACGCAATATATTGTCACTTAGAGCGAACGTTTTTCCTTGTCAGTCCCTAATGTCCAACAGCCGGGATGAGTGACGGATGTGTCATCGATTGTCGCACCCGTGTGTTCCAAAATTTGCCTGCGCTTTTGGGTGGAAACTTTGCCAAGCAATCGGTTGAAAAGTGCCGATTCACTTTTTTCATGGAGAATCGAAAACCGTTGTTGCAGTATGTCAGTTTTGATATTCCTTTCCAATTTTTGAGGTGCCTCAGTAGAAGATCTCTTCTTTTGATAAATGTGCCACAATTTAAACACTCGTACAGACAAACTCTCCGATTATAAAATGTGTGCTCGTTAAATCTTGCAGGAAACTCATACCGAATGTGATTAGCCACTTGAGTCACAGATACGAATGAATGTGAACATCAATCGCAGAAAAATGAACTTCCGCATCGCCATCTTTTGTTTTGTCGGTGAAGTGCTGCCGGCTAAAGTAACCACCACAATTGTTACATTCATATTTCTTGAATTTGTGGTTGAATCGAATATCGATTTTGGAACTTCTTGGCACAACTTCGACTTCGGCAATTGTCATTTCGTTACCAGGTTTGAGTTCGTCTGACGTTGGTGTTTCGACAATTTCCGGTTCATTTGACGGTGCAGTTTCCATGATTTCCGGTTCGGTTGATGGTGCAGTTTTGACAATTTCCGGTTCGGTCACATTCGCAGTTAGGGGTTCGGTCCAAAAAACTTCGAATTCTGTAAATACCATTTCAGTAGTTATAATTTCCACTTCGGTCCAAGCAATGCTATTCCACGCCATTTCGGTACTTTCGTGTTCGTTCAATATTTGAACAATTTCCGGTTCGGTCACATTCCACTTTATCAAATTCCTGGTTGGGTGGTTTGATTTGAATTATCGACAATACAGTTACTTTGAGTCTTTTTTGTTGGTTACTGCGGCAAACTGTTTCGTGTCGATTTTTGTTACCCTTATGCCCCTTATGACAGAATTGCTTGCCACAAATTCCTGTCAAATTTCATCCATAGAGACATTATATGAAAAGCGATCTCTGTGAATGAAATCGTAGTTCCCTTGATAATCTGTAGAATTTACTCGAACGCCGAAGTTTCATATTTGTTCATCCGTTTCATCAAAGAAGTCTGTTAAGAAATGTTCTAAGCACTCCAATGTGTGATCGAGTTATCCTTTGCGAGAAAATCAAGTTGAAGATAATCAAAGCAACAGAAAAAAAAGGGAAAATAAAAATCAGTTTTGAACAAGAAGTTCAGGGGACAGCATCCCCAACTAAAGTGGTTTCAATGTAGTGAGTAGAATTCTTGACAAAGTCAATGTAATATTTTTCGTTGGTTTTGATGATATTGCTTCGTTAAAGTAAAAGTTCGTTAATGTAAAGAGTTGATTGATTGATATTTCGTAGCATTCCTGATATGTGCGTGCTGTTGCGACTTCGGCCTGGAATATTTCCATAAGCTGCTTTGTTTTGGCATCTCTTCGTGCTGCTCCAAAATGTACTCGCAAATTTGAATAAAAATATTTTTTAGCGGATCTTTTGTTTCATGAAGTAATTTATCGTTTTCTTTTGTAGCAGCGAGGACAATTTGTAGTGCGTTTATAAAATTTTCGTTGTGGCGGAAAATCATTGAATAAAATTACCAGCGTAAATGCATTTAATACTGAATGACTTCTGGTCAATTATTGTGGATTTATTCCTTTTCAGTGTAAACACAGAAGAGTTGTATGCCTGCCCTTTGACTCTAATGAGCATTTTACAAATTAGGAGTAATGGGACACCAATTTTCTTCGCTAGTACTAGTTTGTCCGTTAACAATTGTTCTGCCAACATGAACACTTCTTCAAAGTTAATTTTCCGTTGAAATTTCTTGGTAGACGTATCCACGGGAAAGTAACGCAAATTGATAGAATTAATGTTCAAGCGTTCATGTACTGTGGAAATTGAAAAGCATTGTGGGATGTGCATTTTGATAGTTGATTTACTTGTGAACGACGATCCACATCCGTCGCAACAGAATAAAGTAAATTGCCTAGATTGTGGTAGGCCAATTGAAAGTATTTCTGGTTGAATACATCACAAGTTGAACAATCGAAGGACTTCACCTACTTAATATGATGAAACAAATCTTATCAACATGCTGCAACGGAGAAATGCTGTAATATTGTACAATTTACATACCCTTAGAGAGTAATAAATCACTAATTGACGGAGATATCTAACATCATTCGAAGATGTGATACATCAACACAGTCGCATTCAGTCAATGAAATTTAAAACATTTGAAGATTGTCGGTTATATGTAGAGCCAGCTGCAGATGAACTACAAAGTTAAGAGATGTTACAGCAGACGGTTGATTGACTATGATATGGTTTCTGATATGGGCTGTTGCTTATAGGAAGATTGCGATTTTCACTTGTAATTATTGAAAAACTGCGAAATTTGTTGCATTTTTACACAATTTGCCCTGATCAAAAACGTTTAGAAGCAAGTGGAGCAAAGAGAATTCTACCTTTTCTTTCGTGCATACACACTTCAAGCATGAGTAATTCTCTAAATAGGGTACTAGAACTGGACAGTGTGTAAAAGAAATGTAAAACATTGTATAAAAAAAGACAATTATAGTGTATTTGGCAGCTGTCGACTATCATCACTTTTGCTTGAATCTTGAATTGTCGCTATAGCCATTTCTAGATTAAGATATCATTACATTGTCTATGATTACGGATTACAGCAGTGCACATGTAAACGGCGTTTAACGTATGTTTCTAACTTTGTATCCCTCCTCATGTTAAAGACTATTCACGTATATTTTGTCTAGGGTTGTAATGGATTCTGCGTCATATCAACAAAATTCACAAGTAGTATTTTTATCTGTAGGCGTTAAATTCTATGGCTGTGCAGAATTAGCAACAGCTGGTGGTCGATCATGAAAAGATTTGTTAATAAATCCCATTGTATATTGTCAAACAGAGTTATTGTTTGTATCTCTACGTAAATTTACTGTCACATGTGTGTATGCGAATCTATTTATCATGTACATTTTAGAATTAGTCGGGAAACAGACAATATTTTTATAATTTATTTACATTCTTTACACAAAATAGAAAAATTCTGCGCTTACAGAATTTCTTTTACGATAATTCAAATATATTTAAAAAGCATTTTAACAATTTTGTACGACTTTCTTCTCAAAATTTTTAAATATTCAAAAACGTCAATTTTATTATGCTATTACGTTATGTAGTCATGTTCATGAAATTTTTATTTTTTGAATTGCTGAATTTTTAATTCTACCCTTTGTAAATTGTAAGTAGTCAGGGGGCTTCGGCCATTGATGAAATGAAATAAATAAAATAAAAAAAAACTGTCAAGAGACTGTCAGGAGGCTGGTAAGTTTTTTAGAACAGTTTAGAACTTTCATTTACATAAGGCACATAAACAATAACAACGGCACATCGGAGCCATGTTATAACATTGCCGATTGTTGTATCAATTTGATGTAGATTTTGTAGATTTTGTTTTTGTCATGTGTTGTAGAAGAATTATTTTATTAAAATAAGCTTATTTGTCAAAATAAATTATAAGAAGTCGCTGTTCCCCGACTAATTGAAATTTAGCAATAGATTTTTTAAATTCTAATAAATCATTGTAACATCTAAAATCTTTGACTATGGAAAGAAAAAATATTTCGCAATCATTACCAACAGCTCTAAAGCAACCGCATATTGCACATATCGAAATTTGTCATTACATTTTGATGACATATTTGTGATAGATTTCGCATCTTAGACCACTTAGATTCTCTATCGGTTCGTTAAAAATGGAATGACCTAATTTTGTAATTTCAGCTAACGCAACAATTCATTTTATATTATAAGCACATTAATATTAGTCAAAAATGACGTATAAGGTAACTAACGTAAATTAAATTAAAATAAGGAATTAGGAGATATGATGTTCAATTTCGAAAGCAAAATTACTGTTAACTTCATAAAAAGAAATTACGCTGACAATCAGATTTAACCGCAAATACATTTATTTCATTTACAGAGCCAGATTAAGAAATTCAATCGTGAATAGAACAACCAAGCACATTTTGAAGAACGATTTTCCAATGTTCTCTTATTAGTACATTTTGAAAGACAAACGTATACTAATCCACCACTGCTTAAAGCGATTTAATTCGAAATATTTGCAGCAAAAGTCCTCCTTTTAAACTTGTAAGATAAGGTAAACACCCGCTTCATAAGCACTGTACATGAAAATGAAAATTTCACTCTCCCGCATTTCAAATATTTCCCCTTCACAATAACTGTACAATCGCAATATATTCCGAAAACATCCAGGGTTTGCCTTTTGTATATTAAACACAAAATGTTTGTTCAGGATTCTTCGTTGGAGTGAAGTGATTCGATTTCGACCATTTAGTCGTCTTGATTATGCTGTTGAAAACACAAGCAGTCCTTACTGTTTAAAAATAAATAATAAAGATTGACCTTTTCCTTCATAATTATTATTGTCCTGTAGGTTATTAAGGTTGATTTTTATTATCCCTCCTGATTGTAACGTGGATAGAATTTTTGTGGGGGCAGCTGAGTAAGTGGGGGGCACAAAATGTCTAATTTCAAAAGATTTTGATTGATTTGAGTGAATTAGTTTTTCTTTAACTTAGTGGCAAATCTTACACTGTGTAACCGTGAAACAAAATCATGTGGTCTGGTTGAATTGTATTGAAAAGGCATGTGCGCTTATTTAAATTATGTGTAACATGCTGTCTGTTATGTAAAAATAATTGAATTTTAAAAAGCAAGTTGGTATCGATAAAAAAACAATTTCTATGTGGGTAAACATCTTAATAACAGAAAATGATATCTCCACACATACGGAGAATAAAGTTTTACCAACTTGCCCACATATCTATATATATATACCAATACCCGCATGTTTTTCACATAAACTTTTTCTTTTTTTTCTTTTTTTTCTTCACACTTACTATTTAGGTCATCCAATAGGAAAAGCGTTATTTCATGATTATGGTCCGCCCATGTTTCTGCGCTCACCTATAATATCGAAGCTTTTCAATTATTTTTCTCTTTTTTAAACATTATATACCCGTCATATATCTTCTGTTACGTTTTGTTGTTAGCATTGAAATATTTTCTGCTTTATTTCTTTGACCATATGTACGCCACATTTAAGAAAAAAGAAAGAAATGAAATTGATACAAAGCTCTCCATAACTGAAAACACTCTCATTGTCGTTTTACACGTACAATATTCTACGTGGATTCTCAAATTTTCGGTTGAAAAAAGTTTATAGTCGTGACATGCGACAAGCTTTGATGTTTTAAATGTGCTTACTGAATTGTGTAGGTTGAACACTGAGTATTTAAATTTAGATCGGTCTGAAATTCAAGTTTAGAGAATATTCTATTCATTCAACTTATGGCAACGTAGCGACAATTTTTATTCGACTTTAGCCGACGTAGACCTATGGCCAGACTACCAGGGCAAAGGACAAATGGAGTGAACAGAACAGTATGGCAATAAATTTACCAAAAGTAAGGTAGAAAGGTCAGTTGCAAGCCCCAGTTTTTTGAAACGAACGAAAGAAAAGACTAAATGGAGCTGGCAGCTAACAACGGACTTTTCGAAATGGAAGAAAATAGGGGCGACCTTCACACGGTGTGGTTGAAAGGAGTTTAATTAAACATGTCGTCGCAAATCTGATATTTTTGGATATTCTTAGTCTGCTTGACCCTGAACAACGTTCCACAAAAATTTTTGATTTTCATGCGTGCAGTCCGGAGCACCCGTACCAAGGCTCCCTAGAGTGCTCTGTTGGTGCGATAGAACTGATTGGGGTTGCAGTCGATAGGGAATGGAATTTTAATAGTCATAGTACAAAAAAAATTTCGCATGGATTCAAGGTGGACAGGTGGCGACTCATCTCATCTTTGAAAGGTTCTACAGGCGTGGATACTTTAGTCACAGAGGTGATAATTAGTTGTACAAGTAGAGAGACATTAGCTCTACCAATATCCAAAAAATTACTTTTCCAAATTTTCTACATAGCAACTTTATAGTGGTTCAAAATTTTTCTCACTTTTTTGGCCATATTTGTGAAACTCAGCTCAGCAACACCTAAGTCACACTCATGATAGTTTTTCGCAGCCAAACTGCTTAGATTTGTTTTGCTTCTAGTCTCAGCTTTCCAACAACACCTCACTTGCTATATCTCAGGTCAACAGTGCCGTTCTATTGAGTGCCTAAGTGAGGTAAGTCCATCTACGACGAAATTTTAAGCATGACTTCAGAAAACGGTGGGGATGATTTGTTTGATTGCGATTTATAAATAGAATTATTAAACTACATAAAAAAAGAAAAATATTACTAATATTTGGCCTCTATTACCGTTTTCTATTTAGAGTACAGATTTACTTGTGGTGTTGAACGTCGAACTATAACTTCACACAAAAATCTTACATACTGATCAGATAACGTCAAGCGATTATTTTTTTGATAAGCATTCTGTCTGTGCAAAAATTGCAAAAAAATGCGATTTCGATTAGAGATTGTGATTGCACGATGTATAAGAATGGATTGAATCGACTTAAAATAGACTTGGAGTATTGGGTTCGGTTAACGTGATGAGATGAGTCATTTGAATACAGACCATTCTGATTTTCCATCTTCCAATCGTGCAGAAAACTGCGTGTTATTTAGAGGTTTGAAAGAATTTAATGCTAGGAATCCCTCAAAGCTCAAAAGCTCCATAACACATCATTGGTCAAGATGGAAAGTTTCTGCCTTTACTTAAAATTCTTGAAAACATGATACAATTTGGGAATTTTGTAGTTTAAAAAGTGCAAATGTGAGAGATTGATGGATGAATAAAGAACAAACATTCACTCGACGATTATCGTTAAGATGTCAGTTATCTGTTACAGTAAAAAATTCTATCTAAACGATTTTTCGTTGTTATGCTTGATTTTCATTAGAAGTCTGTCAGAATTATCTCTATACAAAACTGTCATATCCATCATTAGACCGAAGTTCTAATTTCACTATGTGTCGATCGTTTAATTCAAATATGATTCATACGAGAATTTGCCAGCCCGAATTCAGAAGGTTAAAACAGTTAGTAAATTGGTTTTAAAAAAATGGTTAGCGCTCCTTGTGTACGTAATATATTTTTTATTAGACAACAACCCTAAAGCCATCATTCCACACAAACTGGAATATATAAAAAAGCACAGTATAATGCACTCCACTAAAAAATTTTTTCGTCTATCTGTAAAACTCAAGATGAGTGAGTAATAAAAATGTTAAAAATGTAATTATGAATATTATAAGGGCATAAAATTGTGTATATTGTACTCAAAAGAATTCCTTTTTTTCCCGTTATTATATTATATTAAAAAATACACCAAAAGCAAAAAAGGGTTAAATAAGTTACATACTTTACACCGCATCGCAGTGTTTAAAGGCAGAGTGTTACATACAGTCAAGTTAGAACAAAAAAAAATGGTAAAAACGAAAAGGCTTCTTAATTTGAAAACTTTTTTAATAAAAATATTAAAAAGTGCGGTTGTTGTGTTCTGGTAAACGTTGGTACCGACCGTGCATGATGTATTCGGTCTTACATTTTTCGTCAAAATGGATTACTGTGGACTAGCATTTCTTCTTTTGAAGTAAAAAGAGCATCTTTGACGATAGATCATCGGAAAAAAACTCTTTAATATTTCGACGATGTTATTACGGACACCTGTAATGTCATTCTATAGTTGTCACTCGACAAGTACAAACCAGAATTAGAAGTTTTCGTAAACGCTTTCCTTGTGGACAGACTGTCATAGTAGTCGGCCTAGTATCGCATTTCTTCAACCCCATAAGAAATAAAAATTACAAATATTTTACTCATCGGTGTATACTGTGGTACATGGGAGATATATATATATATAGAGTGCTCTATTTTGACAAGCATTACCCGTGGTTTACATATGTTTTGTGTACCTTTTCGTGTTTGGTTTCATATAAAGCAGCAAATTAGTCGAAGAATGTTGGCAAATATAAACTAAATTGTAATTTTCTTCCATTTCACAATAAATAATTTGCAACCCTTTATTATTACATTCTTACTCTTACACATGCCATGGCAACTGGGATATTATGTGTGTACTGTGTGGATGCTAACAATATCCACTGTTATAGACCAATGCCGTCTCTAGTTTGAGATTTATCGTCAATACTTTGGTAATTGTGAAGAGAAGGTGATGAAGGATCAAAAAGGATATCGGAATTTGATTAACCTTTTATATGTTTGTCGATTCATACT
This sequence comes from Bradysia coprophila, assembly GCF_014529535.1. NCBI lineage: Eukaryota > Metazoa > Arthropoda > Insecta > Diptera > Sciaridae > Bradysia > Bradysia coprophila. Next base: position 1,523,282 of record NW_023503302.1, on the reverse strand, counting down.
GCGCAATTTACGAATCGAATTTATTATTTTCTAAATGGCGAACGAGACGAAGAAAACAAGTGGTGAGCTAATCTCTATGGAATTTGCGGAAATAGAATTGAATTCGGTTTTTGTGGTATGCGCTTCTAAATAAACATACAGAATGTGTGTTGGTATTACATAACATTTGGAGTGGTTATGGCTTCGTTTCGGCTTAATTGTTTCCAGCAATGTCTTAAATCTTAATAATGCAACAAATATAATTTGAATGCCGCAATTTACTAGTAGCACTTGATGCGGCATCCCCGAAAAACTGATCGCCCTGACGAAAATGACGTTAGAAGGAGCTAACAGCCGTGTAAAACAACTGTCAGAATCGTTTGACATTGAGGAAGGACTACGCCAAGGAGATCCTCTCGCAACGCTGCTTGTCAATCTGATTCTTGAAGCAGCAGTGAGGGCCACCCACACAGACACCAGCAGCACCATTTTCACCAAATCCAGTCAAATACTTGGTTTCGCAGACGACCTTGATATAATCGGGTTAAAGGTGAATGACACAAAAACGGAATACATGATCATCACTCATTCGAGATCATTGTACAGATCGGTAATAAGACCGGTTGTAACATACGGCTCGGAGTCGTGGTACATGACACAAAGAGACGAACAGACGTTACTCACGTTTGAAAGGAAAGTCCTGCGTACAATATTCGGACCGATTCTGGATTCGAATCCAAATAGATGGCGCAGATGATACAACTTTGAGCTAAAACAGCTTTCTGGAGAGCCAGACATAGTCAGGATCATCAAACTGAATAGACTTTGTTGGCTCGGTCATGTGGAACGGATGGAGGAAAATCGTATCCCGAAGAAAATATTGAAAACCGAACCTGAAGGGAAGAGGAGTGCAGGTCGACCAAAGGGCCAAATTCATTCGTTTGCCCAAACCATCATCAGTAGGAGTCACAAAAAACACATTAGCAGTAACATCCAGGTACAGCTTATTTCCAATCGCTAATAAAGTTGGTGTGTTTTCAAAATCGCGATCAATGTTAGCCGCATTCAGCATGCGTTCATTCGTCGTCTGCATTATTTTGATATTCTATCGAATCAATTGGAAATGATGTTTTCACAACTTCCTCCGGAACGGAAACCCCAAAATTCGACCATAAGTGCAGTCTCAACTGCAATGCTGTGTAATCTGTTAAAGAATAGGTTAAAATTACTAAGTTAATGTCAGTCAAATATAGAATTATACGAAATGATATTTTTACATGAAAGTGTGACACTTTAAGACTTAAAGTTTAAGTGTCCATGATTACACCAAGGGTGCTAAAAAATTTTCGGTGCTAGAAGCGCTCCCGACATATTTTACCGACATATACGGAAATCGTAATTTTCTGAAATGATCCTTTTCGTCAACACAAGTAAGGTAAAGTACAGGACCTCGTCCAAATTACTTATATCATTAGTATGTGATGGTTCGGGGATCGGAACGGAACTGGGCCTATCAAATATTCCTCAACCAGCGCAAGGTCGATTTGTTTTTGATGTTTGATCCACCCACCAGAGCAGCATAGCAAAAAAAGCTGAAGAAGCTAGGAGCAAAAAAAATGTAACATAATGATGTCCGGAATTCGATGTGGTATTGGTGTTCGAACCCTGTATCCAACTAAATGTTAGTTGGAATTCGAAACGTAGCTCATTTGAATTTGTATAGATTTTAGTTGCAATATCCAAAATATTGTTTACATCGTAAATAACCTCAGAAACAACCTCGAAATAACAAAATATCGCATAGAAATTGATGTTTATTTACATTCCCTCACACTCATCCGAATCAATACCGTCCCATTGCGAAACGCTATACAAGAGAGAAATCACCAGTATGTGTGTTATTACCAATGATTTTGTCATCCATCCCTCCCGGCCATATAATACACAATAAAATATTCAACCGCACAACACACATTTTCCATAATATACATATAAAATCATGTTTTCAATATTTGATGGCAAATTTCTCTTGACTTATATTTTATTATGGAAAATGTCCGATTTGGAAAACACATTATAACGTACGTACGTACGTACAGTGTATGTATACCGAACACATATATTCTATACGAAATAGCATTGAAAGACTGTCTGAATGAGCCTCCCATACTCCAGAAATTATTTTTCAAAAAAGAGCAGGAGCACGGACGAAAGATGTGATGTTAGGTATTTTGTATATTTATGATAGAGTTGAGAAAGATGTAGGACGAGGATACGGATGGAGATTCAATGAAAATATCAAAAACTTTGAAACATTACGTTCCATGTTGTATAGAGATGGATGTTGTGGAAGTCAATGTGTATATTGGTGGCAAAAGTAAAGGGGAGAATTTTCGGGGGTGGCATTAAAGTTTTTTGGTCTATAGACATATTATTACACATTATAAATATGAAATAACCATCTCGCCTGCCGCCTTAAATTTTCTCTCATTTTCATTGTGTTGTGTATGGAACCAAAATGGTTTTCAGATGTATTTTGTAAAAAGCCATTCGAGGGTGGTCTGTCTGTCGTACAGAAATTATTCGTCTGGATATTTTACGTTGTTTTCCGACATAATGAAGTAAAAATTTGATCAAGTGATTAAAATATTACATTATAGATGTATAAGGTCATAAGCATAGCCGAAAAATATCCATTCGAATCGAAATAACGAAAGGTTGCACATTATGAATGGTAGGTCTTTATAATGAAATTCTATTAGCGTGTAACGCGTGTAACCGTTGGTATAGGAACAAACACGTTCTACTATATAAAATACTTTTTAATTGAAAATTTCTACTTTTATCGGTTGAGGGAATGCTTTATGTGTTCATTTCCTTCGATTTATCACACTTCATATATTTACGGTTTATTTTTTCTCACTTGATGTATTAACATCATTTATCATTGTATAACTTGCCCATATTTTACCATCAATCGTTTATTATAATATCAATCAACCACAAAATTGATTGCATATATACTCCCACATTACAGTCAATTAATTAATAGAGTTGGTTATGTGCTGTGTTTTCGTCGAATAAACACTGCGATTCACGCAGATTGTAATTAGGATATGAAATAGGGAAAAAAACTTAATTTTAAGGGCTGAAAGTTGGTCAATTCTAAATACAACTTACAGAACTTATTATCATAGCTACACGACCAACGTTGGTGCTGAGGTAAAACATCAGTCATAAAACTCAAGTCTGTTATCAAATCAGTAAGATTTCCCTCTGGTGTATTAATTTCAGCAGGTTGTAAAATCCATAGCTCAATTTTCATTGAAACATTATTTACATTGGTCTAGCAATATCACAGCAAATACAGTCGTTTAAACTCTATTTCGAGCTCTTGCTGTTTCTATGAACATTTCGAATCAAGAAAAAAATCGTGAAAATTTTGCCACGAAAATTACAGCAGCTGTCGATATTTTAAGCTTTAAATTTAAAGCCATACGTTCACCATCTAAAAGAAATATAAAATAAATAAGAGCTCCTAATATACCCTATCCAATTTTCTCAGCCTCTGTGTGTATATATATATATATATTCACATCCATAACATACACTCCATACAATATAGACCCATTGTTTTTCCATTTACTTATTTTCAAGCAAAGCGACAAAGGCATGAGGTAGCAGTGTGAAATAATGGCTAAAATGTTGTGTATTCGGTGTCTACGAGTGTGTATTATATTTATATCTTTTTCGCCTGTCTAACGAAGTACTGATGTCGGTGTATAACCCACCCAAAAGTAGGAAAAATACACTGTATAAGATTGTATTTAAGGTGGGTACACTCCGTCTTTTTGTGGATAAATGGATTTCGATAAGAAAATAGAGTAAATTTATGTATGAAATGGAGTACACATATGCAAATGATTTTTTGTTAAGTGAATTTTGAAATAAAAAGTTTCGCGGGCTTAAAAAAAATGTTTTTGGATTAAGTAAAGCAACGTTTGAATTTTTTATCAAATCGTTTATTTGGCTTGTATATTTAATGGAAATCTGTGAAATTTTTCAATGGAACAGGCATATTTATGTTATGATCCATACTTTATGACGTCTATTGTAGTGATGGAGTTTAGGTATGGTATGTGTATTACCTTATGTTACAAATTAATGTACAGCATATAATTCGAGAATTTAAGATGACTTACTATCGATAATTGAAATCAATCAAATCAGTATACCTGTAAGCTTCTTGAGTAAAGATGCAGTGGAAGTAATGCACATTCATTGTCGTTTGTAGTGTAATTTTGACTATTTGCGTTGATGCTGGAAAGATGTGTGCTAAGCCGAGTTTTCCTATTACTTAACGATTCTGTTTTTTTTTTATGCGCCATGCTGTTGAAAGACTCGGAATCAGGTCAGGTTATTTTCAACCTGGAGCCAGGTTACCTGAACCTGACATAACCCGAACCTTATTGGTTTAATTTTAACCTGACCTGAATTAACCTGGAATCTGATTAGCCTGAAAAATAATAGCCTGACCTGACGTGGCCGGTTTTCAGGTTACCTGATTTTTTTTCCATTTTCCATTTAAACTAACTAAAATTTACGTCACGTTAAGTCATAGGTTAGATCAGATCGAGGTCAGGTCAGGAAAGGATAGCATCTCTGAAGTGGAATTGGGCAGGATACATTGCGATGATGACAGACGAACGTTGGACCAGAAACAATTGGAGACTACCCATGAAACGACCACTGGCAGCAAATAGCAATTGATCATTTAGAATGGGAGACGACATCGGAGGCCTACACCCATCAACTGGCTAGAGAAGATGAAGAAGAGACGGCAGGTTAGGTTCAGGTAATTTTAATGAGAAACTAGAACATCACCTGAATCTTTTCATGTCGATTTGAGCTTCAAGTCAGGTCAAAATCGACTTATTCAGTGTATTACACGAAGATGAAGTGTCCAAGAAATAAATCCATTTCACATTGGAGCCTTCAGAGCCTTCACATTGGAACACTGGAAGTTGTTTAGAGATTTAAATTTGAGCGGTTGAGTATAAAAATTATACAAAATTCAAATCTATTGCCTATGATCTCTATAGAGCGATTGAGTCAATTTTGGATACACTGCATTTGACATATTCCGTACCTTAGGACATTAGTAATTTTTCATATAAACTTTATATATGTGCTTGAGTGGATTGTTTAGTTGTAGATAACTAAGTTTGGAGGTTTTCTTTTCTGTTTCTTTGGTTTCTCCAGCTTTTTAAGAAAAATCGAAAAAAAAACAAAAACAAGAAACTGCCCTCCAGTTATACATAGGTCCTTGCAAAGTTATATAAGCCAGCGGCTGCGGTCCCTAAGCTATACTATAAATTGCATCTAATGCATTTCCATAAATAACTCTGAATTCTAAGAGCGATATAATTGTATTATAAAAAAGCACCGCGTACCATTGGATCAGCATCTCGTTTAATTTATCACCACATAAAATCCATCACATCATATTTCCACCAACAATTCTCTCTACATTGCTGCATGTCACAGTGATTAATGAAAATCGACTAATATGTTACTTTTCACAAAAAATGATGTCAATTACATTGTGCTTTCACGCGCTCCAAATCCGTATTACAAATATGTTATGGTTGTGGCGTTCGGGCAGGAAAGTTGATTAATATTTTCGAATTTATCATGATGTTGATGTGTTATTTGTGTATTTGCCCATGCAGGATGTTTATGGTGTTATTTTGGTTATTTACTATGAAAGGATGGACGTATAGCAAATAAAGTATAGGAAAATATGAGCCAGCTACCAGCTCAAATTAAGGATATTAAATTATTGACACTCAAAGGACTTGAGGAAGAGAAAATTAGGTTAAGTGATTGAATAATAAATGTTGAACTTGCGAAATGATAAATTATTATTTTTTCCTCGCATAAATGACGATTGTTTTGTATGTGTGTGTTGTTACGTATAGCATATAAGGGAGATGATTTTATTTGTTCATTGAGTTACTAATCGTTCTAAATTTGATATTGAATGCTTTTCTGTCCACTTCGAGAAGGCTTCGTTATCAGGGATGTTAGCCGCATTGCTTGGCGGCGAAGTTAAAACGGCTGGCTAATATGTCTCTTCGTTATTTATAGGATTTTATGTGGTGCTACGATGTAAAATGATCAGGGCACTGAAAGAACACTTGCGAACAGTCCATAAGTTTCATATATTTTTAGTACGAACTGCAAGGTATCGTACCCAACGTACGTAAACGTTAAAGTTAACGAAGACCAGTGAACATTAATTGGAAGAGTTGTTTTCATTCAAACGCGACAACATAAAATTTGATGGGGAAATGCACGGTAATGCCATCACTTTTCATAGAAAAATTGAGAACCGCTTTATAATGCCGTTTTTCTGGTATTAGAAATTTTGGCGCCGCAGTCTAGCAACAGATTTAATGCTGTTCCATTTTTAGTACAATATGACACCATCCTCATTAACGTTCACTAAATAGCCTCAATACAAACAACACACACTCTACATCCGTAGAGTGTGTGTTGTTTGTATTGAGGCTATTTAACGTTCACTGTCTGCCAACTTTCTTTTCGATTAAAATCTCGATAGCTACGTTCAACCGTAGGACTTGAAAGAACAGATTATGACACATCTGATTCGATCACGAAGGCAGTAAAATAGCAATGGCTCTTCCACAGAATTATAAGAAGATGTTTTGACGTAAAAATTAACACCCTTTTGCTGCTTCTTTGTGTGTCTTATCCTGTCACATACGGCTATTAATCTATAACGACGAGAAAAATAATGAGAAGCTCTGAAATTGAAGTACAAGATTTGAAATCAACCGATTAAAAATACGTTGATCGATGAAAGTAATGTATCCAATCTGTATCTGGTAATATGCTTCAATGAACGTCAACACAAGGTATGGTCGAATGTCAAACTTTGTATGAAGCGTAGGGCACAGAGATTTCATATAAACAATCTCACCTCTCATAAGAGGTGAGTTTGTTTATATAAAATTGCCATGTCCTCCGGTTTGTATGAACCAGAGAAATGATAAGTTGGTATGCCTGTGGCGAGATAGAAGGAATCTGAGGTTAAAAATTGAGGAATCTGAGGTTAAAAATTGTGAACGGTATGGGAGAGAATTACATACGAATTCTCTTAAGAGAGGTGCCAACTTTTTCGACATGCTCCTTCTATCTCGCCACAGGCGTATACCAACTTATCATTTCTCTGGTATAAACAGACCTGGTTAATATTTATACTTCCATTGATATGATTGCCGTCAGTAACAGGTTTACCTGTTCTTCCCGAACCTAAGCTTGGTCGACTGAAATACCAATTTTGAATAAGTTTTATCCATAGCGTCATTTGGTTTTGCTGGACAAAAATTTGAATCCCGTAACGGCTCCTCAGCTGTTCAGCTGACCAAACGCTGAAGAGATTAGAAACAATAGCGAACCAAAAAAAAATATCACAAAGAACACCCATGAGCTTTTATTCATAGAAAAAATAATAATAGTCACCAACGTTAACAGTCAATGTAACCTCAATAATTTTACATTTTCAACAGAAGTGTCTTCATGTAATGAGCGTTCAGTATGCAACTGTACTTTCGAACAATGCCGTAGCAAAAGTTTAGGGAAATCACATCAAGTGTTTCGATTTCGACGGCTTGTTTCAAAATCTCATTGCCAAAATAGGGATCAAAATCAATGGTATCCATTTCGGAGGATAAGAAAGCGATAGTCCGCTTAAAATTTGCCATTTTGAAGGTGACAATGACCTTTAAAATTTCGTTGATCGCGTTCCGAGAACGGTTAGCATGGGTGCATATTACAAACAGGGCGTCGTCATCCGTGTAGCCGCATTTTTTCAAGGCGAACATGACAACTATGAATTGGCTTTCCAAAGCCAATCGTTCGCAATCCTTAATGGTTGCTATTATATTCTCTGGTGACCGTCTTTCGACAAAGGCATTGCAAATAACATCGAAGTACATCTGATGACACATCTTGTATCGTTGAACATAGGTGAGATAAAGAAAATGAATCTGTTCATTGGACCAGTTTTGAATAGCCACAGCTACATCGGCAGCAGGCGGTAAAAAGTGATTCGATCTGCAAGATAGACCGCAGCTTTCACGTCTCAGGAATTTAAAGCACGGTCGCTGAAGTACACTGAAAACTTCCATTTTCATCAACTCGAAATCGCTCTTCGGTCGTAGCTGTTGCGACGCTTCCGTCGGAAAAAGGTCCTTTCGTAATTTAGGAGCGTCTGTTGACGATTTCTCTCTTGGTAATTTGGGATGTACTGATTTTGGTCTTCCGGAATCGACGTCGCGATTAGTCGAATGCTTTGGAATTTTGTAGTCAAACACTCCACGGTTCACCGAACAATTGGTCAGATCATAGTTCTTTATGAATATCTGGCACTTACTCGGGTCAGCGCTGCTGGAAGAACTTTTTCTTTTCAAAGCATTCCGTCCTGAATCGGCATCAGTGCTGTAACGAAAACGAAGAGAATGGTTCAATATAGCAGAGTTAAACTCCTCCAAGTTGATCAACTTCTGTTAAAAGAAAATTTAGCCAATAAGATTCAATGGGAAACGATCATTCATATGACAAGATTGTCTTCAAAACTAAATTTTGTTTGAAAAAGACCGAATACATAGCGTTGCTATCCCGTATATCTATTATCACGTCAACAAAAAGAACAACGGCATTAACGAATAGCCCGATGCGAATTTGTTCGAACGTTCGTTGTCTTAATATCATTTACCGTCCACCTAGCGTGTTAGTACGATTCGCAATTCCATAATACCATTGCAGAGTCTATTTCTACTGGCCCCAGCTCCATTTGCTTGGTTTACTCACACACGATATTTACACAGGGTCCAACGTGGTACAGAAAATCAAATTCATGGACAGTTTATCTTTGTAAAACAATTTTGAACTCACTTGGTAGACGCCGTTGAATGGTCACCAAAATTAGTCTGAACTGAGATTGAACTTTGATTATCCAAGCAAGTCTGTGTTGACTGTGAACGTTGATCAAAGTCTGTTTGCGTTGCGACAGAACGCCGTTGAACCGAATCAGTTTGACAAGTGGTGGAATAAAGAACAGGCGGCTCAGTTTCTGTACAGATGGAACGTTTTTGTTCGACCAACGTTTGAGTCTGAGAAGTTATTGCCTGCAATACACTGTAGTCATAGTCATGTTCTCTGGTCGCCGGTGCCGATGTCATCGGTTTTGACATTGCAGATTGGGCGGCTTCAGTAGCGGAAGCTTCGTCAATATTGAAAATGTCTGATTTCAGATTCCAAACTCCATCTTCGATAAATGTTGCAAAATCACCCAACATTTCCAACTGAAATACGAAGATTCGTATAAACAGCCGCTCTCGGTGGAACTGAACAACAATAAATGCACATGGAAAACGGTACTTACAATTTCATTGTCAGACAGTTCCAGTTGATTAGGGCCATTTTGTGTGCCATTTGCAGCGACGACGCTTGACTCAATTGGTTTTTGAACATTTCCAGTTTTTAGAGTTTTTGGTCTTTTCTTTGATTTCTTCGGCGTTGTTTCTCTCATAGAAGGAACGCCTTTGTCTTGTAGTCGAATCGATTGCCGTCGACTTCTTATATTGGAATCCATTTTGACAGTTGTCGGAGAAGTCGATGATTTTGGTAGTTTAAAGAGGAAATCTTCGATAACTACTTCGCAATTTTTCAATTTCTCGTCGTCCATTTCTTTGATAACAAAAGTTTACAAAAGTTAAACTTCCAACAAGGACATCACTCACTGGAATTGGAATGATCTGTTTCGACGACACTAATACACTAAAGTTATGGCGCAATGCGTTATGACTTTTGTGTGCACGTTTTTGACTTATATAATTGGTCCCCACTTTCAACAAATAGAGCACACTGCTACAACGACAGAAAATAATTTTAAGACGAATCTACACATGGCTAAATTTTTGCCTACATTTCGGGGCAAAATTATTATGATTTTGATGATAATTTTGGACTCGCATCCTTTTTCAATAAAGTACGACCATCAATTGGTGTTAAAAAGGGTTAGTTTTCAGCAAAAATTTAAATGTTTGTGGTGATGTAACCTATCTCCGAGAAAACTCAAAATATGTGTAAATTTTCGTGAAATATTGAGTTATCTCGGATTGAAGTTACATCACCACAAGTATTTAAGCAAATACATCAGCACCCAGATTTAGTGAAATGTGGATTTTTATGGATAAAAAGTTAATCATATCTTAGGTAGAATGTAAATTGGAATTTAGGATATTATTAGAAATGTTCATAGAAAAAGAGGTAGAAAAAATGCAAGAATGATGACTTTATAAAGAGGCATAGATACTTTCCTGAAAAAGCATACATTTAGGCGTTTTTCAAATACTGGGTTTCAGTTTACTTTTGATGATATCTTTCCACCAGACTGCTGACCTTTCTCACAGCTGGACAAACTGCTAAAACCACATTTTTAGCCCAGTACGAAGTACAAAGGGGCTTATAGAATTACGATGCCGTGTGTAATTGATGGAATTCGAAGCGGACGGTAAGGGCAAAGTGTTTGTCTATGTTCATAGATGACGAATCCGCAATAAAAATTTTGTCTGTCTTTCTGTCCGTCTGTCATGTCGATATCTCAAGTAAATCAAATCCGATTTCAATTTTTTTCCCTAAAAGATAGTCGAAATAGTGAGGCTAAGTTCGAAGATGGGCATATTCGGATCGGCTCTTCGTGAGTTAGGGCTACCTTAGTGATTTAAGGTCTTTTGGTGATATTTGTGGCAAAATAAACTATAGAAATCTATGGCAGATGATAGGGATTGTTAATACCAATCCAGAAAAAAAAAAAGATTTTTAAAATCGGGTGAGTGGACCGTGAGTTAGGGCCTTAGAAGTGAAAGGCTACTCTTCCCTATGTGTATTTTACATAGAACTCGAGTAAATTTCATTCGTTTTTCGTAATTTTTGTTTGATTTGAAGGTAATCGAAGGCCGAATAGATTGTTGTTGAAAAAAAATTAAATTTGGGTCCTTGGACTAAGGCCCTAAGTGTATTTTACATAGAACTCGAGTAAATTTCATTCGTTTTTCGGAATTTTTGTTTGATTTGGAAGGTAATCGAAGGCCGAATAGAATGTTGTTGAAAAAAAAAATTGGGTCCTTGGACTAAGGTCGGTACCAGGGCCCTATGTGTATTTTACAAATCGAAGGCTGAATAGATTGTTGTTGAAAAAAATAATAATTTTGGGTCCTTGGACTAGGGCCCTATGTGTATTTTACATAGAACTCGAGTAAATTTCATTCGTTTTTCGGAATTTTTGTTTGATTTGGAAGGTAATCGAAGGCCGAATAGAATGTTGTTGAAAAAAAAAATTGGGTCCTTGGACTAAGGTCGGTACCAGGGCCCTATGTGTATTTTACATATAACTCGAGCAAATTTCATCCGTTTTTCGTAATTTTTGTTTCATTTGGAAGGTTGTCGAAGGCCGAATAGAATGAAGTTGAAAAAAAATTTTAATTTGGGTCCTCGGACTGAGGCCGATACTAGGCCCTTTGTGTATTTTACTCAATAAATTAAAATTTTAGGGCTATTTGAAATTTTTGTTTCATTTGAAAGGAACGTCGTACGGGGCTTCGTAATTGCGCTATGCGCAATTTCTAAGATGTACACATTACATAATAATTTTACTTTAACTACATTAACCGGCGCAATAGGCTTACGGTCAAAGTAGGGTGACAGACGCACTAGGGTCACGTACGCAATGGATATACGGGTTCGTACGGGGCTCAGTCGCAGCGACTGTTCTGATGGCTCGTTTTATACCTAACACATTTCGTGGTCGGAATTGCGGTCGTACATTTTTGAAAAAGGATTCCGATGGAAAGATATCATCAAAATGAAATACGAGACACGCAAATGTAGGCTACAATTTTAGATAAGTACCAAACTGTTCATAAGTATAATAAAAGAGAGAGGAAGCGTCGCACCCATCAACCTTCTAGTTTGAAATATTTTCGGTTTTTACGATTTTTTTCTAGTGCCCCCCTTTCCGTATACTGAATACGCGGTAATTTCGTGAAGTAAAGTACTTCAAATACAACTGACAGCTGTGCGAAATGGAAAAAAAACCCTATATATGATCTTTGCAATCATGCCAAGAAAACATCACATTTGAGATCAATAAATATGAGTGGTGTCCTTTAGAATTCGAACTCATTGAACGACAGTGGGGACATTCAAAAAGGACGTCCGCTGTTTTTCCGATATTTTCGACGCCCCCCCATCCCCTGTCCGAATGTGTCCACTTTTCGATACCACCCCCCCCCCCCCCCGGGGGCGCCCGAAAAATGAAATTTTCCACATTTTTTAATGATTCACATATTACAAAAATTAGCGAAACATTAATAGAAGTCGAAAGTTAAGTACTAGCACTTCGGCAAACTTGCGTTTTTGGAAATACACGTGGTGCAAAATCCGAAGTTCAAAAAACTGTTTTCGTAACTCGAACTTTACGCACTAGTGTAAAAAAAATCCTTTTCCGCGATAAACAAATGATGAAATTGCTTCGTTACGACAAAGTGTTATTAACTTGTGCCTAAACTGGAAGTCACATCCTATCACATCTTTTGCGCGAAATATCCATTTAGGCACTTGTTTTGAAAACAGCTATTGTAAAATGATATTAACAATATTATTAAAATTGTGTATGTACGTCAAATTCATATAGCCTATTTTCTCAGCAGCTCAAGATTTACATCACCTTAAGTGGTATTGTAGATGTAAAGCATAAAAATTTGAAGGAAATTTGATATTGCTACATTGAGTAGAGTTCATTAATGCCAAACAAATAGAATTCAAACAAAATTTTTTTTCCAAAAATTGGCGCTGGTGGGTGTAAGATTATGGCTACGTTAATAAAATTATAAAAGTTATTGTCATATGATTAACCGCATGTCATTACTAAGTTACTTTTGACAATTTTGTTATATATTGAAAGGTGGACGTCCGAATTCGCAAATAACCCCCCCCCCCTGTCCGAATCTGTCCGGTTTTCAGCTACCTCCCCCCACCCCATAGTCGCGGACGTCCTTTTTGAATGTCCCCAGTGGTGTGACTGTAATTTTCATCGAATCTTCGCTTTAAACGTAAACGTAAACATTACACTTAATGTGGCGTGTTATTAGGAATGTGTGAATGAGAAATGTATTATTATTGCAACGTTCCCCACAACCACATTTGAATGACACAAAAATATGCATGTGGAGTCTTTAGACAAAACCTAAGCCCCAAACATGAACCGACTCAACGCACTTCAAGTAAACGTGGTACTCTTAATAGGGTACTGAAACTTGACAGTGCTCAATACAAAATTTTACACTGTAAAAAGAGTGGGAATAAAATTTCATACAAAAAGTATCTATTTGGCAGCTGTCATAAAAAGCAATTTTGCTTGAAGTGCGTTGACCGACTCAAAGTGCCTATAACCAGATTTATTCCAAAATAAATCGCTCTAATTCAATATAAAATTGTAATTACTACGTAAAGAAACTCTGGTTTAATAAAATATTGACTTTGGTTTTCATTGTTCAAATAACCCCTATCCAGCAAAAAGTAGCGGAAATAAAAAAGCAAAAAAGAGAGAGAAAAAAAAACTGAAAATATCATCATCATGCATGAAGCCAATTTGCACGTCATATTATTATACGCACTAAATACACGACTTGTTGAACATGTAACATCATTTCCATACATTTAGATGTAATCACAGTAAATTTTTATTTTATGGTACTTGAATATGTTAATTTTCCAGTGTGTAAGGACTGAGCTCAATTCACATATATTTTGCATTTTTTTCCCAACTCTCACTCCGCACCAGAGCTATGCGAACGAACATACACTTTCGATGGAATGCCAGTTTTTTTTTTTGTTTCACCCCCTATGCCAAAGAATATTTCGATGTTCGGGGTGCATGTTAAGCTTTGTGGCTTAAATTTTTTTTTCTCTGTATTTCTTCCACTGTAGCAAAATGCCACAGAAGCTGTGTGTATGATCCCGTATTATATATAAATACGAAAAAAAAGCTTCAAGTTACTCTCGGTATATCAAGTGTTCTCGTTCAAAAAAGTATAAAACCACTTTTGTTGTGGGGAAAAGTCATTTTAAATTCATGAGGTTTAGCATTCTTGCGTTTTAATAGCTGGCAATCAAATAAATTATAATAACAGTTTTTTTTCCTCATTTTCTTCGATGTACATATACGTATTGAATATAAGTGTGTATACGCATAGGTTTGAGAAAGAAATTTTTGTGCCGAATATTTTTTTTATTATTAAAATGAAGAAGAAGAAAAAAGAATAAAAATTTCCAGTCCCAAAGGGAGAATTTTTTTTCCCAATGCGTCCACATCGGGTGTATAATTTTATTGTCAAAGCATTCGTTTTCCATATTTTATTATTCACTTGAAATTCATAAAAAAAATGAATCCAAAATATGAAAAAAAAACCGAAACGAAAATAAATTAGTTTCCCGAAATTTTTTAAATTAACCTGCAAGTGGCATATGAGTTTTCTTATGCTGAGTTTTTCATTTTCCGGCATTGTACAAATGATATTGACGTGATGGGTTCGTAATATAAACTCATATACGGTTTCATATTATATACATTTATAATGTTCGAAATACGAATGAGCCTGTTTATATTGAGTTCAGTATGTAATTTCCCATTTCATATTTAATAAGATCTTCAAACATTATCATGATTTAAATAAAATATTGCATTGGATAGGGGTACTACACACTGATATCTATAGCCCGGGTAGCTGAATGTGTATGTATTTCATTTATTAATGATTGTGCTACGTAATGCCAGTTGTCTACGTTTGACAAGATAAATATAAAATGTTCATGAAGAAGTTCATATAATATTTGAATCAAGATTGGAATTGAAAGATGTGTTATGAGTCGGTTGTTAAATTTGCAGAGAACTTAAAACAACTTTTTTCTATTTATTTATTGAAGAATATTTTTGAAAGCGTATTGAAGGAATATATCAATCATTTTTCGACTCACTAACTGAGGAAAAAGTTAATAAATGGAATGAACGCGGTAGTGGGTTTTCTATTTGCAGGTAATTGAATAACTCTTAACGTTGTACATTTGATATTTGAATTTTGTTCAAAAACATAACGTAAATTAAAACCGGGCTGGCACCAGAAATGCTATGTGTTCTGAATATTGGATTTTTGTTTTCGATACTGAAAATTTTTATTAAATATTGAAAAAAGTCAGCAGAGCTGGTCAAACTGCAATAACCAAATCTATTTTCTGTTGAAAGCTAACACATTAGTGGAAAAAGGATTCTGGTGGTAGTTCGTTCAGTTCAGTTCAATCCATTGTTTAATCTGTCACAGACGGCAAGAATATTTACAGTTTTACTATTCAAACTATTACTTCATTTGATCGAAGATTTTCAGATATTGATTTCAAAAATCTTTTACTTCATTTGATTTGAACATGCGTTTTGCTATATAAGACCTCATTAGTCAGACCTTGTCGTTTATAATTGCTGACGTTGTCGATAACAGATGACAGCCGTAAGTAACAGGTTAAAAAACACCTATATGTATGCTTTTCAGCAAAGCATCGATGACTCTTAAGGGTGTTCAAAAAAAACGTCACGGTTAAAACCGATTAAAGAAGAAAAGAAGATACTGTTTAAAGTAATAGATAGATAGATAGATATACGTTTATTAAGTATTTGCTATACGTTACACTATTTTTCTTTTTTTACATCTTACAATAATTTCATTTAATATCACAGTTGGGAATTCTGATTCCGCAATTTAAATTTTAATTTTAACATTCGATACATTATACTTAAAAAAGTTCTTCGTTCACTCAATTTTTTAATTCATAATTAATCTTCACATAATTAATCAAGAGTCTTCTAAACTGGTTAATGTTTGTTTCCACTTTCATCGCACTCGGTAAGGCGTTAAATATTTGTAGGCCTTTGTGGAACATTTGTCTTCGTCATTGATTTCTTATTCACCTTTTGCAGCCGGAAGTCGTTGGCGTTTCATAACGGATATCCATGTGTTTCTCCCACATACGTTAGGTTACGGCTTATACATGCTGGTGCCATCTGGTATTTGGCATGGAAAACCATCATCAACGTTCGGTAAACTATCCTTTGTTTAACAGTCATCCAACATAAAGTTTCAATCATCGTCGCAATTGGTGTTGTTTTTCTGCAGCTGAGTATGACCCTCATTGCTCTGTTTTGAAGCTTTTGGAGTCTAGAGAATTCATTTTCGTCGCACATGAATAAAATTGAAGGACAATATTCGAAGTGTGGGCTGATGATGGATTTTTACAGCAGAATTCGATGCTGGATTGGTAACTTTTTGTTGATTCTGGCCAAAAAGCCAATTTTTCTTCGCTACTTTTTTACTTATGTAATCTATGTGTAGTTTTATTTTAAGATGACTGTCAATGATAACCCCCAGATATTTGCAACGGGGTTTTTTCTTCTGTTGATCACTATGTACTTTGTTTTTTTTCGACATTTAGCTTTAACTTGTTGATGTTTAAGCCAAGGCTGTATGTATACTTTGGGGACGTCACGCAGATGCAGACTCGCGGGTTACACACCACGTTTCATACAAAAATTTACCACGCCATACTAATTCAATTTTGGTGAATTTGTTTGTATGGAAAAGGTGTGTTCCCGCGTATCTAACAAAATGGCGATATGCGTGACCTCCCCAAAGTATACAGCCTTGGTTTAACCAGGCATTGACACGTGTCAGATCTTCATTGAGTTTGTTGACAACATCCTGAACGTCCTTTCCACTATAATATATGTTAGCGTGTCATCAGCGAAAAGCGTAATTTTCGAGTGAACGATGCTTTTGACTATATCATTTACACACAATAGGAATAACTCCGATGCCAGTTTTGATCCTTGTGGAACTCCTATATTCGTTTGAATTTTTTCCGATGTTGCTGATCCGAATTTCGTGCACTGTGTCCTTTTCGAACCATTTTGGCTCAACACCGTTAACACCATATTTCTGTAGCTTCCGCAACAACCGTCTTCGATCGACTGTTTCAAAAGCTCTTTTGAGGTCTAAAAACACTGCAATTACAATGTTGCCGTTGTCAATTTCCGTTTTCCAGTCCATCATAATCGTGTTTAGAGCTGTTTCGCATGAGTAGTTTTTTCGGAAGCCGTACTGTTCGTCGACTAAATTGTAATGGTTGTCCGACGAGAAAAATTTGAATACTTTATGACGTTACTTTGGGACCTAAGAGGGTACAGAGCTTAAAGCGTCATCGTGAATGGTACCTGGTGCGTCATACTTCCTCTTGTTGGTAATGTTATAAGTCAACGTTTCCGTTATAACTCAACGATTTCCGTGTACATCTAACTCCATAATTCCCGTACATCTTATTTTTCAAGTTACGTCTTTCGGCCCAATACTTATCAAACCAATTTATTGATTTGCCCATGAAACCAGCTTCTAGAGTGCCCAAAGAAAATTAAAACAATAAATCATTACACACGTCACTACAAAACCATAAATTGAGCTTACGATATTGAGCAAAGCAGAAAAAAAAATTAAAAATAAAACAACTTCACATGAGTGAACAAAATTTCTTGTGCTTTCCGTCGTCATTAATCATGCAATTCTATCCATTATATTACAGATGCAAAAAATACATTTTCATTAAAGTTACGAAACAAGCACCTGCGGCTGAATTCAGTCAGTCGAGATATTGAAAGAACACAAAAATGTGCTCAGTCATTTTATGAAAAGCGATTTTTACATCAAAACACGGGAAATGTGTAACGCATTCATTAGGTATATGAGTAGAGTAGTGGATGGGATAAAACTGGTTGATCAGAAAGTTAAGATTTATGTACAAGAGAAGGCTACACTCGTCGAAATTAGTTAGAGTATTCAGTTTGCGTGATACAGTCTTGATGAACAGCCGAATATTTCTCTAACTTCATTCGAACTGGGGGATGAAAACTGATTCTTACATATTTGATCTGGCACTGTATGATTCGCTCTTAAAGCAAGTCATTGTTTTTGACTTTTCCGAAGTCCCTAATTAAAGAGATTATGATTTGAGATGCGTTGGTGGAACGGGAACGGGTTGGATGACATTTTAAAATTCATATGCACTTCACATAACATCATACAGTCTGATAATACCACTAAAATATCAAGGAATTTCTGCAAAGGCATCGTTGACGTAAATCTACATAAATACATGCCAGTGATGACAAATGAAAGCAGTACATCACTGCATAACCAATGTAAGTCTCCCCAATGCAAGCAGAAAAATAAAACGATTGAATATCGCCTGTCTGCACTCAAAAAGTCATTTTTCTCATCGAAACGTCAGCCAAAAAATATAATTCGCCTAAATTAAAAAGAATTTCGATAACGAAACGCACGAAAGAAAATTTCTACGATGAAAATTCTTTTCCTTTGATAGTAAACCGCAAATTGAATTATTCAATTCGCTTTGTTAGATAACAATTTCACCGTATGTATCTCACAGATTCGTAATATTCCTTACCTTATTGTAATTTTTATTTTATCCTTTTCCTTGTAAAAGATTGTGCGTTGAATATAAAACCATAATAACCGGTAACGTTGCTCTCTCTCTGTGTGCTGTGTACACAAAACACTTTATCTCGAGTATAAAAAATATATAACTCAAAGCTTATTACAACAATTGTATGCACACCCTAAAAGGAAATATGAAATTTCCTTATTTTCTTTAAAGTTTAGCTTTTCCTTTGTGTGCATAAATTTTTCTTATCACGCAAACTTTGCAGACTGTACGGAAAATATATAATTTTTGCCGAGCATAGAAGCTAGAAACATTCTGTGACCATAAATATTATATATACACAGTCTGGGACAGGACAAGCGGTTGTAAAAATTATTTTTTATTACTACGGGGAAATTGTTCGTTTAAGATTTTCTTAATTTATACATTAACACCATGTCATTTTCATCCAATGTAATTCAAAACAAACTTATATGAAGTTCCAACAATGGGATATAATAGCAGCAGCTATACACGAGACAGAATGAATGAATGCATTCAAATTGTAATTGCTAAAGGAAATAGAGAAGACGAGAACAAATAAAGAAAAATTCTCGGGAAAAAACCAAAAATTTATATATCGTATCAGTCAAAAAAAAACCCTTAAAGGATAAATGTGACGCAAGTCTTACAAAATAAATGATATCGCTGAGGGTGACGCATTCTGCGCTTGTACGCAAAAATTTTATAAATAAAAAATGGACCCAAAAAATTTTAGAAAGAAAAGTTTACAAAAAGAAATTTCCGTCACAAGTGGAAGATGATTTTTAAAATTTTTACTTTTTTTTCTAAAATAACTTAAATCCATTGAAAAATCAAATGGAAGTTAGGTAGTGCCAGAGGAAACATCTGTCATCCCAAAATTTAGGAACGAACCTAGGAACACCTCACTCATGTCGAAAATAACCCAATTTCATCGAAAAATCCGATGGAAGTTAGGTAGTGTCAAAGGAATCATCCCAAAATTTAGGAACCAACCTTTGAACACCGTTTTTAAAATTCTATTCAATATCTCAGCCAAATCTCAGTCCACTTTGATGTATAGGGTAGCTCGTTGAACTCGTATGGATGCCAAATTTCTAAGTTTGGGGGTCGTTGTAGCCAAAGGGGGAAAGTCAACAAGTTGCAGTTAATATGTTCCTTAGTAAAAAAAAACTTTTTTGGTAGTGGACTTGCGTCACGCCCGCTTACTAACGTGCGGGCATGATATCTGGGTCCATATCTCCCACAATCCATTTCATTTAGTTGGTGATGACAAATTATTGCACATAAGAACCCCATCACTTTGCGGCATATTTATTTCGTTTTCGTATAATACTCTTTATGTTGGGTTTTTGGTTTATTAAGCTTTTAGGCGTCGTGTTGTGTTTTTCGGTGAGACGTTAATAATTCAGGGTGTCATTACACTAGAATGAGAGTGGATGGTAGCATATTTCTTTAATTCGTTGCTATTTATCCAAAACAAAAGTCAAGAGTTTATTGGCTCATTAGAGTTAATGGGTATCATTTTCTTTATATGACTTCAGATTAGTCAAAATGTTAAACGAAATGCTTATGGACAAAACATGTGTTGGTTGATAATTCTTGATGATGAGTTAAAGATTAATTCAAGCAAATTTTGTTTTTAGACCTGAACAAAATGCTACGGTATGTAGAGTGAAATATTGTGCTTGCATTTAGGTGTAAATATTATTAGAACAGTCATTACTTTCCTCTTGCAACAATATGGCACAGGTTTTCGTTGACAAAATTGATTCAATAAGTTTTGTACATAGCAATTTACTACCGACTCGCGTCAGCATCAGCATCTTGACGATCTAAAGATTTTGAAATCTCAAATGTTGTCTGTAAAAATCTAATTCAGCAGTTATCATCCAGGGTAAAGTAGACAATAGAGACCCGATCCGCTCGAGCCTGAGCCTAAAGCATTTCTCTCTGTTTATAAAAAAAATGAATTCCTCGGGTTCAGGTTCAGTTTCTAATAAAATCGTTTTATATGCGCGAACACTAATGAACATTCGTGGTGAATATACCTGAGTTGAGCTACCTTTGGAATCAAATTTACATTCAACCTAGAAAGAACAATTTGTAGGTAAAAGACACTATTACACTCTCATGTTGCGAGTCAACTGGTCAATTCTGAATCTGGATCGACGGTTGAAGTAAATCCCATCTGGTTGTCTACACTCCCAACTATATTTTTTTATATTTATCAAACTGAAATTAGAAACTGTTAGAAATTTAAAATATCTCTCGAGCTATACATCTGTGGTCGAAGCAACGATCACATTCTCTCACCAGATAGAGAGCTAAAACGAAAAAAGCGTTTCCCACTTTTTCGTCCCAATTGTGTCAGTTTTTATTCCGAATGTGACTTTCCTTATTCATACCAAAAATGAGAAAATTTGACCACAGTGGAGTGGACGGCCGACAACTCAAATTTCATTCACAAGAGATAAAAGAAATAGATTCTATGATTTATGGTGTTATATCAAACTCTCTTTTGCTCTAACTCAAAAAAACTCACAGAATAGCTCGAATAAGTCTTAAGTGTCCATTCCACTCATCAAAAAGTACTCCGTGAGAGAGCAAGCTGTCAAATAAACAAAGGAAAAATTGAAAAAAATCAATTTTGTCGCTCACACGGAGTACTTTCTTGGTAAGAGGAAACTAAGCATTATTGAAAGGCGCTACAACCTTGGACAATAAATATACACTCTTAGCCCACGAACCAAAAATCCAATGAGCTATAATCATCTGCTATAATGCTTATCGTAGCCACAACTACAAACCGTTGGAAAAATTCATCTAGAAATACTTCAGTAAAATTGATAAATTCCATTCGATTGTATAAAACGGCAAAAGGGTGATATTTTGTTACATAAAAAATGAATTTTGTTTACGATTCTGAAGGCAGCACATTAAGAATCCTAAATAAGAAACATGTTTCGATCTGGCAACACGACATATTAGACTATGTGGTATAAAATGGATAGTAAATGGACAATATGTCGTATAAATATATGTATAGATGAACGATGGGTGGACAGGATAAATATTTATATTGGGGGGAAGATATTTTCGATGAGGAGAGACATACAGATAATATCTCATGGGATCAACCCAAATATGTCAATATTAATTTGCAAATTTGATGGAAAGTTGGATCGCAGATGTGCAGTGTACAAATGGTGGTTGTACGGTCAAGTAATATTCTAATATTTTGAACAGAATGATAAATGTGTCGGACATATTTATGAGTTATTTCACAATATTTAATGTTCAGACGAATTCAAAATTTGAATTTTGAAAAATAGATCACAGCTTCTCACAACCAATCACTTCCCACCAAACCAAATACTAAAACAGCGCCAAATAAAAGTCTTGCAATTAAAAAAAAATCTTTTGTCATTAAACGATTCGAAACGAGAATATGGCCCGACTTTAAAAAGAGCATTTATTGTGGCATATTCTCATTTCAACACATACTTAAAAATCATCCATCAAAATCCAAACAGTAATCCTAGGAAGAGCTTAACAAGCTTACCAGATACTCTTTATCTTTCCATTTTGTGAAAACATTCAAAAATACCGAAAGTCAAAAATGGCAATATGAAGTGATGTATGAGCGGATGCTTACTATGTATACGGATATATATACGCACACAGCATATAGCTATGTATGAATGATTCGGTTTTATATCTGCAACAAAATAACAACAACCGTCTAGTCGAGAATATGTAGCGAAATACGTTTTAAGAGGACGCATTGAAAAGAATAGACCTTAAAATAGATCCCACAATTAAAGTTCTGGGATTTAAAACTTAATAGACTCTAGTATACGTACATAATGTTGTATAAGGGGGAGATGCGCGAATGTACACCACTTTGGATAAGTATTTAATACTGTTTTCGTTGGGTGTATGAGATTTGATTATAACCTTTTGTTATTTCGGTGTACATATAATGACGGTGAATGTTATAAATGTTGTGCTGTGCGTATACATGCGAATATAGGCTAATATTTTGGACGGTTGGCTCCCACTCACGACAAAGTAAGTTTCTAAACGAATGATTGTCGTTGGATTGAATTTGATTTTAAAATAAGTGGCAATAAGTGTACACAAACGGAAAACCCAAGAATTTAACCAGTGTGATCCTAATGCCATTCTCGTGTTTTATTTCGAATCTTATTTATTCAGATATAACCGTCAGATGTGGTGTATATACATAATCTAATATTCAGTGAAGTGAGTCTTACAAACATTCATTCATCATATACAGAAGTGTATGTTTTTCGGCTGTTTCACTTCCAACCATAATTTTTGTAAATAAATAGAAAAACAATGAGAAAATCCATCAGCATTGACGACAATTTTATGTGTGAATCCCATATCCACCTCGTCCATTATAATCTAAAAACCCGTACCCATTCTGCTGTTCTACTTGAAAATTTTCATCTCGAAAATTTTGAGGAAAATTGTATGGTGGAAAATAAGGAAGAGACGTAAACAAAGTGATTAATACAGCGGTACAAATTTTTAGGGTTTCGCTTTATGGGCTGTTGTAAAACAAAAACTGTGGGCAAATTTGAACACAGATTTTGTGTCGACTGTTTTACGGAACGTATTTTATGTATAGATGTGTGTGCTGCCATACTCGATTTCATTTTATTATGTGCATGTGAATGTGCGTTTACGATATCAGATTGTATTTTATATGGGAATGATAAATCAAGGAACAAGTAAGGTAGCAGTCGAGCTGTTCGAGTCGAATCGAGTATGAATTGTGTTTGTTAATTATAAATTCTTGTAAAAGTTCTGAAAGTCTTTTAAGAGCCTTTGCATGACTATTGTATAAAATATGATGAATATGGATGTTGTGTTTTTGTCATTGATTAAGATAATCCATTTTGGCGGTTTTGTGTTGTTATTTAAAGTGGTTTTTTGATTATGGTGATGATGGGGTAAGATCATTTTTGATGAAGTCAGATTAAAACGGGCGGATGAGTTGTTGGAGTTAAATTCAATTATTTGTTTTTATACGAAAGCAGTCAAAGTAGGTTAAGAGCTTACTCCTCTTACTCAAAGTGGTGGCTTGTGTTCCAGATGCAGAGATTAATTTTGGTTCTTGGTTCAATGACTGAATGGAAAAGGTTGGAAATTATTTCGAGTGGAGAAAAACTGAATGGGAGACAAAGTTAATCTGCAATATATTCAGTTCAGCTGTCTGAATCGAAACGACAACATTCATTGTAACAGGTATGTACGACCGTTTCAAACCGATTAACTCTATTCTTAAAGTCAATATATTCCTTCCTAGTCGAAAATCAATTATAGAAATTTATACTCAGTAGCACCGCAACATAATAAACAAACCCACATCACCTTTCATTAATATAATTCTGTTCACGAAAAACCCAAGCTCACAAACTAATCAAATATAATTAAATTGAAAATTCAACTTGGGAATATAATCCGTTGCATATAATTTGAAGCGACTGTATGCTGTTTCGTCTATCTAATATGGAAGATTTTGTGTATATATTGCGATCATAATAAGAATTGTGTACGTAATATAATAGTGAAGAATCTTCCTCATTCCACTCGACTAATTTTAAATCTTTTGTTTTCACATATTACATTAATACAGCCAAAAATCATCTAGAAAACCCAAAACGCATATAGCAAGAATGAATTAGGAAGAAAGTTCCCACAGACAATTTTATATTATATGAGACACCAACCTAAAACATTCAACTTCACCCCTTCATTCGTTTTGGTTAGTACCTTTAATGTATAAGAAATACACAGCTCTCTATACATCACAATATAGTACCATACACATAAAATATACGACGACGGTAGACATCGGAAGAAAACGTTGCTAGTTTATAGTATCTACTACTGTAACTGTCTTATGTTATAGATTGTACAACACTGCATGCATCTTCTTGATACCAAGCATACACACATAAAATGGAAGAGAAAGAGATCCTCCAGTTCGTTTGCCACCATGTTTTTTCCAAAACCGCGAAAGTGAAAGATGAATATAAGGAAATAACGCTGTAAATTCTGTGGTGAGGAGTTGGCGGTTTAAAACAGGATTATGTAAAGAAAAGTCCTAAATTAAAGCACCATTGTGAGTTAATTAGAAATTCTTGTAAAATCTTATATTGTGTACGGGTGTGTATATGTTGAATGTGTGCGCTTTCCGTCTATGGGCTGTGTGTTATATTGTTTAAATAACTGAATTAAGATGGAAGTTTTTTTTTCCTTCTTTTCGTTTTATTTTTATTTTTATTCATCTGCGGTGTATTGCGGCATTTTATCATAAAAAGCAAAGAAGAAAAAGTTAAATTCAAATTGCGGTGATGATTGATTCATAATGCAGTGGAAATTTCAATTAAGTTCTGTTATACATCTTGCGATGAAGACACAGTGTAATTATTTTGGTATTTTGTTGTTGTTTTGTTTGGAAAACAGAGTGGTTTCTTTAGTGAAAATCTTTTGTTATTCATTGTAAGTTTGGATTTTGAATTTATTGTCCATCGAGTAGATGGTATTATACATAAAGTGAATTGCAATATATACGGGCATGTCCAGGCGAAGGAACAGTGGGAGTTCAGTAAGTTGGAATGGGTTTAGACGTTGATACAAGTGTCAGTTGAAGTTATATTTTCTGTATACGTGAGAGTGTATTGGTGAGCTATGATATGAATCGGTCGGTAGGGAAAGTAAACGATCGAGAAGGAAAGTAACTGTTGGGAAAAAATGCACCAACACACTCTCACTATTACAAAAAAATATCTTTCAAAAATTTTGAAGTTTCTTTAAACGTAAACGTAAAGTGAATTTTCTTTTCTATTGAATTTTTCAAGCCCAAAAAGTGGCTATTATGATACAAAAGTGTCAAGAAATTTCATGTGTAAATTTGGAAACAGCCTAGAAGGCTGTAAATTTATTTTAAGTATAAAATATTTGTAAAAACTGTAAAGAATTTTGATTTGTATAAACTTGATTGATTGATCTTTCAAAATACCCCAATACACACTCGATGTGTGTTTTCGCTTGTCATTTTACCTTTCTCTCAGTCTGTTTTACACAAATTACATATAAACTTAATGGATGCACAATCTTTGGATCAACTAGTTTCACATCTGTCTCTATAAATTGAGAGATAGGTAAGAGATCAAATAAAATTCATCTTGAGTGATATAGAGCGCGTCTACTGCTTTAAGCTGTTAAGCTGTGCGGTTAATTCCCATGGCTGAAAGTCAGGGTCTTACTCATGAAAATGTTTGTCACAAAATGTTCACTATGACTGAAAATTAAAGCATGACCAAAAACTTTAAATGCATGAAAATGTTTATCACACTTTGTCCATTCCTTGATAACATGCTAACTTGAATAAATCTGAACGGATTTCCAAAAACCTTTTTTTTTATTCGAAGAAGAATTAAGTTTCCGGGGTTAAAGTTCTAAGATATGCTATTCCCGAATGAATTTTTGTCTCGTCGTGCTGTCAAGCAACGACAACTCGATTAATACTGAACAAATTTGAAAAAAACTCATTTAACGAGAACTGAAATTCCTAAAAAAATACGTTTCGCCGCTTCATTATACGATAAACGGAGTAATTCTGAACGGATTCCTAAAACCTTTTTTTAATTTCGACGAGGAATGAAACTCCTGAGGTTAATTTCTAAGATGGGCTATAACGGAACGGACTGGTGATCTTAGAGATATTCCCAAAAGAATCGTTGTATCCTCACTTGATAACTTATTTAATTTTTAAGAGTGCACCGTGCCTTGGTTAACACGAGTTTCTTTTTATTCAAGCTATCATTTTGCTATGTGTTTGGGGATTTGGGAAGGGAGCGATCTTTAGTTGCCTAAAAATCTCAACTTAAACCTTTTCGACTGTTCTACTAGTGTCCGTGTGTGTATATATAACCTGACGAACTCTATATGATATTGGAAAATGCATGTTTAAACAAATGAAGTACAAAATTTTATGTCTAACACTTTTATATACAACTAATCAAGTATGATTACAGATTTAATGACTATATTGCGATACAGCCGATAAAAGCATCATAGAAAACTGTTCTGCCAATTTTCCGCTCTATCGAACAAAAAAAAACCTTCGCATAAATCATCAAATCCTTTCAAATTAACAATTCCAATTTTCTTATTGTCGCACAGCGCACACTTTTGTCGAAAACAAAAAAGAAAAATCCATTTAAATATGCAATAATATGCTGAATTGAAGGCAACGTGTGGTTTTACCTTGAATTTACAGCGTTAACCTTTTTTTCTTCTTCCTCATAATCTAATAAATAAACGAACGAAAGGAAGAAAGAGTTTTCGGTTTTATAGAAATAATAACAACATTTGCTAGCGACATTTCCATTTCCGATATTAAATTTGGTTCATTAATATATTCAGAAAATTTCTGGAATCGTAATAAGAAAAAAAATTGTTTTGTCGGAGGGTAGGAGGATGTATTCGATATACGTTATTTCGAATCTTGAAAGTACACACAAAGTATATTGAAATTTCCCTTCAATCATAAAAATATGCTAGGGGTGTGATGTTTTAAATATAATTTACCATACTTATCGTGCCGCATACACAATTTTCAGTTGGATCTTATTCTTATTACCAACTAGTTGAATATAGACGCGCTTTATGCAAACTTGTAATATACTGAAACTTTACCGTTACAAGGAGCAACCGATCAATGGTATTTTTTGTTACAACACATCCATGAATTATGCCGGACAATTATTTAGGGTTGATACACATAACAGTCGGATAAAAGTCACAGTCTCATCAGAATCGTAGTCGTACGAAAATCTTCAAAAATCAACTACCCCCGTTGAATTATTTAAAGATTTTAAACCCATCCACCCATCTCACATATGCCATGTCTTAATGGAATTAAATTAAGGGATTTGCTTACTAACTTGAATAACTTTGATGTGTGTGAAACTGCAAAGGAAAAGGTCTTGGAAGTCTCTCTCTCTACATACAAATTCTCTATGTGTAATGTATGTAAGCAATACGCTTGACCACGTTTGAACTATTGGGTTAGTAACTTTAATATTAAGAATATGTTTGTGGTTGCTTTCTTTGAAATGGATAAGTTTTCAAAGATTTGCCTGATGTTCTGCAAATATGAAAATGGACTGAAGGAAATGTGGTGATGTAAATTTCTGGAATTTCGATTTAAATTAGATTTTCATGTTTTACAGTTATACTGAGAGTACTGATTCAAAGTTGGTAGAACTTAAATGGTATTAAAATGAACTTTCATAGCCATAAAATTGATAATTATCTCAAAAAGATATGCTCAGCTCAGCATAAATATATAATATTCAAAGCGTATAGACTACATAGCTCTAAGGCCTCGAAGGCTACCTCTGGATATTAATACTGCCGCAATTCGGTGTGAATTGTGTACATAAATATTTATAATTTATTCATCAACTGTTTGAATTGCCAACGGTATAACGATGGGAACGACAGTTACAAGCAAACAATTTCGACCTCTGCATCTGATGATTTTTTTTGTGTTTGATGGTAAGTAGTAAGAAATTTTATCACATACGCGCGGTGTTCAGATGTCAAAATTACTTCACTAGAAGTTTATTTCAAAAATTACACTTCAGGTCTTTGTTGTTGTCTCGTTTTCTTTTATGTGATAAAATAGAGTACACACTTGTCACTATCAGTCTCGACTTCTTCGTGACAAGTGTGTAATATATAATAATTGTTGTAGCGAGCCAAGGATTTAATCTTCATCTACCATTCCTATAATTTATAAGCAAGAATTCCCATCAGAGCGTTCACAAAGATTACTTATCGATACATCGGGATAAGATTTATTTTAGCATCGGGACTCTTTTCTTTGTCAAAATTATTTCGATGTTTATGGCACGGAATATATACAAAACTGCTGTATGTCATGTCAGTCTTTTCTTTGTTGATGGTTTTATAAGGCAGATACGTTGGAAATTGTTTTGGCTGTTTACCGCACCGTTGTGAATCCTAGCGTCTGTATTTTATGTCGACATGTCGAGGTTGAACATAGTATGAGAAACTGGTGGGAACAAACGTGCTTTCACTAATATATAAGCGACGATTCAGCATCGGGTAATCTTTGTTTCAATGAAAATTCATCGGCGATTTCCCGGACATTCATCAGCGATTCCCCAGACATTCTACCAGAGGTTCAACGGTGAATCAGAAGAGATCACAAAGTGTGAATATGTGGTCTTAAAGATGAATTCCAAAGTCATAAAAATTGGTGATATTTGTTGATTTTTGTCAATTTTTGAATTTTTTACATGAACCCTACTTGCAGGAAGGGCTTACTACTCTTAAAACACCAAAATTAAATTCGTCCGTAAAATCTTGGAACTCTTCTCTTTATGAGTGTTAAACCCTACACCGATTTCCGTCATCGCAATGCTTCCGAACTAATGAACATGCGAAAGTTGAATTTCACATAAAAGCTGACGAAAAATGAACTGAAAATATTCCACATGTACTCGATCATTTTCGCAGGGGTCAAACTGTTGTGTAATGTTCAACTTTCGCATGGGGTAGGCAGTAAACACTGTTAAATTTACTTGAAATTGAAAAGATCCAAGTTTTTACATAAAATCACAGAAATCACGGGTTTACCCTGAGCACCTTTTCTTGCCATGTATTTTAAATGAATAAAATATTTATTTCATAACATACTAAATGCCGAATTCCCTAATTTTTTACTATTTGTTCCAACCTTAATTGGTGAACATTTGCAATATCAAAATCGAAACTTAAATTCGAGCAAATGTTTCAAAATATATTTAAAGAGAACGCAATGGTTACACACCATTATGATGCATTCATTCCTACATACATTATGTTCACCATACAAAGTCATGTTACCAATAAGATTAGGCACTTTGTCTCTATTCTTGCACAACTGAAAAACCACATCCACCGATGTGCCACTGCTGAAAACTTCTTCCACATAAAATATGTTATGGCACTTTGTACACTCGATTCGATGTAGCCCTAAGAGTATTTTCTTTATACAACAAGACCGAAGCATGCTATGCTTGGTTTTGTATTATAAGCTCTTGGGGAGAAGACTATAATTTTCCGAAAAGGTAATCCTTTTAATTGGCACAATTGTTCGGGGTTAAAGGTAATGGGTTTAAGTATACCGACCATAAACATAAAGATGGTATTCGGAAAGGCTTATGGCGCTTAAAATTGGTTTTAAGTTTGATAATTTATTATTGGTCCCTTTAATAATCAGATGATTATAGAAAATGATTTATAGATTTTTCACATATATATGCACGAAGATGGTTGCGTCATGACGCTACGTGTGAATCGAAATGCGAGTTTGTGATAGTCAATTATGTTTTGTTTTTGTTACGATTTATTCTTTAGAAACATTCGTACATTTGATAGAATTACCAGCAAACTATCCGAGTTCTAAATTCGTAGATTCATTGTGGCGGCGTCAATTTAAGACTTTAATCAGGGATCGCATCGATCCAATAAATAAATCGAGTGAATGTGGAAAGATGTTTTTGGACTTAGATTAGGTACTCAGAAGAACTAACCATCGTCAAATTCAATAGATTCTTTCACCTGTAGCAAGGTACGATGTCTAAATCGTAACTGCAATAACTGTACAGCAGGGATGTATATGAGTGTAAGTATATTATATATGTCATGACACATAAAAATGTCATATATCATAGTATATTATGCTTCATCATGGTAATGTGTTACAATGTTGTGTGTGAATTCATCGTGTTGTTTTTGCAACGTAAAATCCAAAAGCTGTTTTTACAGCTATGCTGAAAACCATATATCACGCTAAAGAAGACACGTAACACAGTTAGTTTGACATTGATGGGGTGGTTAAGTTTATTTATTATTTTACGTCAATACGTTATACACTTTAGATGGGGGGTTGTCGTGCAATGTGCCGTATCTTTTTAGCTACTGATCCATGAAGTACGGACAAATGACAATTATTCATGTGGAAAAATGGTCACCAGAAATGTAAGAAAAAACTTAATTTCTTTGCGTAAAATGAGCTATGATTTGAATTTCGCGCCAACAGCCATTTCGTACATGAGGAACAACAACCATTCCAATTAGAAAATAATATTCTAAACAGACTGTTGAAGAGCCGTTCATTAACGATTCAAGCAAACAAGTGTCATATTAAACGGTAATTCGTGAAGGTGTAATTTACCCCTAGCATATAATCAGTCCGGTTACATCATCCATAATGCACATAATATACCGTAACGAACGGTACGACTAGAATCATTTTAATAGCTACCGTCCAAAATGACACACTTCATTCAGTTCATTTTGATGGTGGGTATATAAACACATTAATATACACCATAATTCGACAGTGAAATGGATGTTTGCTGATAGCTAAATTGACCAGAATAAACAATAGCTCTGGTCATCGCATCAAAACCAACACCATACTATAGAGATACACTCACTTCATGTCCCTATAATTTCATTATAACACGATGGTGGTCGAGATGGTTAAATTTGAAACATAAAGCCACCGAGTGAGTTAATTGATATTTCACACTTGTTGAGCCGAGCCGAGTGTTTGTCTATCCATTTTCAATTCAACACACACAACATATACATATTATAACACACACCATATTATATTTACAATGTGTGAATGATTAGGCTCCGTATTTTTCTTTTTTTCCTACAAAATTATCATATGCTGTGGTTGTGTTATATATAAATGGTTAAACATCAACAATCGCGTGACACTGCGAGATATGTGACTGTTAAAGGGAAAAAAAATGTTTCGAAATTTTCATAGTATATTTGCATTGGATGAAAATAAAAAAAACTTTTTATTTTTTCTGTACTGCGTTAGATGTTGTAATGCATGACAAGATATTTATATTATCTGCGGGTGGAATCAAGACAATATATTTATGGCGATGAAAATGAACCATGAATAATTTTATTTCGTATCTTTGTTGGATTCAAAAAAAAGACAAATGTAAGGAGCGCTACAAAAGATAGAGGTAGATTTTTCCGTGTATGTCATGATATGGGTATGTTTCGCATATTACACATCCAAAACGATCAAACAATAAATTCCGAAACATTTCACTTTATTTATATTTGCTGCATACATTCGCCATTATGTGATGTGAATAAATTGAATTCAAGCAGATAAAATTCAATAAACTAGAAAAACAGGAAAAGGAAGTGTACCATCGTACACGCTCATACGTAA
Source organism: Bradysia coprophila (assembly GCF_014529535.1). Classification (NCBI taxonomy): domain Eukaryota; kingdom Metazoa; phylum Arthropoda; class Insecta; order Diptera; family Sciaridae; genus Bradysia; species Bradysia coprophila. The sequence goes on along the minus strand of NW_023503302.1, from coordinate 1,491,304 downwards.
AGAACCAAGATGTTTTGTGTTCCAAAATCGAGAAGCGTCTTAACTATAATCAAAATATTTTTATCACAGTTTAAGGATTAAGATGATGATAGAGGCACGCGAACGGCGCGGAGAACCACAGGATTTTTCTAACAATCAATTAATTTAGAAAAAAAAATCTTTTTCAATTAACTTTTTTTCTGGGCAGGACGTACGAAAGAATAACTTTGGAATGACCGCCATGTGATAGTAATTTTGTACCAGGGCAATATTAAATTTCTCGAAAAATATCGGATTCGAACATCCCGTGCCAATCCTTCCAGCCATAAGCTTAAGCCGCACTTAACGCGTTGTCGCTCAGTACACTACTGGCTGAACTGGACGTTTCGAACGTTTTATGAAAACTGCTCACACACATAAATTAACTCTTCGAATCCGAAAATTTGAATTGTTGTATAGGAATTCACATTCAATGCTTGATATATCGCAACTTACCTAACGGGTTACCCGATGGGGTTTTGAAACAGCAGTGCAATTATTTATCAGGTTTTGCAAAAGGTTTTTTCATTTTAAGAAGTAACAACAGTTTAAATTTTCGCGGATCTAGTCAGTTGAAGCGTAAACATTACAGATAAGTCATACATTTTCTGACATTTATTCGCTTTTCGCTGCAAGTTATACATTAGGCTTCAGTAAATCGAATTGAATACTCAGTACTGAAAAATATTCAAAGTAAAAAAAAATCTAAAAATTTGACACCACGATTGTGTATGCAATTCGATACTAATCATTAACAGATGCACACTGAACATAATCTGGTTCTTATTCTTTGAAAACAACAGAAATATTGTGCTTTGAATGTCAATTCCCATATAACAATTCAAATTTTCGGATCTGATTAGTTTTCGCATAATACTTTTTGGCATGAAACGCATTAATTTTCATGTATCTGTATGTTGATGAAATATGGAGTATTGACATAAGCCGACGCCACACTAATCGCATGAATTACACCCGCTTAGTGGACATATGTCGAAATTTCATTCATACCGTAAATAACATTGTCGTCCATAGTGTCTGTTAGTGTACACACCGTAGCTGAAGTCTTAAATTAAACGCATAGTTCATTTTGAAAGTTTTCTTTTCGACATTAATATCTTTATACATTCGGTTAAACGTTGTAGAAGTGTCGAGACTATGTCGAAAAAATTGGAAAATAATGGTCTACCACGTAAAATTGAGGAACTTTACTTGAATGTCGAATTATCTGATGTTAATTTCGCTTTCAAAATGGCAGACAAAGTGGAGTTTTTGCCGGCCAACAAAGCGATTTTGGCTTTGCGCAGCCCTGTGTTTCGAAAAATGTTTTTTGGAGCAATTAAAGAACCAGGCGACGTATTAATAGTGGATTGCAGCCTAGCAGCATTCAAAGAATTTTTGCAATTCTTTTATTTGACCGAAGTCTCACTTACAATGGAAAATATTACGGATGTGGTTCATTTAACCCACAAATATGACATGTTCGACTCTTTCAACGATATAATCAAGTATTTACATACCAATTTAACATTAGACACGATGTGTCTGGGATATCAACTGGCTGTAATGTTCAACATTGAGAGTTTGAGGGTTTTTTGCGAGTCGAAAATCGAAATGTTTCCGTTAGAGGTCTTCAAATCTGAATCGTTCCTCTATATCGACAAATGTGTGCTGATAAACATTTTGAAGTCGGTGTGGTTGCAGTGCGCTGAAAGCGACGTGTTTACTGCATGTTTAGCATGGGCAAAGTCTTATTGCAAGCAGAACTATTTAGACGAAAACGATATCCAGAATTTACGTATTCAGCTGAACGATTGTCTCAATTTGATCCATTACAATTCAATGAATTTCGAAAAATTTGCAGCTATTCTATCTTCCCATAGAGGATTATTCACTTTGGAAGAGCTCGAGGACATTATCTTGTCGATTACTATCAGTGGATACAAACCGGAGATTTTTAAGCCAATGCTGAGATCGCGCACGGGATTGCTTCAATGGAATGATAATACAGCGTTAAAATGCGACCTGGTCAAATACACAGGCGACATCAGATATTACGTTCAAGCTCGGGAATCAACCTTTTTTTCAACGAGTCTTCCAGCGGTATTAGGTAAAATCTTTTTTACACGTCTTTATAAACCAACACTTCGGGTCGTTGATTTGACCATTACCGTGAAAATAGTGGAAAAAAGGGTTCCTCCTGTCGAAGACAGTAAATGTCTAGAAAATGTTATTTTTAAACAAGTACACTGTTTCGCCACCTTATTTTCTAACTTTGTTCATCTACCTCGGCCATTAGTAATTAGGCCAGACAGAATGTACGAAATTCGTATGGAGGTCCAAGGCCTGACAACTTATGATCTGTTTCATGAAAGTAATTGGTTGCCACGAAATGACATAGACGGTAGACTTGGAGTTAATTTTCATCATGATTTAACAGATTCGACGCAGAGTGAACGTTGTGGCGTAGTGAGCAGTATTTATTTTAATTTACTTTGATTTCTGATTTCTGATGCTAAGACAATGTTTTCGTATTACTTATTCGTATTATTTTTTATTATTTTTGTATTTTAATCAATTAGTTTGTGTACTCCACAATGTATGGGTTTGTATTCTCTCCGCATTAAAAGATGGTATCAAAAAATAAAAAACTTTTTCGCTTATCTTATTGTACATTTGTTACCAATTTATCATAGTATTGTACTTACAATTTCTCCTTCGTATAGCATTGCTGTGCAGTTCATTAGTCGAATATATTTTAATTAACAAACGGTTAGAACTGTGTTTTACATGAACTCCGCGACAGTGGAGGGATAATTCTCCTTTGTGACCCTTGATTTTGCATTCGTCCACTAGGCATTTATATCAACTCTTTCTTTTCTTATGTGTACAATTTGAACATTTTGGTGATGCCATTTTTTCCAATATATGTGTCACAACCTTTGTAAGGGCAAAAAAGAAATGAACAATTTCCCTTTGCGAAAGTTGACCATTACATAACAGTTTGACCCTTGTGAACATTATCCATTTCGTAAAGGATATTTTTGGTTCATTTTGCTTGAGTTCCTTTATGATATTCAACTTTCGCATAGAGTCGGCAATAAACCAGAATACATTGGATGTTGGATTCTGCTCCGTAATTCATTAATTTGGAAACAATTTTGTGATACTTGAACACTTACTCGTGCGTTTTTGTTTAACGTGGTTTGGATATACAAACTCGAAAAGACAGTTACCAAAGTTTTTTGCTGAAAAAACACACTTGTGAGTTTGCCTTTACCACAAAAGTGTTAGTTTAAGTAATGAATTACTTTCGAAGCATCCAATGCAATCCTCTAAAACTATTCACAAAAAGATAATATTCACAAAAATGATAATGGTAAAACCTTTTAAGCAGAGTGATTAACTGGTAAAACAGGTGAAGCTAAGATTTGGTTGCTCTTGGCTGCACAATTTTTTCAAAGAACATTCTTCAAGAATAAAGAACTGCTTTAATTCACTAAACTAGAAGAACAGGAGAAAGAAAGTTTGAAATCATAAAGGATTTAAGTGTGAGTCTGTAAGTGTGAGAAAACATTTTAACGTTACCTTGTATTAAACGTAAAGAAAAACACAAAACGAATAGAAACTGTTTTCAGTGTCTGATGTACAACGAAAATAGATAGGTGCCTGTATATATTTAGCCTATCTCCTGTTACCTTACCAGTAGCCAATTTTTGAAATATAAGAGCGATACCTGTTGGACAGCACTGATTATCGCTGTACCAGATTAAATCGACTTTTTTTACATCCTTGCCCGATGACATTACACTTTAGATTCTTTCTCGGAAGTGCTCTATTCATGCACTTTTTCTAGTTTCATTTTGTGATCACGAACCGAAGCGATAGCGGTTTTGCTGTTTTGTTTAACGTTTGCGAGGAGAACGAATTTTCCATTTTTGCCGTTGTCAGATCCGTAAATTATTCAGGCAGCCTGTTTTTGTAAGCAGTATTTTTGATGCAAGGCTTCGCCTTTTTACTTGTAAGTCTGCAATCAATGTTTCTTTGCGATCAGAGCTAATTTTGACTGATTTAGAGAATGATTTGGTTCTAACCTTTGCGCCGCACATTTGTTTTGCTGTTGAGGATTCCGTGTGGGAATACAAAAGTAAGGAAAATTTCTGTTTTTTAGTTTAAGTTATTTCCTAATGTTTGCAAAAATATATATATTTATATTTACACAAGAAAATTGAAGTTGATTAAAACTTCATCGATTCAATAAACGACGATAAGTTTGAGAAGAAATTCGTGTGTTTACTTTCAATTTGAACGCCACCGGAAGCCGAATCAGCAACAATACCTTTTTGAGAAAGAAAATTACTTTGGATACTCTGGTGAAATCTCCACCGTGGATTGTAACCCGTACCAGCTTCATTCAATAACCTTAGGTAGATTTCAATCGAACCAAGCTTTTATCTCATGAAAAGTAATCGAAATATCGGCTTCAAGCTCATACGAAGCGGGATCAAATTTTCTGGGCATTTCACAGGATCATACGCTAGAACTGATGGATTTAGTGAAACGTAAATATCGTTGTTAGACTTGCGGATTTTCCAAGAATTTTCATACAAATTAATGTGTGGTGCTGAACGACGGGCTACAATAAGTTTCAACAAATTCCCAACATTTTGAATTTTAGTGGAAAATTATTTTTCGCTTTAACCACGCACTTTTACAATGTAAATCTTTAAGTAAATAATCTCGTATCGCACAGATAAAATTCAAATTCATAAACGAAATGGTAGATATCAAAAATTTACCTCAGGCATGTCTAAGTTTTGATAGATGTTCAATCTGAACGCATAACATGTGGAAAATAAAGCGAATAAAATTTTCCCAACTCAGAAACAATATGGAAAAATGTCTGCCAGTTATCATCTTTGGTGTATATACGTTTGAAATTTTGCTGGAGGCAATTTTTTAATTGAACTGTTAAATGAAGATTTCGAGAAGCATTAGTTAAATGCATGTCATGTAAATGAATTGCTGATGAAATTAAAAAAACAAAATCAACGACAAAAACTGTTGCGACTTCAAAACCAGCTGTTTTATTAAACAAAATTTGTTATGATATTCGGTGTATAACGGTGCAAGTTTAAAAACAATTTTTTTTTCAAATTTTTTTATTTCAGAACTCATTAACATTATGATTTCACAGTGTCAATTTCACACTTAAAGAACAAACTTTTCCTACACAAAGTACAAAGCGGAGGTTATATTTTGAAACTTTGAATATTGTTTTTGTTTCACTTTTTCCGGTTATTATTTTCAAGGCCGTTCGAGTTTGTTATGAAAAGTTCTAGTTCAGTGACTTTCAAATAAAGTTCCTAACTTTGTATGTATGTATAGAATAACGGTGAAGCATTATCATTTTCTCCTCGGAACCCATTCCCCAAAATAATTTCATTCATTTTCTAAAACTTTTCTTTCTCAAAATTGATATACCCCTTCTCACACAAATATCCATACATATATATATATGACGATGGAGAACCGAAGGAAAAAAAATTATATCGCAAGAAGTGTTTAAAATTTACGTCACAGATTTAACTATAGTATATCGACATTAAAGCACAGAGATTTGATTCTTTTAATTTATCGAAAGAGATCCGCCTTTAATTCATTGGGTTGAGTCATTATTTCGGGACACGATTTTGTTTGAAATACATAAAAAAGGGGGAAATGACAGAGCTATGTTGAAAATTCTTTAATGAGTTTTCCAGATCGATTATAATTAATTATTTTTGACATAATCATGGACTTTCTTTTAATACATTTTTATGAGCATATCTATACCTATAACATCGGCTATACAAGCAACACACAATCAAAAGCAGACACACTATGCAGATTCGTAACGATATCAATTTTAATTGTTCGACGGGATGTTACACGCAGCCTATTTTTATTGTTTCCATTCTTTTCTTCGCAAGTTTATTATTAATAAAACGACGGTTTTTTTCTCTCTATATATATCCTTCTTCTACTTCTTTATCTTCTTTTGTTTTTGTCATTTTAATTAAGCCGAAACTGATCAAAACTGTACGTACGTATGTGCGGATAGACACAAAGACGGTTAATGGGTCTTTTTAAGACGAGTTCATGATTGTCATTTTCGTTTATATAGATCAACATATGACAAGGAATGCTTAATACCAAAAATAAACAATTGTTACATAGAAGCACCATCACATTCTCTCCTCTCTAAACTTGGTACATATAGACATTTAGTTAGCATAATCTTCTTATGCACCTTTTATGTGCAAATTTACTTCCCAAAATATGTAGCGGCAATGGTTAAATTTTCCCCTTGGGTTTCAAACTGCTCCACGTGCTTTAGCATCAGAGGATTATTTCGTATACATATGTTAAATAACATACATTATACTGTCTCCTTGATTAGCTATGCAAGCTTTACCTTTCATATTCAAAATTTTATGTATTCAAGTTTTAGTACTTAATTTATTCTGTCGCGTATCGATCGTACTTTTCATTTTGTTTTTATTACCAAAAACTAAGTATTAACGTTTTGTGGATTTTTTAATGCTTTGTACAACTGTGTTATGTGGGTGCAGTGCGGGAAATACTTTGTAATTGTAACAAAAAAAATAAATAAACCGACAATTTACCACTTTTTTTGTATTGTAATCAATTGTATGAACATGTGTCTGACTTCACTTGTGTATGGAATATAACCTTTCCATTACGCCAAGTGCAGTCATAAAATCTACAACTTCATTTGTTTAAAGTACCACAATTATATACAGAAGTCTTTCACCTCATTTGTTTTGACATATATTTTGCTATAAAACAAGACGCAATACAGACTTCATAGCTCACTATTGATATTATTGTCGATTACTACCCGTTAACCTGTTACAGACGACAAGCATATTATCAGTATTATTATCGGATCTATTACTTCCATCGATCAAAGTATTATTAATCGGTTGATCTCAAATCTTGTACTTCATTTTTTTAACATACATTTTACTATATATAAAGAACCATATTACCCAGAGCTTGTCATTATTTTTGTCGTCGTTATCGATAATAGATGAATAGCAGTATGTAATTAGAATTACCTTTCGATTGATAAACAGCAAGCATGGTTGGTGTCTCTAACAATCATTCGGCCTCTTATTTTGTATGTAACGTCCGTAACGCTATAGGATACAGGCAACATAAAAAACTGAATTTATATGAGAATTTTGGACTACTGCGTCGTGGAGGGTTCTTATTTAAATTCAATAGAGAATACAAAGTAAATCAATCAGTCCAAAATCATTAAGAAAGGCCAGAAACAAGGGAAACCAATCTACCAATCAGTATTCAAGTTGACATTTGACATTTGACAAGCTTCTTAAACATCGAAAATCTGTCGTTCATATCCAAGGCGTGATGATCCTGCAGTCTGAAAATCGGAGAGTTTCTTTGAATATTGGTTTTGATGTTGGAAAGACGTTCCTTTGTCGAGTGACTGTAAGCGATATGTTAGTTTTGCTGTAACACAAAACCGATGTGACAGATGACAGCACACCATTTAAAAACTTGTAAGATTTATTAATTATATGTAATGCTTGTTCGTCAAGAAAATGCAAGATGTATAGGGATGAATAGAATGAACGTAACACGTTTAGACTATGAGCTGTGAGCTGTAAGTAAATCTCAACTTCTTACACATGAATCAAAGTTTTTAATCGGGTCAAATATGCTAATCTGGCATTCTCGCATCCGAATTTGATCTTACTATTAGTATATCAGGTTCTTACAGAACAAAGTGGACGTGACGGTAGAATGTCGAAGTGGCAATTATATTGAAATTTTCTTCAAAAAGAAATGTGCTCAACAATTTTATTGCAAGCGGCAGAGTGTTCAGCACATTCGGTTGCTGCTACCCACTGTATGCGGGCTATACATTGGTGATAACATTTAACCTTTCCGATTTTATTAAACCAAAACATTTTATATATAATTTTCCACATTTTCCGTTATCTATCACACCGGAAGCAAAATTGGTTGAATTTAAATTTCATTTACTCTCTTTAGTGCTTTATCTTTCGAATTCGCTATGTAGCCATTGCCGCTAAGGGAAACCTTGTACTAAAATAATTATGAACTCGAACTAGATAAAAGTCATATACACATAGCCTCTGCTATATACGCTCCTATCTGTACACTCTTATATTCCGTGTATTATTATAGATGCTGAATCTTCTTCCTTCATGGATTCTCGATGAGTTAAACGAACATACCTACCGAACAATATATCATGTGTATAGAGGAGCAGAAGACTATGGGTATATCTTCCAGTGAAATAAATGTATAGTTAATTTGCATATTTTTGGAAAATCATTGGGGTATTCATCCACTTCCTTTAATGTATATAATATTAAAATGGGATAACGCGAATGATAAAAATTAGCGATAAAATCAAATTTATTTACTTTGGCATTGTAGGTTATTATAATTTAGTTGGGGCGCGACTTCAGGAATATTATTTTAAATATGATATTTAAACCGTAACTATGGCTGGTTGTGTTGTAGATAGGTAATACCCGACGTCATCAAAACAAACTTTTCAAAACTATGACCGGAAAAAATCATTTTAATTAAAATGAAAAATGGAATTTTATATTCCTTAATTGGTATTGATAAAGTAACAGCGCCGTACACGCATATACTTATTATCCATCCTTTAGCGGAGAGCGGGAGTAGAGGAAGGAACAAAAACAAAAAAACAAACGGTTAAACCGTTTCTTCGGGAATATCCAATCTTTTTGATTGTCAGCGTTTAAATCTTTTCAAATTGTAACCCTCATAAATTTTGAAGTGATTTTATCTCTTTCGGATTTTTTATTTATTTTGGTTTTATTTTCCATGAAAAGAGGGTGCGATAATATTACGCGGCGTCGACAACATCTGACGGTATGCATAGAATTTTTTTTTTGTATATTTAAAAAAAACGTATAAAAACACACAATATGGAAAAGGTGTTAAGTGATCACTTAAATGAAATCCAGATTTTTTTTCTGCTATTGTTTGGAATGCGGGTAGAGTCAATTGCTCAACAAGTTTGTTCTGTTGAATCAAAAGAGGTGATGAAGATGTTGACTGTTGACGTTTTTAATTGTAAGCCGATTGTTTGCGCTTAAATTAATTTCATTATAAACGAACGAATACATCCGTTATAGCGGTTTTATTTAACTTTTTGCAAGTATATCAGGATGAACATAAAAAATGGTTGTGTAGCGATTAATATACCGTATGTGAGTACCAGACACAAAAATCTGTTACTTTAATTGTTTTAACAAACATTTTGTTATTATAAGAGAAAACGCTAGTTGGTGCTAGCTCATTGAAGGTCTCTAGAATCACACATGTTGTATCCTAACCTTAAATATTACGATTTTTTTTACATAATAATACGCTCATTCATCGGTTTCCTCTTTACTTAAGATATCGGTATAATAACGGAACAGTGAGTTTATCACGAAGTCAGGGGCAGCAAAGTTTTGTAGTGGCTCCTACTAAAAACTTTTTATGAAAAGAAACACGGCCGAAGACTGTCGCAAGCCAGTTTGAAAAACGTGGAGCGTTTTCATGTATATGAAGTAAAAATAGACTGTCTTCGGGTAGTATCTTAACGCTACGTATAGAAATGGCCAAAGACAGATAGGCGTTATCAGGATGGGATAACGACTTAGCATGGTGGCGGATGATTTCAACAGTAGAAACAACGGCAACATGCCCAGTCCTAGTCAGATGGACTACTATCACTCACCAACCCGCAATGACAAGCGTGGTGTTAAAATGTCAACAACCCCCAAACCAAACCGAACCCAAACCATGACCAGTACAACCAATCAAATACGGCCCTCAGTTCCCGGTAGCATGTTACCGTGCTCTGGATTCGGCAACGTCCAGAGCCGGCTTGCAGAGGGTGCTAAGAATCCCCGGGTTACCTCAGGTTGCCATACTAGATTACAAATTGCCGCATATAATGCCAGAACATTGTCATCACGAGAAAAAATGCTCGAGATGGAGACGGAACTGGAGAAGATTAAATGGGATGTGGTCGGTGTGAGTGAAGTGAGGAAACCTGGAGAAGAATGTGTTAAATTACAATCAGGACACACATTCTTCTACCGAGGAAGTGACAGTCAAATGCTGATGCACGACGTTGGACTATTCATTCATAAACGATGGTCAAATCGCATAATTCACACAAAAAGTATATCTGATAGACTGATATACGTATGCCTGAAAATTAACAGCAAATACAGCATAAAAGTGATTCAGGCATACGCGCCCACATCCACACATGACGACCAAGAAGTGGAGATGTTCTACGAAGACATTGAAACTTAACAAAAACTATCAACAAGGCAATGAGATCAGATCTAAGGAAATATAACGTCCAACTGGCTCAAAATAAGATTCAAGCGAATTGCAACATGAAGAAGAAGAAGAAAAGATTCCAATGAACTCGTCAACTTTTGCAGACAATATGTTCCCTTCTCAAACTTTTTTATGCAAGTGCTTCGATGCGCACTTTTGATCTTGACGTCCAACGACAGTGGAACAAACGATTATTATCAAATTGGCATCGTAAGCTCTATCGACCGAACGACATTTGGGTAGCTGGTCGGGGCCTCCTAGGCATTGACTAATTGCCGTATAAAATTCTAACAAATATACTAGGATCCTGCCATTGGACATCAGTCTAACCCTAGACTATTTTCCTGTTTCACCCTACAAAACGTACCATACCTTTTGCATTCCTATCCGCAATTACGGATTAATTAGATTGATTATCTTCTAATACTGCAATACCTCAACGTTCGACTCTTCAGCCGTATACAACGATCGTTCAAACCCCTTTATATGCCAATACTTGAATGACATGGTAGATTATAGTACGCCAGAAAAAGCATCAGCCACATTAAAATATGATTAATGAAATATAACGTCACACTCTTTCTTCTTCCACTTCTTGTCTTAGTGCGGTAAATACAACTTCATCGTAATGGAAATCAATAGCAAAATAGGGCTATGTTTAAGCGCGCATATAGTTGGATATATATATCCATAAAGAAGAAAAGATAACGTGAACATCAGCTTGATGTGCCATTAAATTTAGCGATTCATAAAAGCAAAGAATGCATAAATTTGCTGCTGCGAGCAATATTTTCTCTTCTCTTATGTATACTTAAACACACTTTGTCGACAAAACCAAAAAACAACTCATCTTTATGGCATATTTACCCTTTTCTTAAAGTTATTACCATTTAGGTTTCTATCTATTTATCTATGACGTGCAGATGTAAATATAGATGGTTAGAGGTTGATCCACCTCATCAATGTTTCACTATTATACATGTACTTAATAATAGGAACAACCGACGTCGACGACGAGCTTCCTCCCTAATCTTATGTTTCATACACAAGAGCTGAGCTAATTACGCTTTATGACTTCGGCTACACAATCCTTTTCGGCATATTTTCTCATCAATATCAAATTTGGTTAATGATGAAGATTTTACATGATTCTTATTCTCGATAACGCAAAATTAACAGGAAAATTTCCATCGTTTTGTGTTAGTGCTCTCGTTGATAATGTTTTTGCTATTTGAAGATATTTTTGAAATTGAGGTAAATGCGAAACGATAAGCTAATTGTATATATATCGCGAAGATGATGTGGTTCGTTGCGTACGGGAAATGTTTTCATTTTCTTTCTGGTGCATTTGCGATTTTTTTTCAAAAATGAACGCAAAAAATGGAAAAATAAAAAAAGGAGAATTCTAACTCTAAATACAAATTTGTGTCATAAATTATACAACCGAAACTGAAAAGAAGTTATCAGCAAATCCCACCAGTATTAGTAAAATGTCAAGATGAAAATCAGACGAAAATTTACAGCTTTTTCAACCGAATTTTGTGTACGTTTTACTATCACTACACAGTATATTATGTGCGATTTTGAATCTTTTTATTGTATGTAAGCAATAAGCATATGTGAGGCACATTGAAAGATTTATGGACCATAAAGTATAATAAATCTTGTGTTATTCAAAATAACTAATAACTTTGGACTTAGGAAATGCTTATTTATAGGGAAAGTGAGATTTCTGTTTTCCATTATGTTTTGGGCAAGTAGAAGCACAAAAAAGAATAAGGTGAAACGCGTCTGATTTTATTTAGAATTCGGCGATTTATGTCTTAATAATGGATTTATAATAGAGAATGAAATGTGTGCATACGAAATACTGGTGAAGAAATATATGGGGTGAATGAAACGAAAAATGGGGGCAAATTATATTATCCTCTGCAAATGTTTTTCTTGCTTGTTCAGAGGCAGAGTGAGATACAATGTGTAATTTCTAAGAACAAAGAAATGCTTTATTGTATTAGATCGTCGATAATCCAAAATCTAATCAGACGGTGAAACTGATCTAATTCTCATACAATTCAACATTTAGTTCGCAGAAAAACTGCTGGAAATCAGTCCGAAAACTAAAATTCTTTTAATTATTCAATAAAATAAAGTCTCAAAGACTGAAAACAACCAAGAAATCTATTATTTCTTTTGTTCAAAGTGTTGTCTCGTGTTTAACACAAAATCTTTTACTTCATTAGTTTGTGACACACATTTTGTTATTTAAGAGCCGGAAAATAGCCATAGTTCATCGTTTATATTCAGAATTAGGCATTCAATTTTTATTTTCCTTTATAAATTGAGAAAATTGGCCATCATCAGAAGCGACCTCAGCTGTAACTAAACGCCATCGTTATGTGTTACGTAAATAACATAAAAATCAGTTCAAAACGGACTATAATTTCTTAAATGCAGAGTTAGTTCTATCTTCCTGTATAAAAAAATCTGTAACAGGAAAAGATAATGCCGAACGATACGCATCATGGAGCACCCCTTGTACACAAAAAAAACCAAACAAAATTTAATCGTGAAAATATAGGGTAATACCGTAAATTATGTACTATGCATATATAATATCAACGATATAGATTTCAGTGAGTGATGCAATGGAACTGAAATTGAACAAAAAAAATATTTATTTATTGTCCCTCCCTTTATCAACAAATAAAAAAAAATGTTGAAATTAATAACGAAAATGATACACTTTACGAATCTCAAATCTGAACTGAATTTTGATCAGCTGGGTTTCTTATGCGGATTTATATTTCTGTGTTGAGGGTGCACTACTGACACACACTTGCGTGTGTGTCTTAATTTTTTTTAAGGGCAGGTGATACCATCATCAGTTTATTTTATTCGTTCACACGACAATTTTACAGAAATAAACCAATTCAATGACAAATAATTCTTCCATCGCCATTGCAAGGTACAATTATTAAAAAAATGAATTTTTTACCAAATGAGTAAATGTACAGTCAGCAACCCCAATGTTTACTGATCCTTTCCTTCCCCCCGATACCAATCTGTATTTAATGTTGCACGTTTTTCTTTTCTCCCGGAAGCCTAGCATAAGACTTGATTTCTAAAAATTCAGAAAAACTTAAAGAGAAAATAAAAACGTGAAGGGTCGTCGGTGTGCTAACTACCCCAAAAGTCTAGTCGAAAAATTGGATGGAAAATCGTTCAACAACAGGTTGACTCGATAGCTGAGACAATTCTGTGAATTTGAAACTCTGTCAATTTGATGAGAAACGATAGAAAAACGCTAAATAATTTCGATTTTGATAAATAAACCGGTCACTAACAGTTAGTAAATCGAAATTACGATTGGTATCTATCACAAAAAACTCGATCTCGTTTTTGGGTCTTTGTAATTTCCATCATCATGAACGAAACAAACGGATAACAAATTGAAATTTGGTAAATAACCAACAAACAATAAGATGATGAAAGTTAGTCAACTTTACTCGAATCTATAACATAAAAACTCCTTGTGCTATTAATACATTTCAGATATCACTGGAGACATTAACATAAGATTATCAGATAGATAAAAATTCTTCGAAATAACATGTGAACTATCAAAAGTAGAATATATTTTCCTTTCACAAAAACGTTTTTTTTCTTATCACTTGGCTATATATGTATACATAAAATACAGACGAACAGAAAAAAAATATACACCGCAGTAGTAAAACTATTTTCCACACAGTCATCATCAATTGACGAACATAAAACATACCCTCGGCCAAACAAAAATAATACGGAACGTTACGAAAAATAAAGGGAAAAAAATTTTCCTGACAAAATATCATCTACTCTCTCAAAACATCTGACAAGTACTGAAAATCTAAAGGCGGTCTTGACGATTGCACAGAAACACACAATATTGTATTACGTGCTGCGCACGCAACGGCTACCCCTTTGTACCGCTCTCTTCGGCAGAATATATCCCCAAAAATTCAAACCGTACAGTTCCAATAATACAACCCCACCAATTTTGCATCATTGTACTTTTCTGAGGGTGGCTTGGTTAGGCTGATGTATTTTAGAAACACGGTAATGTTTGGAAAACTTTGCCTTCAGTTTCAAAGTATACTTTCGCAACTGCATACGCAATAAAAGTTTAGACAAGTTTAATTTTTGCCCCACTAAAAGAAAGAAGAAAAAGTTTTTAGTGATTTATGTCAAGGTTATATTTAACTTCAAAAGTGATAATTAACTTAGTGAAAACTTTTGAGCATATTGTTATTCAAACACACACCCCTCCTTCTAATATTTGTGTATATCTTAATTCGTAAGACAATATTAAGCTTTGTCAAATTAACCCAAAAGTGAAACGTTCTAATATAATATCGAATGAGTGCATGAACGAACGTCCAGACCATACTTTTGTTATAAACAAAGTTGTGTGAATTTTCCGATTGAACAACATTTTTATGTTGAAAGCTTCCGAAGTGGATATGATTCTTAGTTTGTAAGTGCTTACGTAGTGACGGCGTACGGACAATTTTCCATTCGTTTCGTCGGTTCTGTGAAATGTCGCCTCTATCAAATAATAATGCAGCCCAAAGTGAAACAAATCAAATCTCATCGAATTCAGCATTCAAGCCACTTATGTCCGAATCAAGACAATTGATTGGAATGTCAACATCAACTGCCTCGAACGAACAATACACAGAACACAATACACGTAAGTTTCATGGACATTCTTGAACGGATAGGTTGTGATTGAGGCGAGAAGAAAATTTTTTACTTTGGATACTCGGGCATAATTTGTTGTCAGAGCAAGAATGGCTTTTGATTTAACCCTTTATAAACGGTAACTGTATCACGATGAAATCAGTACATCAGTACATCGTTTGAAGAAATTGATTCAAAATCTTGCGTTTCATTAGATTTAACATGCATTGCCATATATAAATGAGCACAAGTCAGAGATTCATTGCTTACTTTTGCCTCAGTTGTAGGTTACATATGAGAAGAAATTTTTAAAATATTTCTACCTAACTTCAGATTCCAAGAGAAATCATTGTCTGCCACACCACAAAACTATGTAAACTAAAAACATATTCGCTAGCTTACTAAATAGCTATTCCGATCAGACGGGTTTTCCGTCACACCTGTCTGCATCACCGATCATAACATTCAACTGTGTTTTCGATTGTGCTTGGAACATATTATCGAAGTGAAAAAGTTACCGTTTCCCAAACAAATGATGTAGTTGGAATCTCATTCCTTCTACAAAAACTCCTTGAAAGAAAATTTTATGTTCTTGTTTTTGTTACTCATAAACAACGGATATTGAGTGATGCAACCTTTTTCACTCCGATAACAATTGCCCAATGGATAGCACTACGAATCTAGTTTGTGGATATGTCACGCTTGATTATGGGATACAGTCAATGGAATATTTGATATTGTATCTTTAGCTTACCAGCTTTTCTTGTTCTATTGTTAATTTCATACGATCAGTAGAAAATTTGTCTGTTAAATTACATGAAGAGCTGTTGATGCTCTATCCTCCATGTACTCAATCTTCCGTTAATAATTACGATTCCCAAAATCAGGTCAAATCTGTTGGCGTATTTGTGGTAACATTAAATTAAGCAAACAACTGTCTCTACGTTCTATAAATAATTCCAAGCTGCTCGTAGGTCAAGTCTTTTCCTTCCAATAACAATTTTTGAATGAATTTAGATTTGAGCTACATCTTATCCTGCTTTTTTGAGCAACATTTTTGATAAATACGATAAGTGTTGCCCCACATTACGCATCTTATGAAAATTTCGTTTTCTTTCCCTTTTATCACAGATCTCGGAGCTTATTCCAGTTATAGTCAAATGAATACAGCATCACAGGAATACCACAGTAATCAACAATTATCACTTAGCGCATTTAAACGGGACCAACACCACGAAGACATAGCGGGCTTCAGCTATCCACGTCCAGTAAAACTCTACGAACATCCAATTGAGCCATATTCACCAAACCAAAGTGTATATCGGAACGATGCTCCATCGCCCGGCGCTTCAATAATTGATTTATCAACATCCAGTGTTACATCGTTGCGATCACAAGGATTTTCTAGTTCAGCATATTTTGAAGGACAGCGGTACGATAGGAGTCCACAATTGGCATCGAGTCCTCATTATTCTAGTCCACAAATGCTCAGCCCACAGGGACATACTTTGGATTTAAGTGTAGGACGAACACAAATGGGGTGAGTTGGAACTCTTACTTATTTCAATTCTATTGTCCGCGTTTTTATGTTTAAAATCTTTAGAAATTTTCAACGAAAGTGAAATTATCAAAAGTCAATCATTGAATGAACGAAAATCTGTGGAAAGTCGATTAAAATGCCAATGCATTGGGTTAAGGAATGTTCGCCAGAATGATGTGCGATACAACAGTGTGTGTATTACATCGTCTAATTAAAGGCGTACGGAATTGTAAAAATGAGTTTAAGTAAACATTAGGGAGAAACGATTAGGGTAGAATTACGTCAGTGCCGAATCACTTGAATAAAATAGGGGGTGAATTCTCATTTCACTGGCAGGATAAGCAATATTTTCCGATTTTCTGATAAATACAAAAGTTTTGTGTATGCCGTTTTAGTGTACATTGACCGGGCTGAAAATCAGAAATTGATTTGTTATACTTCTCAGCAAGAAGCCACTGAACATGTGATGATTATTCGGAAACAGAATGAAATGAAAATTTCATATCATAATATGAGAAACGGTTTTGTTTTAAAGAAGAAGTGAATCATACAGCAGTGTTGTGAAACTTCTTCCGTTTTCTTGTTTCTTTTGGTGATTGAAGTATTTAGAATGACATAGGAATGTTAGAAGAAACTATTCAATGAGGATTGCCGAAATCAGTTTTTTCTTCCTTTTCTTGTATAAGCGGCCAATAACTCAAAATAAGACTTGTATCACTTGATTTGACGAAAGAAGTTAAAATTGAGAAGATTTTGCATTTTATAAATTCCCGAGAAAGGTGATTTGCGCTCTTTTTCCACATAATTTCACATAGAATATGAAGTGAGCAATGAGAAATTATCGCAAAATTTGCATTCAATCACAAATTTTCCGACAAGAACTTTAAAGATTATATCAGAAAGTTTGTGATTTATCGCATGACAAATGTCAATTTTTCCTGGAAAGTTGCCGTTAATTTGAAAATATCTTTTTTCGGCGGAAACGCATTTATCTTTGAATATGTGTGCACTTCTGCCGAAATGAATTAATTTTTTAGTGATCAGCTTTGAAACGCCATCATTAGTTAAACCAACAAAGCATACCCCAGTGAAATTGTATGAAAACAGCGCACTTCAAGCATAGGGTACTGAAAATTGACAGTGAGTCACACAACAGCAAAACACAGTTATTTTCCTAACGCATGCTTAAAGCCTTTAGCACAACTTAGGAACAACGTTTTCAACAATAGTTAGGAAAAGGAGCATTTCATACAACTACAACAAAAACTCCATTTGGCAGCTGTCGACAAATGATCACTTTTACTTGAAGTGCATTGATGTAAGGAAAATGAAAACGTTTCTTTTTCAACTGAATTTCAATATGTAATTTCCCAGGATCCAATACTTAACTGTAGTTTCAAGCCATGTTAGAAAATTAGAAGTAGATCTAGAGAAATTTTAATACACAATGTCATGATGAATGACTGTGTCAGGTCCGTACGTACAGCAACACTGTTCCCTAGAACATTGAACATATGAAACGAATGAAACGAGCTATTCTCATTAAAAGAATTTCAGTAGCAATTCAAAGAGGGAACTCTGTCTCGATTTTCGGTACTCACCATCAAAAAATCTTGACGAATAATATTAGTTCTAAAAAAAAACTGAAGTAAAAGGAATGCTGAACCAAGTTCACATTTGAAATTTTTCAGTGGGGGATCCAGTCCCCAGTACTCAGTAAGCACCCATTCTCAAGCGCAATATACAGGAACATACTCGCCACCACCCCCTGAACCAGTTGATTTTAGCGGCTTACCACGACCAATTGGTGTAGAATATCTAGGTTCATTGGGCTCATCATCATATAGTCGTGAATCAACTCCCAGTACTGGAAGCTCTCATTTCATGGAAGGATACAAGGATTTCAATGGTACGCTTTGCATTTTAGTGAAATGTGACACAAATTTCAAAAATTGTCAAACTCACTTGATAGGCAATAGTCCGCATTCAAGTTACGCAATGTTCGGACAGCCCGACTATCCACCAAATGGATATGCTGGCTACAATCCATCATACCACTACTCAAATCCTTATCTAAATTCGTCGGGAACAAGTGGCTATTCGATGTCTGTCGCCGGTGAATATAATCCAAATACAGCCACATTCGGAATGCCACCCCCGCAACATTTACCGTCAGACATAAAACTTTCAAAAGATAGGTAAGAGATTCGTATAGTTGATTAACTGACCCGTTCGGTAACTGAATATATATGTATAACCACAGCATTTTAAATTGTTCGTCAAAAAGTGATAGAATTCATCCGCAAGAACTAAAATGCCCGACACCTGGCTGTGACGGGTCGGGACATATTACCGGCAATTACTCGTCACATCGTAGTTTATCGGGATGTCCCAGAGCGAATAAACCGAAAACTAAACCACGCAGCGGACAGGATGCTGAACCATTAAGGTAGGTGATTTACGATTGACTAAAATACAAATTGCGCAAGTAGAATTGGTTGAATTTGAATACGAAAAATTTTAAAATGAAATAAATTTGACCAAAACGTAATGTTTTCAAAAAAAAGGTGTCCTATACCCGGATGTGACGGATCAGGCCATTCTACTGGAAAATTTTTATCACATAGAAGGTAAGCATTGCTTATATAACACACAGCATACATCATGCATACAAACAAAATATTAAAATATTTGTGACAAATATTTCGGGGGTTTTTTTCGGTCACCACATTCCGTTTCATCCCTGTTGGTTCAACGCAACATATACAGAATTTTCACCTCTTTTTTTGCTCTCTCTTTACAAACAAATGAAAAATACTTCCGCTTAGGATACGTTTTTTTTGCATCTACTTAATCCACTTCTAAATGGTGAAAATTAATTTTAGAGGGGTTAAATTTAACTTTGTCATATTTTTCAACTGCTTTTTCCTTCCTATACTCGTATCCACTCTGAATAATAACAAGTCGGACTTAAAAGTGTATTTTTCGGGTATTTTCCTTTTCATTAAGGTTGAATATGATCTCATAATCACCACATATTAAATTTTGTGACTTTTAATTTTGAAATTGAAATTTTGAGGGAAATTTTACTCATTCGTTTTTTTTTTTGTGAATCGCATTTTTTCTGTCGTCGTTTGTTCATTTGTTAAAATATTTTCACATTGGTTCATACGGATATAGTGCGTCAGGATGTCCGATAGCAAATCGAAATAAATTACGTGCTATGGAACTGGAAAATGTTGTCGCCGAAAAACAACAACACCAACAACAACAGCAGCAGCAGCAACAGCAACAACAACAACAACAGCGTGTTTACTCACATATTCAGCCGTCGCTAAAGATTGACGGTGTCAATTGTCCAACGATTGGTTGCGATGGTACTGGTCACATTAACGGCACATATTTGACACATCGTTCGCTATCTGGTTGTCCAACAGCACAAGGTGTGAAACGACCGAAATTTGATGAGATCGGATTGGGAGCATCGCCGCGTTTAAGTGGAGGTATGTCGGTGAACATTACATTTCGATAATTGTTAAGACAAATATTTTGCTGCGTTGTTGAAGGTGAAAGAAATTGATCGAAGTGTTTTTCATCAAATTTTTATTCTTCTCTTCTCTTCGAACAGACCTTGACGGTGACAACAAAAATTCGAATTCAGCCGAAAGCTTCTCGTCACAAGAATCGGATGTAACCGATCTGCAACGGGAAAAGGCACAAGTTGAACTCCAAATGCTGCGGCTCAAAACCAACATAAACGCTATAGAATTTCAATTAAATCACAATGAGAGGGTGAGTCTATGAACATTTTGATTATAAAAAATTTACGACCCTGAATTCAGTCGAACAACAAATATTTAAATAAAATAAGGAAAGAAGTGAGAAGACAACAACATTAAATACGTGCGCTCTCAGTTTTCGAACCATTTCTGCGGTGTTATGATTAGAAGACAATTTTATACCCGAGACGTTGACCGTTCGAAAGCGATCCAAGTGATTTTAACAATTGAAAATGGGCTATGAGCCAAGTGACAGTGCCAAAGGCATTATTCTCATCGTTCAACTATTTCTGTTGAGTTTTCGACGAAACTTTGCGTTAAGAATCAGTATTTATACCATAGTAGATTATTCGCGTGTGTGTGTTCAGTATGCCAGCAAACGTTTGTTTAAACTAATTTGTTACCTTAACTTTTTAAACTCATCGGTGAACTACTAAAACTCAGTTTTGTCACGATAAAGTGGTTTGACCAACTTATTTAGCTAATTCTGTTTAAAATCCAGCGACATGTTTTCCAAATAAGTGTGGAACACAAACACAGTGATTTAACTAACATGCGCAAATATTTAACGGTGAAGTGGAAAACGTGTTGGCAAATATTTGGCAATTTTTTAAATTTTATGTTAGAAAATCATAAATTGGTCAGCTTGAACCTGAAGGAATGAATGTTATAGCTCTCAATCGCAAACTATTCCTGAAAATATCGTCAGCTGAACGTCCCCAATATTTTCGTGGAAATAATTCATTTTGCAAATAGAATGATACATATGTGCCTGGTGTATCATTCTCTTATGCAACATATTTTTTTTTGTCATAGACTTTCTAAATTAAATTAAAACTTTTACACTGATACAAGTGGTTCATACTTCAGAATACGTAATAAGTCCTACAGAGTAAGGCTGGCTGCATTCGAAACACAACTATCCATTCATCTTCCATACATCTTATGTATTTTCTCGATTTTCCTCTTGCACCCCGCAAGGGGAGAAGAAAAAAAAATGCTCGAAGTAATTTCATTTATTTATTTAATAAAAAAAATTATGAGAAACTCTGTGTAATTTATGTATGTTGTACCATAGGAAACAACACACAAAAAAAATATTTTATGTGAGCAAAAATTTGTCTATACATTTCGTAGAAGTTCCTGCCTGATCTGATACACATAATGCATTTCGTATATCATAAACATAAGACAGCTCAAATACTGTAATACATAATGTACTTGCAGTTCTTGGTGCATGTGAAATGCACCAATGTTGTACTTACATATACCCATGCGATCTGCGCAATAAAACTATTTGCAAAACACCGTCTGAACAACGGTAACGCCCAGTTTTAGATTTTTATTAACATTTTTTTTACGTCACTCCAAATAAATATAACAACAATTTTCTGTTCTCTTCTGCAAATTGTCTATTTCAATGCAAATTACTGCATTCACTCACCAGAAAACACTGTGTATGTGTGTGGATTGTATACATACATTCTATGTGAATTCTATTAATTAGATGTCTATAAAGTTAATTTAAGGTGTTGCTTGATTGCAACTTATTTTACCAACATAAGTTTGTGTAAACACAATTTTTTTAATAAGTGGCTTTCATGAAAGCTAATGAGAAAAACTAATAAAATAGCCGTTTTCCATCTACTTTCCATCTACTATAAAAAAGGTTCCGGAAATGTGTACAATTAGGTAACTTATTAGCATCAAAGCTATTTATGGTCGACATTTTTAATGCAATAGACCGACGTATATAAGTCGCACATAGAACCACGAAAACATTTATTGTACGACTTTCCTTATTGAGCGCTAGGAATTGACCATCACAGACCGTAGAACATAGTATAAACTAGCAAAACACGTCGAATCGGATATGGTGTAATAATATGTCAGAGGCTATTAGTCTCCTGAACAATCTTTAGTCAGAATGAATATTACAAATTGAATTACTTTGAATTGAATGGTGAGGTACATGGAATTGTTTGACAACAGTTTTATTGTAATATCACGGGCAAGAAAACAATGTTATTTTCACGATAAACAGACCAACAATTTCTCGTAATAAATCTCAAATCTCACCTCCACATTCTCACTTCATACATTTATCGCTGATTTGATCGACGAAGGTTCGATCTTCCGGAAACTTTTTCTTTAATATTTCACGGTATCTAGGATTGTAGGCCCGCAGTTTCAACTCATGCTCAGTGACGACAAGTTAAACTTTTGTTGCCTAAATTGAGAAAAACGTTAGAAATTGAGAAAAACGTGATATAGTTATTTATGCCACCGAGTGATAAATTATTGTTTTAGACACTACGTACATGTGTAGATTATCTTTCGGAGTCGTAGTTGCCTACAACGTTTTTCTCAAAAAAGCCAACAAAAATGTAACTTTTTGTCACTGAGTTGAAAAAAATGATTTGACAATGTGTATTGTCATACTCAGTCTGCGAAATAGAGTGACGATCCACATCTAGTGCCTAAAAAAGAATTTATCCCAGACTACTGGTACATGTATGGAGACTGGTGAGTGTGACACCCTAGAACGAATGGAAATGAAAAACTAAAAACTTTTCTTGTGATACCTTCATACCTACTTTAAAGTGACGGATTGCTCTTCACTAGTAAAACTGTTATCAGTTACCGTTTTCTCAATTTTCATCACTTAAAAAAAATCGAAAAATAAATCCGTCATCTGATCTTTCTTGACTCATTCTTCCCATTTTCCATATTTTTGTTACACTTTACAAGTAAATCCAACTTTTCCGCTCAAGTTAAGACACTAAGGCACGAACTTAGAACATTCATATTCAAGGATTACTGCTATTTATTTAAATGGATAATGATAAATAATAACTTTTCTAAGTGGAATTGACCCGAAGTTAGGAGACCGGCTGGTGAAATCAATTTTAAAGGAATTCAATGAATTCAATTTCATATTAATTACGTAGCTAGATATTTAGACCGAGGTGTTTTTCAAAAACACTATGTAGCTTTCGTCCTGATATCTGCTACTTTTTGGCTAATTATATTATTGATAAAAATCTCTGATAAACGCAGTCAAAATTTTCACTCCGTTTAGCACTCCTTGAGCGATTGGGTTTCGGTAGAAATTTGTCCCACTATCATTTGTACAAATGAAAATTCTTAACTGAGTGGTAAGACCGAGAAATAAATATTTTATGCGAGTTTTGAGCCTTAACATTTTACATGCTAGATTTATATTTTGTTCTACTGAAATCTAATTGTTGGAATATTGAAATCAAATGTTAATGGGCACTTTTTGTTTCGATGCAATTTGCTCTGCGGTTTTATTGATTTAAGGGGTCGTTCACTAATGACGTAGAGTTATTTTACGGAAAAAGTGAAACTTATCTCGAATTTGAAATTTCGAATTTCCACCTAAGGGCGTCACATCATTTATGAACAAATATATATTTTTTAACAGATCTTATATCCTTCATCACAAAATTATCGAAATAACACATCAATCTTAACTTTGTCATTTGTTTACTGATTGCAGTGTGTTTAAATTAATCACTTCGGGAATACGATCACACAAAATGTTCTTCATAAAAAAACTCACATCTTCAATATTTCAATAAAATGAATCGTCTATTTTATAACTCAACATCCTGCAGCTGAATTTTGAAAATAAACACAACAGAATCCAACAAGATAAATGAAAATGAAACAAAAAAAAAATATTATTGTATAATTTAGGATATAAAATATATAGCATGCATGACATCTACCAAAGAACTTTAAATAAATAAAATAAATAAAAAGACAAAAAAATGAAACGTTCGCATTAAACAAAATACTTAAACGTTTTAATAATGGGAAAATCCTAACTTTCAATTATGTGCAATATTTGATTTTATAAATCACATTTTTTGTGTTAACAAAGAATTAAAAAAAAAAAACCAAAAAACTGTAAAACGAACTTTGTAAATGAAATTATACTTTAACATTAATTACTAAGAAATGAATAAATAAAAACAAAAAAGGAAGAAAAAAAACATCTTACTAACTTGTAGCTAAGCTCAATTTAATATGTTGTAAACAATTGACTGTTATTATCATCAATTACAATTAGTTTGGTCATTCAAATCTCTGATCCTGGACAAATTGCAAAAGTATTAAACTGAAATATCGGTACGTACGAATTACGAGTCAAAATCTATGTAAAAATTAAATAAAAAATATTTTTTTAACAAAAACAAAAAAGGTTTTCATTAAAGAAACAGATTCTCCAATGTCATAATGTCGAATTGAACAAAACAGATCTATTTCATTGAACTGTCTAACGCGCATTTTCCCTTTTTTAGAATGTATTTTATTTAATATTTTCTATGGATTTTTTAATTGTATTCAATGAAATGACCGACCATGCTATTAGTTTTTGCAATTTGTTTGCGATCTTTTTTTGTAAAAAAATTTCCTCTGAATGATCCAACTATAATGGTACTAAGCATAAATACATTATTAACAAAACCAAAAAAAAAGAAATAAATTTTTGTGGAAACTGATTTTCGTTCTTTCATTTAACACCCGCTTGACAGAAATTCAACTCAACAAATTTTCGAGAGGTTTGTGATTACGTACCAATTTCCTTTGTATATCTTAAAGGTGCCGTGGAGTAGGTAAAACTTTTAAATTATATCAAGGACAATTTTGAAGTCAACGTACTTAATGGAAAATTGTTTGCCTCATTTTCTTTACTTTATTGTAGTGGTCACCAGTTCAAACGCTGGAATAGTGCTACAAAAGAACGCGTAACACAAAATACTACTATGCAACTCAGCATCATAATGTGCAAAATTTGCAAACTTTAAATGTATAAATCGTTGTATGAATCTCGATATGGGTCATATCGTAAGCATCATAAAGTACTTTGCACTAGATGTTATAAATAACCATTTTATCACACGAATTTCACTTTTTACTACTCATTTTGAACCATTAAACATAAATAATAGTCTAGCAGTGACCAAAATTTGAACACCGACAATTTATTTATGTCTTTACAAGTTCTAACTGCTTGGTTATGGTCATACAGTTTTTCGTTCATTATGGTGAAATGTATGTTGGAGGTAAAGTAACTAGGGTTATTGTGTTTTGCATTTAACAAATTCATTTCTTCTGACGAAATAGTGCACCTATGAAACTGGCTTCGCTCTTTTTTAACTTCTCATCTATTGACAAAGAAATTCCCATTTCACCACTTGTTGCATATTTCACATATCTAGTCGTAGGCCGCAAAAACATGCATAACTCCTCCACCTATACGTTATTATTAAGTAATTCAAACTATAGTTGTTCCACAGTCGGCAACTTGTCGACGACTGCATCTTCACCTGAAAATTTTTAACTTTTGCTAACTACTGGAAAATTGGAAAATTTCGACCGTACAGATTCAAACAGATCGACAGTATATGCACCTCGGATATACATGACTATGGACTAGTAATTTTAAAATCCCACACCCTTACCATAACCCCAAAAGTTATACGTAATCTGTGTGTCCCTAAGTGGAAGTTATACCTAATTTCCCATCAAGTGCCTCACTGGGAAGTCTTCGTCTTCAAAAGACTTCGTTAATGATTTATTTAGCTGTGGTATGTTGGCATTGACAAGAAAAACTATTTAATAACGACAGACTTTGAGACCACCGAAAAAAATCCTCCCATTCATCCCAAAAGAACTTTCTTATCAAGAGCGCCATGCAAAACTTAATACACAAAGCCTGTCTCTGACTACCCATAAAGCCGTTAATTTAGTCTACCTACGTAAATACAAAGCACCATACGATGAATGTGTCACTTACTTTGGTATATAATATTCTTCGTGTAAATGTATGTACGATACACCTAATCGGGCTATGTGATTATTCCTTCGTGTATAAGTATTTCCAGTCTGAACAAAATCTACCTTTTCGAGACGATGTCTTCATTATCCTTATGCAGCAAGTCAAAAAGACATGAAATTCAATTGTGTAACGTCAAAGTAAGAGCTATCATCTGAGTGTTACACCATACACAATGTAGAAAATTGCAGACAGCTAAATTGTCCTTAACAGTTATCCTACCGCATATTTTGACTGTCGAAAGTACTTGAAATAGCTTTTCACACTATGTAATTGTATACATAACATGTGTTATCTCTAGCACTGGGTACAAGAGGTTTGAATCATTTAATGGTGTGCATATTATAGTCGGGTATAGAGACAAAATTCTACCAACAAATATATTCGAAGTTAAATTCAAAAGGTTTTCGTAAAAAGAGTTGATTTATGAGATATCTTGAGCAATGTTCCGTTTTGACTATCATCTGGAGAGACCGGACTTGTCTGATTGCATTGTAAGAACAGTTCCATTGTTGTTTATAATGGCAGTTTCTGGATCACACTATTGTTTAGAGGTAAATATCTCCTTCAAATCGATAGTTGTGCAAGTCTATTTTTCTTACGTTCAAGTCTACTCTTTCCACATCTAAAACGAATAATAGCCGGTCGTAACAATGTCCTTTGTGTTGTATTTTCCGCATTAACATTTCTTAGCCGGCACTTTTTAGTGTCAGAATCAATTTAAGATGAAACTAAAATGAAATTGAAACAATTCTGCACCAATGATTGTATTTCTTACGTTTTCTTTCCGAAACAGCAACTGAACACGTCCCCATTTATTTAACCAAAATATTGATTTCATATCATGGAACACCCTCTTTTCTTAACATCATAACAATGCAATAAAAAACATACAAAATGTAGGTGAGTGTGTCACATCAATCATCAATCACGAAAATGGGGGTGCAATGATATAGTCATATAAAACGAATGTGTGTATACAAACTGCGTAACGGCAGAGTTGAGGAAAAAAAAGGTTTTCACTTACAGCCCACCGATTTGGATACGTTCATATATTATATTGCCTCAATATTTCGTTCAACAGGTTGCATAAAGAGAGATTCATTACGTATTCCCCCTCCTATCGTGTGTAATGGATTAATTCACATCGTTGTATCAATTTATCTAAATTTACCATCGCTTCAGAAAGTTTAGGTTTTTTTTTGTTGACCAGATGAAGGAAATGAGCACTTTCCTGTTGGGTGAAATGGTGGATATAATGCGATAATATTGTAAAACTCTTCAGTTTCGTTTACCACCTAAATGGTATGTGTCATAGAAATAAATCGAGCGCGCAAAAATCAATTCTTTGCAAACTATTTGTACAAAAAACTGAAACACGAGAGAAGCGAATGAATTGTTCAAACAGATTCAGCTGACGAGATTAGAATAACATTCATTGTTAATGTATCACTTTGACAAGTAATCGCGAATCCTTGGTTTGTGTGTTTTTATATATCTATCTATAGAAGTCATTTCTCTTTACAGAAAGAGATTTAAATTGACAATCTGATATCAACAGCGACGACAAAAATATACTCTTTCCAACGTGGCATTTTACATGTACCAAAATGTATATTAAAACGAATGAAGTAGAAGATTTGGCGTAAATATATTAATCATACCAAGATCTACTACTTCGATTCGAATATAACAAGACAAGTTCTGTTCGTAGAAACGTCAAGGTTGGTTTCGAAAATGTAAATTGTCCTTCGTGTCAATATGTCCTGTGCTGCTGCACCATTTGGCATATTATTTATTAAATAGAACTAGTACCAGTGCAGATACCGTCATTCTACAATTCGAACTGGTGCCGGACGCATAAGTTATTTATATTATTTCAGTTCAAATCTTCAAAATGGGTATTAAAAAAACCTATATAATTTAATGTGATTTCCACTAAGGACACTAAAGAGACACGATATGGCGCAAAAAAAATTATTTACTTTTGGTAGGCCCCCATATCGGTAGGTTACATTGACTGCATCATATATGAGAAGCTCAAGCGACTATGAACGTTATATAAAAAAATTTGAGTATCGGATTTATACTAACTTTTCATGAGTCTTCCACTGGCAGGTAGCATATCAACTGTATTTTTATCGAGGTCTATTACTTCATTTGATGTAGGTATTAGCAAGTGGTTGATGTAAAATCTTTTACTTCATTTGTTTTTACTATAAAGGCCACGTCACCTGTAGCCTATCGCCTTTGTTTCATCACTGTCGATAACAAATTACATAATCGTCCACAAAATACTGTTTTCTCTATTGTTTTTTCCTACGTACAAACCTAACGAACAGAAAAAAAGAACATATTAAAAAAACACAAGTCCTGCATATTTCGCACGATGAACGATTGCATGGCATAATTTTTTTTTATCTTTTGTAGTATCATTGTTAAGTCCCAAGACAAATTAGCCACCCTATTAGAAGTTTCTGCGTTAATTTTAGGGGATGAACTTAATGTATGTAACCATGTTACCATAAGCAAATATGTCCCAATGGGCTCATAAAGATGCAGACAAAGAAGATTTTATGTTTTTGTTTATGTACATTCCATAGCACACTCATTTAACATGCAATGTTGAAAGAAATGATTTTTTTTTCGAAAAATATTTTCACGAAATTAGCATCGCATCATGGAAATTGCTCTATAAAACGTTATTATGTGTTCAGCATTGGCTTAAATTAGTTAAATTTTTATTTCGTCAGCTCCATTCGCTCATATATGCGGTACGATATGGTAGAAATGCCGCGAATATAATTATTTTTGAAAGTTTCATGTTTATCATATTTGTGTGAGTTGTTGTATGCTGACATAAGCAGTTATGTCGAATGTCGGAATTGTTATTGGGTAGTAAATAGACTCAAGACGAACAATACCAATCTCTATGGGAAATAGCAGTCTTTAAAAGTTTACATTGAAATTCTATAAATAATAAGTAAAATCGCATGATGATTCATACAGTAACGCTACGAGTTACTTTCTCAATTTCAATTAGGTTGGTGTTATTTACTTCTTTAGTAAATTGACATAGTCTATGGATTCAACTTCATAAGGGGTTTCTTATAGGGGATAACCAGTCGTTAATTCTATGTAAGTCGTAGTTGAGGTGCGACTTAACTTACTATTATTTAAAGTTGTGGTGATCACAGTTAGCCAATTGAATTAAATCCTGCCAAGTAGCCTGGAAACTTTGTTTATTTACGGAAACATTTTGATAAATAAATTCATTCAATTTGTAGACTATGACGAGTAAACAACGCGTTTCTCTTCATCCACAAAGCGTTGCCATAAGTGAAGATTCTTACTTAAGATTGCTTATCATGGCGCTACTGCTCATTTTTAGCCCGAAGCTGTCACAGTAAAGGCTGTTTAGTCAGTAAATTTCGTTGAGAAAGGATTTTTATAGATCTTTTTTTTCGGTTTTGAAGATTTCCCTGAATTTTTAATGATTCTAGACGATTTTTTAAAAGATTCTCTTCGATTTTGACGCTTTTCTTATGGAAAGATTTTGCAATTTTTGGTTAACATAGTATTTTCCAGTTTATCCGCCCGGCTCACTTAAAAAAAAAAAAATCACACAATCTTCACTCCAAAATTATGAACTGAACTACTCGCTTCTTCATCTTGATTGATTTTTCTTTTTGAAAGGCCGTGGTTTGAGTACAAACTATTTTCGATGTTGAATTTAAAATGATCCGTGAAGGGTACAAATTCTCCCAAACGGTAAATATCTAGAGCTATAAAACAACGTAATAAATTCACCGACATGCTATAATTGTCGCTTTACAACTTTTCATATTTCCCTTCTGGCTTTTCAGATATTCCATCATAGATTATTTGAATTAGATAATGACTCATTACAATTATTCTCCCTTTTATCATCTTGAATGTGTGTATGATGCCAACCCTTTTCTTAATAATTTCGATTTTCTTCCTCTTTCAGTTAATTGTAAATCGTCATTTTAGTCGCTCGAGTCAGAATGATTATATATTTTCTTTTAGCCCAAAATTAAAGACTTTGAGCTGATATATACTTATATAGTAATGCGTATACCACCATCACACGGGGTATGTCATTA
Source organism: Bradysia coprophila (assembly GCF_014529535.1). Taxonomy (NCBI): domain Eukaryota; kingdom Metazoa; phylum Arthropoda; class Insecta; order Diptera; family Sciaridae; genus Bradysia; species Bradysia coprophila. The sequence continues at coordinate 1,460,809 of NW_023503302.1, read as the reverse complement.
AGATTTACTATATGGGCGAAAGGTTCAGGTATTTTCGACAAAATTACTTCGCTTTTATGGTTATATTCTGAGCGTTAATTCAGTCCAGCATCGTAGTTATACCGTTGTTTTGTATGTTTGTTTGTTTGTTTTTTTTATTGCAAACGTATAGTTAATTACATCGTCTCATTACATCGCACAGTATCAGATTTCTGAAAAATATGGGCGTGTGCAAATGTCAAGCTAGCTACTGGAGGAAGACGGGATGTTACTAATGGCAATTTTGTTGCAATTAGTTGAGAAAAGTATGCTCGAATTATTGCGACAAAAAAAAATTGCCGAAACTTCCCGGTTCTTCATTGGGTGTCGATCTCTTCACTCCCTTACCGTGAAAATATCATATCCGAGTTATACAAATTATCGAAAAGAAGTTCTTTTGAAAACTTTTTTCTTAAATAAGGTTGAAAATTACACAGGTGGAAGCTGCTGAATGATCTGATCTTGGAAATTTTTTGATACCTGGCTTCCTTCTTATTCCCAGTTCTAGAACTCTGGGAAACAGCCTGGTATCAAGTTCAAAATTGGTGGAAACAATGTACATTCGGTACAGCTTCGTAAGTCCCTACACAGAAATTTGGTACCGGGCTTCCTTCTTATTCCCAGTTCTAGAACTCTGGGAAACAGCCTGGTATCAAGTTCAAAATTGATGGAAACACTGTACATTCGGTATAGCTTCGTAAGTCCCTAGACAGAAATTCGGTATCTGGCTTCCTTCTTGTTCCCAGTTCTAGAACTCTGGGAAACAGCCTGGTATCAAGTTCAAAATTGGTGGAAACAATGTACATTCGGTACAGCTTCGTAAGTCCCTACACAGAAATTTGGTACCGGGATTCCTTCTTATTCCCAGTTCTAGAACTCTGGGAAACAGCCTGGTATCAAGTTCAAAATTGATGGAAACAATGTACATTCGGTATAGCTTCGTAAGTCCCTAGACAGAAATTTGGTACCGGGCTTCCTTCTTATTCCCAGTTCTAGAACTCTGGGAAACAACCTGGTATCAAGTTCAAAATTGATGGAAACACTATACATTCGGTATAGCTTCGTAAGTCCCTAGACAGAAATTCGGTATCTGGCTTCCTTCTTGTTCCCAATTCTAGAACTCTGGGAAACAGCCTGGTATCAAGTTCAAAATTGATGGAAACACTGTACATTCGGTATAGCTTCGTAAGTCCCTAGACAGAAATTCGGTATCTGGCTTCCTTCTTGTTCCCAGTTCTAGAACTCTGGGAAACAGCCTGGTATCAAGTTCAAAATTGATGGAAACACTGTACATTCGGTATAGCTTCGTAAGTCCCTAGACAGAAATTCGGTATCTGGCTTCCTTCTTGTTCCCAGTTCTAGAACTCTGGGAAACAGCCTGGTATCAAGTTCAAAATTGATGGAAACAATGTACATTCGGTATAGCTTTGTAAGTCCCTAGACAGAAATTTGGTACCGGGCTTCCTTCTTATTCCCAGTTCTAGAACTCTGGGAAACAACCTGGTATCAAGTTGAAAATTGATGGAAACAATGTACATTCGGTATAGCTTTGTAGGTTCCTAGACTGAAATTCGGTACTTGGCTCCCTTTCTATTCTCAGTTCTAGAACTCAGAGAAGCAGCCTAGTAACAAGTGTAACAAGTAAGACACGGGAAGGCTCAGTACTAGCCTTCCACCAAAATGATCCGGGCTTGATTCCCGTGACAGACTCAATCCGCATGGAATTTTTCTTGCGATTTTATCGCATTGGTAACGTCCTAAGTTCAGTCAAGCTTCATAATTTAGATAGTTGCGGTATGTTTGGTGGCTGCAACGATGTACACACTGGATGACTCTAATCACGTAACCCAAATACGATGACGTTGTGTACATATGTCTAGCCTAGGATATAACGTTATTAAATAACAAAGCTTATTTCGTTACAGGAATAAAGTTATTGTTCATCGGAATACCCTAAATAGATAATACTCCAGGTGCTTGTGTCATAAACGGTTCCGCTCGATCTCCGAAAATGTATGGAAAAGTCGATTTTCAAAGTAAGGTAATTCTTTCACAATTTTTCATTTCCAATCGAATAGCCTTACTGAAAATATCGAACTTCCTAAAGAGAGCGGATTGACATAAGAACCTGTACTATATTTTTCTTTGCGTGAATAACGTTATTCGAGTAACTTAAATTGAATCCGATAAAACGTTTCCCATACCTGCGAAACAAAGAAAGTTTAAGTGATGGAGATGATTTAGATTACGTGTTGCTTCACAGATCCTTTCTGAGCTGTAGAACTCAAATAATCTACTAGATTTAACTTGATACCAGAGTTAAATATCGCTAGAGATCAATGCACACATAGGGCTCATTATTTTTTTCTTATTATTTCATATAATCTTAAATTGAATTACATGAACAAATGATGAGATAGAATTTCATATCTTTCGAAGAGCATGAAATGTTGCATCTAGGATGTTAAATTTTAAGATTGATACAACAAGATGCGTAACTCGTATGTTGTGTCTGGTTCTAAAGAACAGTTACTCTCTTTGTTTCGGTCTAAATTTCAGCAAAATGGTTCAATTGAAAATAAAACATTCAGTTTTAAGTGAAAAAATTATTCAAAAACTGGACATACATCAGTTCATTAAAGAAACGTTTAACTTCGGTGAAGCTCAGTATAGCATCAGTGCTAGACTAAAAGTTGATAGATTCATTAAATCCCACGATCATAAACTGAAAAATCAATGCCACTTCAAACAATCGGCATTTCTATTGAAAAACAAAGATTGGCTTGAGCGTGAAATGTGTTTCGATGATGAACAAAAGGTCGAAAAAAATGTATCCAGTGAAAATGAAATTGATCTTAATCAAGCAGACATTGGTGGCACTAAACGGTTGCGTAGCTCTGTAACAGGCAATAAACCATGTAAACGGACACGTGTGAACAAGCCTAAGCTTAAATCGATTGCCAATAAAAATCTTGTTCATGTTCGAACAGTAAAGCCGTTCGATGAGTGCTCTAGACGCACAAAAAAACGTAGATGTACAAAAATTCGATCTGAAATTAGTGCGAGCCAGCTGAACGATATGTTCTTAAATTATCTCAAACAAAATGAACGGAAATTGGATGCAAAAATTTTGGAGAAATTACGTACTGCCAGTCCTGATCGAAAATCGAAAATCATTCAAATTTTGGAAGAAGACAAAACTATTGTTCCATACACAGCCAACGAAGCCTTGGCTTTGATTGTCGACACAAATTTGTCGTATCATCAATACGACATTATTTATCATCAAGCCAAGTCTCGAAATGCTAACATCTATCCGTCGTACGACCGTGTTTTGGCAGCGAAAAAGGAGTGTTATCCCATCAAAGACTCAATCACCATAACCGACACCAATGTCAACATCAGTATACAAGCACTTTTAGATCTTACAGCGGAAAGGTAAAATTATTGTTTGTCTTTCTATGTTGAACTCCTATGTGTAAATGAGGTTGGAAAGTAGAATTCGTTCCTTTTATAGAAACCCAGTCTCGTCATTGAGTTCAGTTAAGAGTGAAATCGCCAAAACTTGAACCAATTTTGGGGAAAATCAATACTTAGGTTCGGCGATCCGGGCGAGCTATAGCGCGTTGGATTCGTCTTTCAATTCTAGACAATACGTGTCCAGGAACTAACAATGCCATTATTCTTTGTCTATACTCAACTAGAGTGGTTTTTTTGTATGTCTGAAAATTTCAATTTCAAACCGCCTCAAAATATGGTGTTAACTAACTGATTCCAAAAATATGTTTTTTCTAATTTTTAAAATCATTTTAGTGATCCGGAAAAATCGTCAAAGTTTGTATGGGAATATATGGGAATAAAATTTTTCCATACAAACTTTGACGATTTTTCCGGATCACTAAAATGATTTTAAAAATTAGAAAAAACATATTTTTGGAATCAGTTAGTTAACACTATATTTTGAGGCGGTTTGAAATTGAAATTTTCAGACATACAAAAAAAACCACTCTAGTTGAGTATAGACAAAGAATAATGGCATTGTTAGTTCCTGGACTCATGATATGATCACTAAATGCAAATAGCATAACTTTAAAATATTTTTTAATCAAAATCAGACTTTAACGCCGTTCGTTGAACTCGAAATTATGAAAAAATTGGTTAAATTTGGGCAACTTTTTACTTCGTGCAACTTCCTAGCTTGCAACAGAATTTATCTGAGTTTCTTTTACATAGGATGATAGTGAGTGAGTCCAGCTACAACACCCCATAGTCTGTTTCACGGATAAATTCTGTTGCAGACCAGCAGTACTGTGCAAAAATCGACCATACTTTCATTGTTTACTCCCGAACGTACAGTGGCACCGACTCGTGCCTATACTCTAATGATAGGTCTTTTAGAGGCGCACATTCGCACAACATTTCAACTTTTAAAAAATCGTCTACCTCAAGTTAATACTAAAAAAGTGTTTTCCATACCCTATGACATGTGCCTGCATTTTACCAATTTACACCAAAAGTACACAATTAATAAAAAAAAGGAAAAGATACGTATTGTCTAGAATTGAAAGACGAATCCAACGCGCTATAGCTTGCCCGGATTGCCGAACCCTTGTTTTCAAATTGGTTCAAGTTTTGGCGATATCACTCTTAATATGAAATATAAATTTTCTGATATTGTTCATGCTGACCTCCGCATTGTGTAGAATGAGTAGAATTCATATTAAGAGATCGTATCACAGCTCAAAGATTAGTATATAATCGACTTCTGCATTCAACATTCGTTATCTCGTGTGCAATGGAAATCTGTTTATTCAGGATTTTAATTTCTTCAAAAATTTTCCTTATAGGTTGATTAAGTCTTTTGAAGATGAAATCGAATTGGATTGCTTGGAAGTTATTGTTCAATATAAATGGGGACTCGATGGTGCTTCTAGCCAAAGCGAATACAAGCAAAAGTTTGAAAATGTAAATTCCTCTGACAAGAGCGTCTTGATGACATCATTGGTACCACTACAGGTGGAAAAAATGGCAAAAGATGGACCTAAAGTCTTGTGGGAAAATCCAAAATCTTCATCTACCAGATACTGCCGACCAATCGCATTCGAATACACCAACGAAAGCAAAGAAGAAGTGGTGAAACAGGTCCGATTCATTGGCAATCAAATCAAAGAATTGACATCAACGCAAATCTTGGTAAAAGGCAAACCCGTGAAAGCTAGCCATAAGTTGGAATTGACGATGGTGGATGGAAAAACTCTCGATTACTTGACGGACACTAGTTTCACTAACTGCAATATTTGTGGGGCTAAGCCTTCACAAATGAACGATTATCAAGGTCTGAAAAATCTCGAGGTCAATTCCGACAACTATGCATATGGTCTGTCAACATTGCACTGCTGGATCCGTTTCCTTGAATGCCTGCTACATATTGCTTATCGTATTCCAATCGAAAGAACAGATGCTAGAGGTGAGGAGGCTAAGAAAAAGGTCAGTGACCGGAAACTGAACATTCAACATGAATTCAAATCCCGAACCGGCCTCTTGCTGGATATGGTTAAGCCTGGTAGTGGGACAACGAACGATGGCAACACAGCAAGACGGTTCTTTAAGAATCCAAATTTATCAGCACAAATTACGGGCATCGACGAAAATCTTATCAATCGCTTCCGAGTAATTTTAACGTGTTTGAGCAGTGGAGAAGAGGTTGATATTCCAAAGTTTAAAAGATATGCAGCCCAAACTGCTAATATATACCACACTTTGTATTCATGGTATAAAATGCCTCCTTCGGTCCATAAAGTTTTGTTTCATGGTGCTGACATTATAAAATCACTCAACTTACCAATTGGGCTCTATTCCGAGGAAGCACAGGAAGCCAGAAACAAGGATTTTAGAAACATCCGCCTACATCACACTCGGAAGACAAGTCGTATCGTTACAAATACAGACCTCATCCATGGACTGCTAATTTCATCTGATCCACTGATATCAAGCCTACGCACTCCGTTTGTAAAGCCAAAAACTGACTTTGATGATGAGGTAGCTCAGCTACTTAACATTAGAATTTGAAATCCTGTCATGTTGATTCAAGCTTAAATTCATTCGTTAATTTTTTACATTTTTATTTCCTTTCCATTTAAATTTTGAATTTTAAAAATACATTTTTATCAGGTTGCATGTATCATCAACCTTTCTTCATATTTTATTCTTGTTTTTTCAAACTGTTTTTTTTTTTAATTTTCCTTTCAATTGAATTTTTTAATTTTTTAATTTTAGAATTTTTAAACTGAAATTGTTTTGAAGTTTATATTTAATTTAATTAAAAGAAAGAAAATTGAATTCGTCTGTACTTTCAATTTTATTGCACGGCAGAACCAGATGCCTACGGAACTGCAAGACTTCACCAAATATTCATAATCACTAGCGATATTTAACTCTGGTATAAAGTTAAATCTAGTAGATTATTTGAGTTCTACAGCTCAGAAAGGATCTGTGAAGCAACACGTAATCTGAATCATCTCCATCACTTAAACTTTCTTTGCTTCGCAGGTATGGGAAACGTTTTATCGGATTCAATTTAAGTTACTTGAATAACGTTATTCACGCAAAGAAAAATATAGTACAGGTTCTTATGTCAATCCGCTCTCTTTAGGAAGTTCGATATTTTCAGTAAGGCTATTCGATTGAAAATGAAAAATTGTGAAAGAATTACCTTACTTTGAAAATCGACTTTTTCCATACATTTTCGGAGATCGAGCGGAACCGTTTATGACACAAGCACCTGGAGTATTATCTATTTAGGGTATTCCGATGAACAATAACTTTATTCCTGTAACGAAATAAGCTTTGTTATTTAATAACGTTATATCCTAGGCTAGACATATGTACACAACGTCATCGTATTTGGGTTACGTGATTAGAGTCATCCAGTGTGTACATCGTTGCAGCCACCAAACATACCGCAACTATCCAAATTATGAAGCTTGACTGAACTTAGGACGTTACCAATGCGATAAAATCGCAAGAAAAATTCCATGCGGATTGAGTCTGTCACGGGAATCAAGCCCGGATCATTTTGGTGGAAGGCTAGTACTGAGCCTTCCCGTGTCTTACTTGTTACACTTGTTACTAGGCTGCTTCTCTGAGTTCTAGAACTGAGAATAGAAAGGGAGCCAAGTACCGAATTTCAGTCTAGGAACCTACAAAGCTATACCGAATGTACATTGTTTCCATCAATTTTCAACTTGATACCAGGTTGTTTCCCAGAGTTCTAGAACTGGGAATAAGAAGGAAGCCCGGTACCAAATTTCTGTCTAGGGACTTACAAAGCTATACCGAATGTACATTGTTTCCATCAATTTTGAACTTGATACCAGGCTGTTTCCCAGAGTTCTAGAACTGGGAACAAGAAGGAAGCCAGATACCGAATTTCTGTCTAGGGACTTACGAAGCTATACCGAATGTATAGTGTTTCCATCAATTTTGAACTTGATACCAGGTTGTTTCCCAGAGTTCTAGAACTGGGAATAAGAAGGAAGCCCGGTACCAAATTTCTGTCTAGGGACTTACGAAGCTATACCGAATGTACAATGTTTCCATCAATTTTGAACTTGATACCAGGCTGTTTCCCAGAGTTCTAGAACTGGGAATAAGAAGGAAGCCCGGTACCAAATTTCTGTCTAGGGACTTACGAAGCTATACCGAATGTACATTGTTTCCATCAATTTTGAACTTGATACCAGGCTGTTTCCCAGAGTTCTAGAACTGGGAATAAGAAGGAAGCCCGGTACCAAATTTCTGTGTAGGGACTTACGAAGCTGTACCGAATGTACATTGTTTCCACCAATTTTGAACTTGATACCAGGCTGTTTCCCAGAGTTCTAGAACTGGGAATAAGAAGGAAGCCAGGTATTAAAAAATTTCCAAGATCAGATCATTCAGCAGCTTCCACCTGTGTAATTTTCAACCTTATTTAAGAAAAAAGTTTTCAAAAGAACTTCTTTTCGATAATTTGTATAACTCGGATATGATATTTTCGCGGTAAGGGAGTGAAGAGATCGACACCCAATGAAGAACCGGGAAGTTTCGGCAATTTTTTTTTGTCGCAATAATTCGAGCATACTTTTCTCAACTAATTGCAACAAAATTGCCATTAGTAACATCCCGTCTTCCTCCAGTAGCTAGCTTGACATTTGCACACGCCCATATTTTTCAGAAATCTGATACTGTGCATCGGTAAGTATTAAAAGTCATTCAAAGTATTTGATTTTTTTCTTCTTTTATTTTTAATGTTTTTTATGAACTTTAGACATAAATTTAATATTCTCATTTTGATTTCTCTGCATAAGTCACTCCGGAAAAAAAAATTATATTTTTCTTTTTGTGACAAACAAAGCGACTTTGTATATCCCTACTTATATACATCACATTAAAATTTAAATATTAAATATAAATATATTGTATAAATATATAGGTACATGTCATTGATTCTACCCTCATAATGCCAACCAAGTTCACTTATTCACGTTCATATACATTCATAACATGGGGTGACCCGCTTAAATAAAGCTCTCTTGCGGACTACTTACTTTCGGAAAAATAGCACCACACAGTTCAGTCAGAGTCGTTTATCTGTATAAGGAAAAAAAAAAAATATTTTATATCAACAACAACAACATAAGAAAAAGGTATCACATCAAAGGGCACCATTCTTTGCCACGTTTTATATTAAAAATGGTCTAATCAGCTTGGAATTATAAATTTTTGTTTGTTGTTCATGGACCTGGGGTCGGTGTGGCTGGATTGTTGTGGAAATGAGAAAATAAAAAAGTTTTTTTTTGCTAAACTGATTTGTGTCGGTAATAAGATTTAAAATGGTTAAATTGGTTTACATGCCAAAGTGTAGATGTTTAAATAAAATATGTGTGTCAAAGCGAAGCTATTTTGTTTGTAAAATTGAAATTAGAGAAAGGAAATTTTACTTTTGTTTTCCGACTTTTAAGTGCTAGTTTATTGATTGGACAAATATTTTGCAATCGTCCAATGACTGGAGACTACAGATTGGATAATCACAACCATTAGTGCGATATAAATTTTAATGTTTTAATTGAAATTGAAAGTGTGCAAGTATATTGTGTATACAACTGCTCTTGAGATTGACAACTACATGGGTTTTGTGAAATTGAGCTTTGTTTCGGAAAATACACATCGGGAACTTAATTGACTTCTAGTCGTTTTAAATCTTAGTTGTATCTAAAGTGAAACAAGCGATTTTTATATACTCTCCCAAACGGTTATTAAGGGACATTTATGTTAAAACGAATGAAGTAGTAGACCCTGACTATACTTTATATAGACTATACTTTAAACAAAATAAATAATAGTTTTAATCATTATATATGAAGATATACGATATACGGTAACGTGCTTGTCGTTTCTAAAGGTCAGAGAAACGACATGCATCAATTTTATTCTGACAGATTTTTCAATTGCTCGTGTGCTCTCAGCGTTACATTTGTCCTCTAGTTTAATCTGATGATTAAAATGTATCTTTCTATATGCCTTACTGTCAGGCCCTGACATATAAGTCCTTTTAATTACATGGCAACAGATTACATATTTTGACTAGACTTATAGATAAGCTTTGTGACGTTTTTTTAGACAGATCCGAACCTCCAATGACGATTCGATCCTCTTAGAAACGGCTAATCATGTGTTATCGACAAAGATGATCAACAAAAATTGATGTTCTCTGACATGTGTTTCCTACTTTCTCATTGTGAAAAGTACGTTTTCATATCTAGGACCCGAAAAGAGTGACTTCGTCGCACTTTTTCTCCGTCCAATATGAAAAATACTATTCGTACCACGGACTTAAAGTCTTTTTTAGCGTATTCGATTCCAGACCTCGCCTTTGGCTCTGCCTGGAAACTTCTCACACGCTAAAAAAGACTTTTAGTCCTAGGTACGAAATGTACTATTTAAGGCTGATGAAATGAGAGATATTGTATTAAGAAACCATTAAAAATAGAAAAATAGTTCAAAGAATTGAAGTAGTAGATTTTTTATTAGATTACCGTTCATTAAAAAGTTATACAAATCATTAAATTCTATTCATTATTCGTCTACATATTAATTACATAACAAATGTTCTGTATACTACTTATATTTCATCATTGATCAATGTAAAACGTGTGTAAAAAATATTGTTTCCATGAACAAAAAACTTAAGTAATAAACTCACGTTTCATTTCACAAAAAAAGTTTTTTCCTTCAACATTTTTCAATTTAAAATCAGTCTATTATTAGAGCCCATTATTACATTTTCATAGATTTTTTTTGTTCTTTTCACTGGCTAGCTTTTATTTTATATTTTTTTTTGTTTTACGAACCCCGGTATATATATTCAAACGCAATAAAGCAAAATTATTTTTCGATGTTCAAGTGCTTCGAGAATTCAGTAGTAGGTATTCACGTTTCGTTTAGTCGAACGATTTTTTGAGTATTACTGTAATTATACTATTTTAGTGATTTACTCGCCATGAATTATTTGTGTGTATATGACCTGCAAGATGAATTTGAAATAATAAAAAAAAGCGGAGTAAGTACGCCTCGAACAACGCCTCTGTTACATGCATGCATTCACACAATTAATCGATATGGGCAATTTTCACAATTTCATGACGTTAATGAACGAAACGTCTTGGATGTATATAGCAACGCAATTTCACTGAAATTCGTCTCATATTCCTGAGCACAATGACAAGTGTTCTTTAAAGAATCTATTTTTCATTAACTACATGATTTCTACATTTATTATATTAATATGGGCACAACCCCTTTAAGAAGACAATCGATTTTCCTTCAAAAATAATTAAATTCACTACGAAAACAAAAGGGAAATCTCAACCCGTACATCAAGGATTATTTAAATACTGCGACTCTATGCTCTCCTCCATACATACAATTCGACTCTTAAAATTTTTGGATCTCTTGCTATAAGTGTGCGTATATGAAAAGTGAATCCCCTTCAATCCTCAAGTTAAAAACATATAAGTGACGACTATATACTCCATTGCGATCTCTATACCATATATGTACCATCAAATAATTTACATTCCCATCATCGTGGCATCTTTTAACCCTAATTCGCAAATTTCGAAGGGTTCCATGAGAAACAGAATGTCATCAAACATCAGTCTGATACCACGATAATAATACCCATAAGTACCTAAAAATGGTTTTAGTTGCCATTTGTTAAATTAAAAAGGATGTGCTAAAAGGATTTGGGATTAGAATATCTAGAAAATGTATTTCAAACATTTTTTTTTATTTCGTATTTCGAAAGCACTTCGATATAACTTTTCCGAATAAAAATGTTTAAACGGTGTTTCGGATAGATAATAAATAAAGTTCGTGTAAATGCTGGTGCGAAAACAATAAGTTTGATCATAACTAATTCAAAACTAGGCTGAAATATTTGTCAGGCTATGTGTCGTGTTTATGCAGGTCTACCATGTACTTATATTTCTAATAACTAAAAACAAAAGTTTCAACTTTAATTGATGTATACGTATACGTATATGTATGGTGCTTTAAGTTTTTCGATTCAATATTTAATGAAAACTTGAAATATTGAAACTATTGGTGTGTTATAAAAGTAATGATACAGTTGATCTACATTACATATACGTTCATAAATGGAGAAAGGGACCACAAGTTCGTTCTATTAATAATAAATGTACGGAAAGTGGCTATCATCGGAAAAGGGAAAAGAATCCGATAGTCCAATTTGATATATGTACATTAATCGAAACACCGTTTTCGAAGCGACTAATAAAACTATTAATATGGAATACCGTTTTATGCGCGTACCTACCGACCCCTGGTGGAATTTTCCCATTTTACACAGTCTTTTTGTTAGTTTTTCAAATTAAATTTATTCAACGCTACATATTATGACAGAAGGGTTACAGGTGGTTAATTGATCTAGGATTTAAAATTAACAATTATAACACACACCCACACGTACAGTGAGTTATAGTAATATCACTGGCTGAGAATATTCGATAAGGATATAGTATGGGGTGCAGTGTGGTACGTCACAAAGTTTCTGGAACACCTAAACCTAGGTTTATGTCACACTATTGTATGTGCAGGCCGACAAAAAAGGCAGATATTGAACAAACACAAAAACCAAATTTGAGCGCTGTCGGGAGAGGGTTAACGGCATCAATTCCCTTTCATCTGTTCTAAGTTAACTCTACCGATTTCTTTTTCACTTGTGTTTCAAGATCATTCAAACAAAAAGATTCGTTTCAAGTACTACAACCATCCCGTCCAAATTTGTGATTGTTCAGCTGTTTTTCAGCTGGTCCACTCATACAACCTCACTGCCTTATACGTGCTTATACGAGTTCAGTAGCCATACAGTGAACTAACAGGAAGATTATGTAAAATTGGAAAATTCGACACACGTGGTAGTAATGGTAAGTGAGTTTGTATGAGTGGGCGAGCTGAAAAACAGCCTAAGCAAATTATGTCACAACTTAGGTTGGGGTTACCTGTAGAAAGACATTTAAACGACTGACTTTATCAATTGTCAAAGGTTAAAATTCACAATTAACTTGTGTATGCAAAGAAACGAGGAATACGAATCTCCTCAGATGCGGAGGTTATATCTGTTATGTCAACAGTGAATATCATTCAGCAATAATAATGTCGATTTTACACACAAAATTCAGTTTGAATGAACTCAACATTTCCGGTGTTAATAACTATCTATTACATCTCTACGTACGATTGTGACTCATTGTGTTCTTTTCACATTTATTGTACAACTCCTACGTGCACAAATATTCTGAAAAGCATCGACCAATTGCCAATTTTCATCTCATTTATTATTATAAACTCTACTGTACTGTTAAAACATATTCATCGTATCTCGTCGGAAGCACGCATTTTAACTGATTCCAGAAACACTATATTGATACCGAAAAATGCTATTGATTCATTGCAACCGATTATAATAGTGTGCCTGTACAAATGCATTATGCATCGTCAGTTCTTATAATTACCATCCGAATGATGATGTGCTAATTAGCAAAATTTCAGCCATTCATGACCACACATGAATGTACAGCAAAATTGTTGTAACGAATAAGTGTTTTCTTCGCATGGTTGAATTTGAATAGAAAAATGTTGCTTACCGAGAGAACGGTTTTAACGAGGTTTGTAACCGAAAAGCATTTTAAATCAATTTTTGGTTTGTATATATGCGGGATTTCCAGCCAATGCAACATAATTAGTTTTCTGATACAAAATTTTCATTATTTCATTGGATTATTTAGAGAGCTATGTACGAAGAATAATAATTTACCAACGTGAATTGGACTTGCGATAAAACCCATCATAAAGAGGTTGTAGTGGCCTGTTTACAGAGGCTAATACCATTTTATTATTCCTCCGTGATTCGATCGTGACTTGTAACTTTTTGTCTTTTTTCCTGTTTTAGTTGAACCCGAGGGGGTTGTAAAATTGACGATGCAGAACACCTTTTTCTCAATAACTTGTGATTCTTTGTGTTGCAAAAGCCGTACTTTTTAGCTAGAGGTGTAGAATGGTAATGTAAACGAAATAAGGATTGTGTTGTTTTATAGTATGTTATGTATGGAGTATGGAGTGTGGATCGTCGAATTACGTTTGAAAGTCAGTGTTGGCTGTATGGAATAAAATAACCTGCTGTTGGATGAGGAGACAATAAATGGGTTGGCCTCGTTTCTAGTGTTATTTATGGTTATTTGGTTGGGGAATTAAGGTGTTTTTGTGTTTCATCATGCATAACGGGGGCTCTTATAACATTTAGGATCTGCCAGGACATTATTCCAATTTTAAATCACTTGCGATAATAACATGATAGATAAAAAGGAGTTAAGTCAAAAGGTTTTCGATTTAGAATTTATATTTTAATAGATTGCCGTTGTATCGGCGAAGAATATTGGAGTGCTCTACCTCATAAAGCAAGAATTCAGTTTGGAGGATGAAAGGCAGAAAATTTTGGTGTTTATTTACGTTTCTAATGAATGTAAGTTAAATGTAAAGAACGAAATTAATTTACCATTAGTTGGCACATTTTGTGTGCACACTCATTTTAAACTTCAAAGGGTTGTTAGCTGTTACTTGGTTGGTGTCACAGTAACATACCCTTCCCGCATAAAGTGATATATTTCTCGAATACGGAATGTACGTTATTAACATCGTATCGTGCGGAGACGATGGAAAGATACGAACGGAATGACATATTTTACTCGTTTTAAAATTATTTTTCAAGCGAGTTAATGAATGATTTGCAAATATTTTAATATTACATCGTCGAAGAGAAGGGACGTTTTGTTATATCAACATGGTATATATTGAACGAGATAATAACTTTTATAACGAATTCATCATACCGTATGACATTGTAACGGCAAGACGAATTTAATATTATCATCCTATGGCATTTGCACTGGCAATGTTTAGAATTAAATGTGGACGGTTAGCTCGTGCGAATGACAACGACTTAGAGAAATGTTATTGACTAATTTGGGATAATCTTAATTTTTAGTGTTTGATTTGGGACGTTTTTCGCAAACCGATGATGTGCATATTACCTGATGCTAAGGAGAGGGATTGTTGAAAGACAGTCGACAGGTTTGTAACTATTTATACAATTTAAGTAGAATCACAATGTCTTTGTATAGAACCCCTAATACAATTTTCCTTAATTTGAGATTTTCGGACTAAACCTTCGTCTTGCCTCCTTCGATATTTTCCCTGTACGATCAATACGACTTCCACCTTTGCTATGCCTTCTATTTTTAATCGCCGCAAAGCATTCTCAGGAAAAAAGGTTCTACGGTTCTACCCATATTTTTGATTCTACACTGTTTTAAGATTTCGACACTGTCGAAAAGGTTTCAATAGCCAAACAAAATTTATTGAAAAAATAAAATTTAGTCAAGATGAAGCTCAGTAAACGCACTAAAACTGTTGACGTTACATTTTCATCCCGACCTGCACAAATGTTCTTACATAATAAGAAGGCCGTCGTTGAAGGCAGCGTAAAATGCACTTTACATCACTGTTTGTGCACTTACTTACTTACTTCTGGAATCGAATTCGCTAAAAAAATCCTTTTAGCAAAAGTTAGGAACAACGGTTTTCCTAAACAATGTTGGAAATAGACGACGAGATCGCTATATTTTAACACTAGTTAGGAAATAGGAGATTACTTTGGATGCTGCGAAAGGAATTCATTACACAAAGACACAATTCAATTTTCGCATGGGGCAGGCAATAAAATATATTCCTTAGTTGCTTGTAAGTTACTAATAAAGAATAATATAGATTGGCTAACAACTGCCAAAAATTCAGAAATGTATATAGATTCTTAATACCGGCTGGCTCATAAACGTTAACCACAGTACCTTGCGAAATTTCTGTTGTGCCACGCGAGAGTATGACTCTTGGCTCTGGTTCAACTGACAACTTTCTTACTATAGTTGACAGATTTGGAAGCATTTGTGTAATACTCGAGGTAATACTACACTTTCAATAGACGTTTGCACAAATGACGTATAAACTCTAAGTCAACATATAAGTTGGAAATTATAAGTCACATCTTCATATAAGAAGTTCCAACTTATAAGTTGACTTATACGTCATTTGCGCAAGCTGTCTAATGTTACACGAATTACCTGACAACTTAGGCACACTTATGATTCCAAAATGAAACTACAAAATGTTTGTTGGAAACTTTTATTGCAACGAAGGTAGTGATGACTAATGTCCTCAACTTAATTGTAAACTAATAAATGACGATAGCATTCACCGTATTGATCAATGCATAGATGAAAATTTTCAATGCGTAAACTAAACATACATTAACTTGGTAATGGGAAAGTTTATTCTTAAATGAATAATACTTGACGTCAATGGTGAAATATATCTGCCGAGTGTTTTCGATTATGTGTTTGGAAAGTTCTATACATTCTTTAGAAAGGGTGCAAAAACGGTAATGACAAACAACGAAAAGGTATGAATCCTCGAAAATGCGTTTGAATTTCTTTTTTTTTGTTCCCTTTTCTCTGAACATTTTTATTTTGCATCTTCATTTCAATTGTTATCAGAGCTCTTGCACAGCTGAGAATCAGAAGAGAGAAGAAAAAAACGTATAATAATAAAAAAAGGGTTTTTATTCATTCGATGGTGTATACTTAACTTTGATGGTCTATTTACTGGGTGCTTAAGCGTGAACAGAATGAAAAAAGGATGAAAAAATCTGTTTACATAGTATATTTCACAATTAAAAAAAATCTCGTTTGTTTGATGGCAATTGCTTTTTCTTGTGACGGAATGTATTTTTTTGTTGTTGTTGTTGTTACTGGAAAAAAGGGTTTCATTCTTTAAACTATGTCAGTTTAATTTAATTGCACCATTCCGAAGTGTACAAGTTGATTACATAATTTGAAAAGCTAATTTCCAAAATTATGTAATGAAATGTTTTGAAGATTTTTTGTTGTGCTTTTGAATTGCTTCATTACGCAAAGTAGCACAAAAATAAAATATTTAACTTTCGTCTTGATTTTTTGTAATGCGTGTTGACTTGAGTAAAATTGTTAGATACATAAACAGTTTACAGTTAATGTGTTTCAAGCCGTCTTAATCCGTTCTGTAGCATAGGTAAATTGTAGCGGTAATTCGGATTTTTTTTTTCTAATTTCCCCCCAACTTTCATCTTTTGTGTGTGTCTTGTTGTAAAACAAAAATTGAATTTTTGTTACTTTTAAAATGTGAAAGAATAAGATTTTAATGAAGTACCCTCTCTTGTCCATCCATCGCACTAGTGTTGACTTTTTTGTTCTTAATAGAAGCTAATCATCACTAGTGCGTTCCAGTTATATTTTCAATCAATGCTAAAAATGGTTATTTAT
Source organism: Bradysia coprophila (assembly GCF_014529535.1). Lineage (NCBI taxonomy): Eukaryota > Metazoa > Arthropoda > Insecta > Diptera > Sciaridae > Bradysia > Bradysia coprophila. The sequence continues at coordinate 1,443,818 of NW_023503302.1, read as the reverse complement.
GACATCAAGTGCCAAGTACTTTATTTGGCTCTAGATGTCTACTTATGACACGAGACCGCAGGCTGGGATTCATACAAAGATTTATGCAACTCGAGATCATAATGTTCGAAAACAACGAACGCTCTGTTGCATAAGACGTTGTATGAATCTTGGTGCGAAGTACTTGATTTAGCCCAGTTCACGTCAAAAAAAATGTGTGCAAAACTCTCAGCAAAATGTCGTTTCCGTTTCTTTTTCCAATGATAAACAATTTCCTAGAACATCAAAATGGATAAAAAAAAAGTTCAGAGGTCGCGCAACGCACTTGAAGGAGCATGCGTTTCCATGCGTTTCAATGCGTTGCTATGCGTTTACATGTAAACTTCGAAGGCATTGCGCGACCTCTAAACATTTTTTTTATTGATTTTGGTGTTCTAGGAAATTGTTTATTATTGGAAAAAGAAACGGAAACGACATTCTGCTGAAAGTTTTGCACACATTTTTTTTGACGTGAACTGCAGCCCATGGGCTATATGATTACACATCTAGAACCTAATAAAATACTTCGCACCGAGATTCATAAAACGTTTTATGAAACAGAGCGATCTGAAGTTGGAAAATTTCACACATTATGATGCTGAGTTGCATAAAATAATTTATGACATCAAGTGCGAAGTACTTTATTAGGCTCTAGCTGTGTAATTATGACACGAGGCCCCGGCCGCAATTCTTTGCACCGAGATTCATACAACGTTTTATGCGACAGAGGCATCAAAAGTTTGGAAATTTTGCATATTATGATGATGAGTGGCATAACGTATATTACGGAATTGTTTGAAACTTTGTATTTTGCTTTGTGTGATTTCTACACCTGCCTTCGGCTCGGTAAGCAGAACTCACGCCAGACTAAAAAGTTTCAAACAAAGACGTAATCTACTATTGTCATTGTTGAGAATCACACGCCGATTGAATCTAATCAAGATTGGATAAATATTTTTAAAAAAATGTCGCCCGGGTGAAAATGGAATTCAAAATTTGTCGAAATGAGCACCTCACTCGTCACTTATCCGGAAAGTCTTGAGAGTCTTGAAGAAAGTAACGAAAAGAAGCGGAAAGTTACGTCACAAATAGTCAAGAAAAAGACAGGAAGTCATGAAAATGCAGCTACATCCGGGAAATCACGAATCTATTAAAACATTTGCGAGAGTCAAAAAAGACAAGTAAACATAAAGTAACGGCTTCAGTTTTTCGAAGTAGTTTGCTCTCGGATTTCCTTTTTCACTTGGGGCTTAAGCCCTAGATACAAATGTGAAAGTAATAGTGCAACATCAGGCTGGGTGCAACATTGCACATTTGATTGCAAACCCAACTCCAAATTTTCACTTTTTTTGTACTTTTTAACACTGAATAATGCGACAGCATATAAGTGATTAATACAGCCTCTTAACATTTTAACATAATTGGCCGTAGTTTCACATCAAAATAATACAATGAATCACTAAAAAATAACCTAAAATAATTAATCAAAAATCCTTTTGTCATTCGTCTCAGCAATATTAGGTATTAATTAAATAAATAGTTCCGCCTAACATTGCATGGAATGGCATCAATAAAATCAATAAGAGTTGTTTTGATTTTGTTGAGAATTTAATAAAAAAAAAATTGTATTTCACAGCCGGGGCAGTAAGATTTATTTCATTTTCATTTCCGAAACTGTTTTCGAAAAACTGCAAATTTCAGCAATCATTGGATGATTGCATTTAATGGGCGGGAATATTTCCCGAATGGAACTATTAAGCAATTTCGGTCACCAATCTTTTAATGAAATGCACTCGAACGAAATATGTTCACCGAAAGCCATATACACCGAGAAACTTTTCCGAATGAAAATTTTACGAGTTCACTTACTTTGATTACGTCCATAAAGTTCGTTTGGCTCGCACCTTTATACGTCTTTTGGGAAATTCAATGCGGTAGAGGCTATATCACCATACATCGTTGAATTCATCGTATAAAGATGTGATGCTACTGGAAGACTATACTATACATGTACGTACATACCGTTCTATAGAAGTTCATGTTTACATAAAAAAGAGACTTCCTCATTAGGAAGCTAATTTGAGTTTATTACGACCAAGAGTTTTGTGTTGTATTTACGTAACATAAAATGAAGTTTTCTCTTTGACTACCCCCCAACTTTTACACAAAAATTTTAGCTTTAGAACAGCACTGCAGTTCAGAACATAATTTTATTTACACTTAATTAAACACTGAACACATAAATTTACATCTTGTATAACATCTCATCATATCGTAGAACATTTACAATATAAATCCATGGATGTACTTTTATAAATGGATAATACCAGCGTTCCATAGAATAGTACGTTTTATCTTACACGCTATATTAGTTAGAACATCGATAGATCTACTCATATACAGCCCATTTCATATACAGCAGTTATGTATGTACGTACATTATATCTACTACTCCAACTATATACGAATGCACACAATTCATAAGGCGATATTTGAATTTTAGATTCAATCATACGCCACTTAAGTCAGCAAATTGATTCTTTATCTACCCCTTTGCCTGTATGTCTAGAAGGTATATTATATCTGCTTTGGCAGGGACTTTATCCAAACAATCCATACCGGGCCATCACTTCTCTCTTTATGTCTTGCAGACAATGATATTATGCTATCCTCGGCTGATTTTCCAGACGCTTGGATTATGCGGTAATATGGTGTGTATGGATTGATGCTGGATTTATTTGGTTTCAATATTATGTTTTTGTGTGAGGTACAAATATGAATTGGTGTAATGTGTAGAAATAAGGTATTTGAGCACAATATTTGAATGACGAAGTACAAAAGGTTAATTTGATAGGAGAATGAACTGCAAATCGCAGTGATGGTGATATATTAGTTATTATTGCGAAACGATGAAGCCTAATTTATTAAGTAAACATAAATCGAAACCAAATGGCATACCAGGAAAATTACAACGATTCGCAATTAAGTTTTTTGAGTCTCGTACGAAGTGTAAAGCGGGACGTTATTATGCCGATTGTAATATTGCAAATACGACTGCTCCGGACTCGAATTAAAGAAAGCACGTCTAATAGTTAGTCGAAATAATGGACGTAAGGTAGGACTTGATGAAAATCGGTTCAAGGAATCGGGGAAAACGAAGAACAATGCACTCCTGGTAAAGTGATTTATGATTTTACGTTTATTTTTGAGTGTCTCAAAAACTTATATATGGTTGGTATTATGTTTAATTTGTCGGATATTTTTGAGTATTTCACAATTTTGAAGTTCTAGTTCAGATGATCCAGAAAATTTTTATAAATGTATGCGCAATGTGTCTAATAAAGTCCTCGAATTTACAATAGTTCAACAGTCGGTGTGCTTGGTACAAAAAATCTGAAGCGGGACCTCCATGCTGCGCCATTTTACGATTTGATTACGTATCTGCTACTTCCATTGTTCAAAATATTCTTCAAAGTCTGCTACAAGATGATCTTGTCAAAATCTGTCAAGATTAGTTTTAGTCGCTGTCGATAACAGATGGTCTGTGTGCTTCTAATAGGTTGACGTGGTCTTGCGAACTGTCTGAGTAGCCTTCTTGTAAGACAACAAATAAAATTTACTTCGTTCAATGTAGTTTGGTGGTTAAAAAATACTTCAACTGTAATGCCCTCGAACGTAACATTTGCTTGGTCACTGTTCAAATACCGCCTACGACTTTCGTGAAAATGAACGGCTATTATCATTTCCATGGTCGGTCATTAGTCAATTCAGATTGATTTTACAGTAATCGAAAAATGAATTGAAAAAAAAGTAAATAATTTAATTAAAGTTAAGCACAGTGAAAGTGACTATAACAACCCGACCAATATGCTTTTTTATGTCTTTTCCGAAAAGTAAACAGTAATAGCGTTTCCATTTCCATTTTCCATACGTATTCGATACGTATGCCATACGTTATAACATATAATTAATATTGCATTTTACTTACAAATACATTAACCTTAATTATAGTCCAGAGGGTTGATTAACCGTGACCCTTGTACATTAGAAACACACATCCTTTCCAAAAATCCAACCTCTTAATAATTAATAATAAATAATGAAGAGTTCACTTAAAATCCACACACTCTTCGTCTTTTGTTGCGTACACAACACACAGATCCACAATATACCTTTCACTCAACGTAGTTACATATCTTCGATATGGCCAAGTTTGTATTCCCATCCATTATCTTTTAGATTAAATTATTGGTTGAAGCCCATTTATATACCTCTAAAATATACACAACCATTATATTGAAAGGGTCAAATTCAGTGTATGTATGGACACTAGGTTTACGTATGTACATACCCATTAGAGTGAAAAATTTATGTATCCCTTCAATAAGATAAATATAGAGGTTGACATAAATTGTGCTGCAAGTGATCACGCACTACTTTATTACATATTTATTGTACGGTGTAATGTGTCCTTTATTTCAATAATTTGTAATTGATGATACGTCTTGGTCCGAGAATTTCATTTCTGATTGATTGGCTGGTCGGAAACCTATTGCATTGCACAATACTTTGTAAATATTGAAAATATATTGTTTCGAATTTATCCAGAGCACTGGTGCAGTATATAATTCTAACTTTAACATTAACTGTAAAACTAAAACTTATTGTCGTTAATAATGAACACTAATAATGGACCTCTGTTGAAAAAAAAAAATAATAGCAGCCTTACCCCAAAGCCGTACTAGTACGATAGATATCCAAGAAGTCCATGGCTGTCATATATTATTATTATTATACCGCTTATACCAAGCTGGTAGATTCATGAATTCACAATGCACAAAAATATTTGAATAAATTAAACATTTACGTCCACCTATAGGTGGACAATTTTATTTTTCAACAAATCCCTTCCATTTCGTTAAATATAATTAGTGTAGATTTTTGCTGCCAAAAAATACGTTTTTCACAAATGACAACTGCCAGCATTTATCTCATTATTACATTAAAACCAACCACTACTTTGCTTTACTGGAATTATAATTAAAATTGTATTTTCCCCCACAGTAATACGCAGAAATAAATTAATATTCACCCATCATAAGGAAATCCGTATAAAGACTAAACATAAAAAAATATCCAAAAATTACAACGCAAAATTTATTGACTAGTAATTGTCGCATAACCCTTTTGTTCTTTTTATACCATCGCATCATTTCCCCGAAAATAATGTCTTTTCAGTGTTTTTGTATCCATGGAAAAGCGCACCCCAGAGAGACATAAAACCCATCGAAGCTTATCGACTAAGATGTTTTCTATTTCGGTAGTCTTAGTTCGTGCTGGAAGAGTTGTTGTATTTTATTTATACTTTTTTTTCGTCACTACAATATAAAACGGATATTATTGCCGTTTTATTTCAGCAAAAATAGAGTAATGTTTTAGTAATTGCCATTTAATCTTGTTTTATGGTTTGTTTTGAGTTTTCCATTCGCACAAGACAGTTTTTCTCGGTAACAACACCCAAAGATGTGTTCTGTACGCACGTTGTTCGAATTAAATGGAATTTAAGACAAATTTCATTTTGCAACGAAATAAAAAAATTTAACCAAATCAAAAGTGAAGTGAAATTCGGAATTTAATTCGGTGAAGATGTTTTTTCTGAAAATTTACCGAAACCATTAATTTTGTCAAATCTCAAGACGTAATAGATTAAATTAATCAAATGAGAACAATAAGCCCACTACATTAACTCAATTCACTTGAAACATGTTCGTAAAGTTGAGTGCAGACGGCACAATTAGAAGCCATTCACAAAGTACGCGAAAAATTACGAATTTTAGAAATCCACATCCCTTCCGCATAAACGCAAAAATTTATGGACAATTTTTTTTTTAAATATTAGAATCCCTTTCCCTCTAATGAGCATGCGTGCTTTGTGAATAAGCCAATATCTTTTAAACTTGTTGCTGATTCGATTTTCTTTACTGATACCTTCACAAATATTATTCCCTAATATGTTGGCCTCGAAGTACTAGATTCAGACGAATGTTCGTGGGTTTACTACGTAATTGACAATTCTAGCGGCGCGTTAAAGTCTAAGGTGATTGTGATACACTAGTTAATATTGCGAAACGATGAAGCCCAATTTATGAAGTAAAGAGAAATCGAAGTGTACCGCGGGACTCTGTTATATCGATTGTTATATGGCAAATTCGACTGCTTCGGTCCTAATGGGCGTGCGTACTTTGTGAATTAGCCCTTATATTGGAAACATTTTCCTGATTCGATTCTTTTTCCTGCTTCTTTCACAAATATTATTCTCTAATGTGAGTACGTAAATTCTGACGACACTGTAACGTCGAAAGTGTTTGTGGAGTTCGTTGTGTGAAAGTAGTTCTTGTATGTTGTGTTAGGAGTAGATACTTGAGTATGATAAGAAGTCAGGTAGACTCTTCAGTCTAACAATTGTAAATCGGTGGATCTGTTTCGAATTAGTTTTTTTTTGTTTTGAAGTATGTGAGTTAATTTACCTGGATGCTAATTTCAAATTGTTTACCCCCATGTAATTATAAAATATGCAACGGTACAAATGTAAAATCTCACATTATTATTACAATAACAATTCATATCTTCTGTTCTGCATAATACAACACTTAACAATGATTAATTATTTTATTATGTTAACATATATGCATACATATATAGTGAGCGAGTAACATAACACGCAAATATGAATGATTATTTTGACTAGAGCCCGCTTCACCCCTCACCAACTAAGTAAAACCCTGTAAAATACCCCCATGATACAAGAAAATCTACAAAACGCGGCATCCTCCTTCTATATGTTTAAATGTTAAACTCATGTGAAAATTCATGTACATTTCCGTGTACACGCCATTTCAATGCTAAATATGTTGTGATATGTAATGTGATACGCAAGATACTATATGTTTGTTTCAGTGCATGGCAGTACAAAAACGCTATAATATGTACGTACGTACAGTACCATACACATTCAGTGCTACGTCCTCAAACTCTTTAAACCTCCTAAAGGCAATTTTATATTTTATAACATTAAGAGGTTTTCTTCATTATATTTTCTGTCTGTCTCGGAACAATTTTCTAATAAAATAAATTGCCAACCTATAACACAGAAAATATAACACACCGTGTCGTCGTCGTAGTATTACGAAGAAATTAATATTGAGAGTATTCATGTGTATACGGTACATTGTTAGCCTAGATCTTTTTTGATACAGTGCGAATAAATCCACTCGTCGTGATGGGTGCTAGAAACAGTAGCTATCTAACTTGAAACATGTATAATTTCATAAGACCTTTTCTAATGTTTATCCCACAGACAGAAGAGAAAAAAAAATACGAAAGGATGAGCAATGAGAATATTTTACGAGAAGGAAGATGATTCAGTGTACAAAACGGAATGTACCACCGCGGTAAAAAGTGGATTATCATAATTAAAGAGAAAAGGTATCGCACCTGAATAATTTGCATCATATTATATATTATATTGTATTAAGCAATTAAATAATGAAAATGGAATTAGGTGTACGGGGTTTTGCATAAAATTTACCATGTCTCCGGCATAAATTTTCTCCGGTATGGAACCACTATATGTATTGAAAAATTATTTAGATATTTTTTTAAGATGTTTTTTAAAACTCAGACAAAAACCAACAAACATTTATGCAGATTGTTTTTGTTGATTGCACAAATATAATATGTAAACTCGGTAGAGGTTTTTCGTAATTAAATTATAATTGAATTTATAATAATTATGGAAAGTTTTCCGAAACATATATATAGCTTTGGCATATATGAGTGCGGTTGTTTGGAAATATTAAAATATTTCGATTAATGAAAATGTCATTTTACTTAATACCGCAAATTTAATTTCATTTCATATGAGTGATTTTTTGAACAGTGGAGAATTGATGATGTCGTCGGTTGTACAGCTAATTGACAATATATATTCCAATTTTCAATTATTTTTATCACAGAACTGGTCGGTAAGTAATATTTTATCGGACCATATCTGCTAACTAATGTCGACAAATAATATTACTTTGTTAGGAGATACAGACCTATAGAACTCAGTGACGTATTTTTGGCTGAGACATTCTTCAAATCTGTTCTTACCATGAACAAATGTACAAAAATGTAGATCATTACTGTCCTAATTATTTGACGACAAGAGCATCGACGACTTTCTGAAGAAACGATGTGTTCTTGCCGAAGAAGCGTTGAATTCCTGAAGAAATGGTGAGTACTCATCGATACTTATGTCATCGAATAATCTGGACAGTGATCATGTTGTCTTCTAGATTTGTACAAAAAGGTGCCATCATGGCTACATGGTAAAAAACAATGATTCAAACAATTTGTGGGCTAAAAATACGTCCCTGAGTTCTATGTTGTATGTGCTTTTATTAAGAAATTAACGACATAATCGTCGTAAGATCTTTTTGAAATTCATCTTCTAAGATTCTATTGTGACAGCGGTAAATTTAATGAAAAGGGTAAGCGATATGGCGAGATGTGTTTATCAGTAAACGACACTTTGTATATTTGGCCGAGGGGCAGATATTTGTTAATTTCGTTGACTAATGGTTTTCAAAAAGAAAACGTCTGAGGATTTTCAATAATTTTAAGAGGATTTTCTATTTCAATACTACTTAGAACTGTTTAAAATGCTGGAGCTACGCGGTTCATTTGTTAAAAGAAAATTATTTTTGGAAATAAATGAAATGATATTTGATCGCTGGAAAGTCAAATTTAGTCTTTATCTAGCTCTTTTTGACGAATAATTTGATGAATTATCTCTACCGAAAAAGTTAAGAAAAAGTAACTAATTATCTATTATCGAGACCAAATCTTACTAAATGATTTTTTTTCTGTCAATAAAATATGGGACATAAACTTGAAAAATAAAAAAGTTCAAGAATCGTTTGACCTTCGCAAATTTATGACCGCACTCAATGAAGCAATTAAGACTTTTTCACCAGGCGAAAGTATTGCGTCATATTCTCTTGAAGTGGAAAAGTCAGACATTTCATAGTTTGTAAACTTTTCAAGACGTTCCTTTAAAGTTATTTGCTTTAAATTTTCTTTTTACCACTTCAAAATTTTGATTAGAAGAATGTTTCCTGTTTAATAATCTTACCATTCCTGAATACAATAACACACCTCAGACAGCTACATAAGATTAGCACTGTTTACTGTTCTGGGCAACAAATAATTTTCTTTTGTAATTTAAATCGATGATGAAGAGGTTATTATTCTTCAAATCAATGTAACCGAAACATCTAAATGCTATTGAAATTTTACATATTTACATACATATTCCGAACGGCTATTAATGACACTTAAAGCACAATGGCAAATTCGTAATTTAATATTCGAGGTAGAAAACAAAATAATAAAGAATTTATGATTCACATCGACCAATATCTTTATTATAATCAAAATCCGTTCAAGCACATTAATCGCAACCCAAATAGACTTCGTCCCTTTTTACAAATTTTGGCTCTACATCTGCTTAGACATTTTAGAGTAACACAAATAATAACAAAAATGAAAAGCAGGAAAAATGAATTTTTATATGCAAATAAAAGTCCGTTTTTCTATGAAAGCTTTTTTGATTTCGTCAAGTTTTTATTGCTCGAAATCAAGATATGAATAAAACATAAGTGAGTTTAACATAAAAGTCAATCACTTGAAACTGTTCATGGAAGAGTCGTATTTCAATGAAAGACATATACGTGTTGTATAAACCATACAAACCATCCAATAAAAGTCATCCAATAAAGTCATTGTTTCAAGACTAAAAGGATATACATAAAAGAGAAGGGGGTATATATGTGCGGTTCGGTTCGGTTGTGTGATCAATTGAAACGATGAATATTATTTGTGGTTATTTGAATGTGGTTTTGTGGAAAGTTTTATTGACGAATTATTTTCGAGAGAGAGAGAGAGAGAGATGGAGCGAAAAAAAATCCGAATGTTTGAACTTTATTAAATTATTCAGAGGCCTCGTAGGCCTTGTTGAGTATTGTACGTTTTCTCCGTTGAACGACACATAATACATTGAAAATCTATAAAAAACCACTACGATTAATACAAGACCATAGATGGGTCGAAACAATCGAAGTTTGTTCTTTTCATAACAACAAAGAAGCGTGCTTTTACCGATGACCTTTTACACCAGGAAATTGGGCTAATACAATGTTAAAATCGACTAACACAATGTCTGGCTAGGCGGCGGAAGTAGCTTGTACTTATCACTATAATTTACAGAGGTATATAAGATTAAGTACTAAAACCTCTAAGAACTATTAAGGAAGCGATGAGTGAGATTCGATGACCAAACCCCATTATAATATTCACACTCACCTTCAAGCAAAGAAGTCGATACTTAAAAACATCTAATATCCATTAACTGGACTTTGTGCACCAGCGTTTGAGCTATCACCAACCGAAATGCATGCAGCTTTAGGAAACACTACATCTACGACGATCGCAAGGCTTCGTAAAGGTTTATGATCATGGCTAATCCACAAAACTTGATGTCACCAATATTCAACGATTGCAGTCTCAAAATCAGAGTACCCTTTTTGATGAATGCTTCAAATTAAAATTAGGCAATGCCACTAAAAGAGAATAATGTATCAATCAATGGACATTAGTAATAAGATCATTAATACTAAACGTAAGTAACTAATTTCAATTTTATTTATTTTATACAATGTCAATTTTTAAATATAACATTCGATTCATATTTAGATATAGAATTTTTAGACTGTCGGATCATAAACTGAAGCGATAGCGGAGTTTTGTGACGTTAGTCGACTTCCCTAAAAAAGAAAAAAATAACAACCAACAAAAATTATGTTCAAACAAAAGTACTCTTCAATACGAGTTCAACCAGCTATAGATCATTGAAAACGGTTATCTGCATCCGGAGAAAACACTATTTGAAATTGAAGCATCTTCACACATTTTCAGCTATTTCACCATATTCGAGTTAATATAAATGTTTCATGTGGGTTTGAATCTTAGGACTTTTTCACCGGCAAATCATAAATTAATTTCTGTAAATTTCACTTCATTTCTGTAAATTTAATTAAAACATTTTGATGAACATTTACAAAAAACACACTTATATGAAAGCCATTATTTCATTTATATGACAAAAATATGACAGCTACATTTCTATTATAATGATTATGTAGGAGATCAGTGTTGCCGTGCTTCATATAAAATGTTCGCGAAATTATGAATTTGAAAAATTTGTTTCTTCATTTTGGAATTTCAGGTTTCAATATGGAATTTGTTTTAGGGTTTATGGTTAGAATGTCCAACAAAATGGTGGACAGCAGCCATCTTGGAATTTCTTTTAAATTCATAGAGTTTCGTTGGTGGAAAACTTTTTTCAACATTTCACTAAAATATCGGCCATCTTCAAATTTCGTATTTTTGAGATATTTTCGGCTATACGCCTCGAGGCATGTAGATAGTTGGTATAAAGTGACGCTTGTACAGTTTCGTTGGTGGAAATCTTTTTTTGATATTTCAAGAAAATGGCAACCATTTGAGATATTTACGGCTATACCTTAAGAAAACACAATTTTAGATCTTTATCAGAGTTTTTAATGTCCATCGACGTACCCAGTGCACTAAGTGATTTAAAGTGTGTGATAACTTGGCGCAATATATCATAAGTGGAAACAACTTAATTGACTGGGAACATCGATGACTATTAAAACTCAAAAATGTCTCAAAATGTTCCGAACCAAAAAAAGCGCACTGTAATTGTACGGTATGTAGGCTTGGGATAAATTGTCACTTGACTGCTTAACTCTAAGTATTACCCAAAACTTCCAAAACAACTGATATCCCACAAAAACCTCAAAAGAGGAAAAGGTGACGCTAGTCAAGTAAAAATTAAACTTCCAAAACATTTTAAACAAGAAAGTTTTAACAAGAAAATATGTCGACGAGAATTTTACTGATGAGATTTTACAACGAAAATTTTACAGAAAAAATTGCGTCACAAGTGGCAGATGATAATTGTCGTATGAACGCAACGAAATGATAATCGCGTTTGTTTTCTTCGTAGAGACGGTGTTTCTTCTTCGCCGCGTTTTCTGAGGATTGTCCTGGTATGTTATTTACTCGGGGATAACTTTTTGACAAAGTATCTACTAGTTCAAATATTAAACTGGGAGCTTTCGATATCTTAGAAAACGTTTTATCTGGGGTCCATTCAAATTCAAAAAGTGCAGATAGTGTAGTCGATAACGCAAATTTTGTTAAGGAACGTTTACCGAGCGAGTTCCGGCAAACAAGTGATTGGAGGTCGTTGGAAACATCGAATAAATAGTTTTTTGAAGAAGAAACAAAAAATTCCATCTCAGCCTTCCCCTCCTCACCCCTTCAAAGTTTAAATGCAGAGGTGTCTTTGTCGAATTATTTTGAAATTTTTGAAATCGACTCAGTTTCAGGTCATTTTTGCATTTTTCGAATTTGCAGAGATCCCAGATAAAATACTTTTCGAATGCAATCATAAAATGTTATCTCCTCGGCATGTGTGATTTTTGTGGGAAGTTGTGATTAAAATACGACACCACAAGTAAATCTAAACGGTGAGTATCGTGTACACTACAAAAAATTTAGTTCGACAAGTGAATTGAGATGGTACATGGTTTCACGCCAGCGACTTGTATTGGCAATATCACATCATGCGTAAGACAACACCATCATAAGTAAGAGTTAATTTTCACAATCACCAAAACCACCGAGTATGATTCCCGATACGCAAATTTCGATTAATTTGCAAACAAATGGAACTTCCGATCGTAGCTCTGGTGCGATCATATTATTTGGCACAGTGTCCCATTATTACCAATTCGAAAAATACAAATATCAAAACAGAAACAAGTCATAAGGAAGCCAATTTTAAGTTTCTTTCCGTCTAATATTCTTTGAAATCGAAACATTTATCTTTAAAAAAAAGAGGCAAAAGTGTGAACGTCTGAAAAACAAATCAACAAAAACCATTAAAGTGATGAGCTCCAGAAGTGGAAAAAAATATTGCATTATATCAAAAGCGATGGTTGTACATATACCGAATTCAATTTCCTTTTGAAATTTCATAATCGTTTTATTGAGTGCAATTGAGTTGAATGAAACGAAAAGTTAAGTTTTTTATTGACTCCGGTTATATCATATGACATGGAATGATTTTTTTCTTTTGTATTACAAATAAAAAATGAACGACGAAGATGTATAGGCAAAGACATTATGTATATGTATATGTACAACACATGAACAATTTGAACCATCGAACACATATAAATGGGGTGTATAACTACGGAAAAAATTACTTTTGATTTACTACAAACTTTTGATCATTCGTCATGACGCCAAAATCCAAATATTCTTTTTTACAGTCTCATCACTGAATTAGAAATTAAAATTAAAAATTACAATCTACACATTAAACAAATTGTGAAAAACTGATGTCTACCAAATTCTTTATTCCAACACACTGTGTGTGTATACACTGCGTCCAAAATTATCAATGAGAATTTGTATTCCATTCTAAAAATATTCAGACGAAACGACAGTGTCGTTTGCAACTAATGCGATTTGAAGAAAAGAAAAAAAAGCTTGCAACTGTTCTCTTGCCTATGTTGTTTGGAGAGATGACTTAAAGAAACTGTTTTTTAATGACAGGTTTTCCCGACGTTTTTCTTTTTGAACATTTCTTTTGACCGATTTCGTGTTGGATCTGATTTCGATGAAAGGTTAGTTCTGTACATGATCGAGTTAATACGTGGACTTATTTGCTTATTAAATAATGTAGTAAGTTCTGAAAAACTGGAATTTGATCGGAATTATCTTCTTTCTTTTTTATTGTCCTATTAATAGAGGAGACAAACGAAAGCAATTCATCACTACCGATAGTTTACGTTTTGTAATGTAACCGACAAACAGATGACTATGAATTAAAATATTGTCAAAATCTAGTACATTAGACGTCGATATAGACTCTAATCCCATTTTTATGAAGTATTAATTGGTTAATTTTCAATTTTTATGTTTTAAAAGATTAGTCTTTCGAAATCATTTCGACTTGACTACAACGAAATCGATGAAACGAAAGAGAGTAGGAACGCAGACTTTTTTGTCTGAGATATTTTTAGTTATATTGCAATGGCGAATCCGTTTTTTTTTATACCAAAATTCGCTATTAAGATACCTTTGGAATAAGCTACGACAAAAAATAACCGTTGTCGCTCGAAAAGAATGTTTTTTTTTTCTTCTTCGTCATCACATAAAGTATACGTTATTTGTATACTGAAAGCTGCCACGGAATCACAGTTTTTTTTAGTTATTTGTCGTTTTTCATAACATTACTAAAATGTGTTGGACATATAGTGTAGTCCAACCAAAACTTAAATCGATCATAAATATTTTGTAGATTTTTTTCAGCCATAACATAAACTGTCCATTTTAAAAAGTCTGGTTTTGAAACAATGATAATCAAAGCCGATCGGTCGGAAGAAATAGGATCGAATTTCTAGATGGAAAACTTTCAACTATTGTCGATTTTGATGTCAGTTTCAAAACAAGAAACAAATTATATTGTGTAGTGAAGTACTAGAATGTTCAGCGCTATGGGTGAATGGCCGAACAATGTAGCAGAAATGAATAGCAGACTAAAATCATAAGGTTGAAATAAGTTCACGGAACATGTCCGAAAAAAGCTTGCAATGATTAAAAAATGTGGACATAAAGTGTATGAACATACATGAAAATTGGCTTACTAAACCATAGTCAAGTTGAATTGTAGACCGTATATTCCTAGATCGGTAGTTACACATTTTTTTCGACAATAAAATTGAGAAATCTAATCGCCAAAAGTGACCCTCTCTCGTGGTGCAAGAAGAATTTCAAGTTTGTGCTTTGTTACTTACTTTAAAAGAGGGCGACTGAATACATATATGAAAAATTGTAACAAAATTAGAACAAAGGTGCGTAGGCTATTTCTAACAGCATAGCGGATGTTTGTTATTGTTTATAATTCGTTATGGCTTGAGAAAATGTACACAAAATTTTATTTTGTCGTAGGTAGATTTGCTTTGATACTCATTTTTCTTGTGGGTTTGGAATTTTTCGTTTTTTTTAATCAAAAGAATATTGGTTTTAGTCAGTTTTGATAAAAAAAACAAACGTGAAAATTCAAAGTTTTACTTTGATTTATGTTACAGCGGGCTTCTCTGAAATTTCCTTCATTTGATACCCTCATGAAAAAAAAGTCATCAATTTACATCTAAACACTAATGTCCACTGTGCGATTTGTTTTCTTCAAAATTTTTATTCATTGCACGCACATAACGGAATGGTGTTTTATGCACATTATGATGTTCTAGTTGGCAATCTCATAACTAGTGCGTTAAATAACAAAATTTCGATTTTTTGAGTTTTTTTGTGGAAACGCATTATTGTAGTGTGAAAATAGCTATTGTGACACGCGCTTATGTGGAAACGAATAAATACAAACAATGTTTCAGAGACCGATCAGTTAAAACCAGCTGTTAAACAAACATAAAACGTTTCTTGTGACTGACTACTACCGGACGTAAAAATAACTATATTTCAGACACATGAAATTACTAAAAATAAATTCTGTTCTAATGTTTTAACTGTAGGTATAAAATAGAAGAAAAAAGACTAATTGTTCAAAAACTAAAACATAATTTTTCTGATGTGTCTCACACAGCTCGTAACGATTTTTCTGTAATTGAGCACAAATATAGAGTGAATTCTTGGCGGCTTGATAGTTTGCCAAAATTTCTCTTTCTCTACTCTGTAATCAAAACCAAAATACAAATTCCGTTGGCCTTTGACTTTTACAATAAATTCAAATTTTGTCCGAATTGTTCTACGAATGTTCGTCACACTGAACTATAAAAAAACTGTGCTCTCATTTACCGAAGATAAACACCAGCTAAATTAGTTACGGTTTGTATATGAATAAGCCGGCACATTTATCCACATTTAATCGTATAGCTACCATAGTTTTTCAACTTCTTATCTGATAAAGCGCGAGCCGTTCACATTGTAAAAAAAAACATTTTTTTATGATTCGTGTGGGCGAATTTTACTTTTCTAAAATTTATTTATTTTGTCAACAAAGGATAAGATAAGTTCTATTTCGAAGAAGTCATCATGCACACAAACTCTTCATCTGAAAAAAGCAAATTTGGAAAATCAAAATTCTGCTGACCCGATCAAAAACACACTTTTCCATTCGATATACATACAATTAATCTGTCCATCACCATCAATGTCAGCATCACGGATCAATTCATCGATCTCTTCGTCGGTTAATTTTTCGCCTAGATTGCCCATCACATGCCGCAGCTCCGGCGCCGAAATGTGTCCGTTGCCATCTTTGTCGAACACTCGAAACGCTTCACGTATCTCCTCCTCACTGTCGATGTCAGCGATTTTTCGCGCCATCATCGTTAAAAATTCCGGAACTGATAAAAATTCATTTCGGCATAAATCGACGAACATAATCATAATAAAAACAAAAGCGGTTTACATTTGATGACGCCGCTGCCGTCGGCGTCCACTTCGTTGATCATGTCTTGCAGTTCGGCCTCCGTAGGATTTTGACCCAGAGACCTCATTACAGTGCCCAGCTCTTTTGTTTTGATGGTGCCGTCGTCGTTAATATCGAATTGCACAAATGTCATGAAATATTGAGCAATTTGCTCCTCACCTAACGTGTCTGCCATTTTCTTTTTATTTCACTTTCACTTTTCACTGACTTAGTATTTATTTTAAAAATAATACAAAACAATAATTAATACTCAACGTTTCTATCACACGACTGCAGCTATGTTATAAAAAGACATCAAGACTTCTTCTTATACTGTGTAATTTCTATATTCATTTCAATTTCGATGGGTTTAAGAATATATATTCGGATCGTTCGTATGCGATGAAACCGGCTATTATTTTATTCGAAAGAGAATTTTGATTTCGCTCGATCTTGCGAAAAGGTTGCCAAAAGTGCTCTTCAGTTCCCCGGCACAGGTCAATTCACACATGAATTTCATTCATCACGTACACTTATGTATAACTATATCCACCGTTTAGCACTTTTTATTGTTTTCTTTTAATGGCTATCGAGATTATCTTCAGATTTTGAACTTAGTTGAAATAGTTGATTTGATTTGTAATCGAAATGGTGACGCTGTACACGCACTACTCGGATGCATAATTTTAGCTATTTTCGATACTAGTAACCGAAAGGGTTTGTTTTTCCATCCAGATCGTGCGAGAACAATCAGTGTGTGTAAATAACTAATGTGTCGAAATTGTATTGTTTTAAGTACTAGATGTGAAACATATTTTCGTACTTTGATGTCAAAACATACATCAAACTCATGTTACTAATCTCACGTCTTATGCGCTAAACCAGCCCAGTTAGGAAAATAGCTATTGACAACGCAATAATGCGTTAAAAAATCCTTTATGTAGTGCGAAAAAGGCAATCATTTCGATATCGAAATATGAAATATTTATTTCGAACCAACGAGATTTTCTGTTAGGATACGTGTAATTCCATTGGCAATTTCTCAGGTTCTTCATATGCAATTTCTCTCAAAGTATTGGGTTAACAAAAATGATACTTCAGCAATACCGATAAACAAACAAAATAAATGTAATGACAAAATGAACATCATTCCAACACTACTAGAGAATAAAGTTTGTTTCACTAGCTACTACTAGCGTTCAAACGCTATAACTGACTAGACTTTTAGCATCAAAATATTTTGAATCTTTGCGCACAGCAAAAAGTCTTAAATACATTTTGTTTTTAACTTTAATAATATCGTCTTGCGCACAGTGCTTATGCGCAGTTCGTGCGCATACTACTCGCATGTATAGCGCCTGTGCGTGGTAGGCATTGCCGTTCATTTCTGTTATAAATAAAATTCGTTCAAATTTTTGTGATGTAGTTCTTCGTCGTATTTACAGACATTATTCGGTACAATACAACCAATATCGAGAATTTTTTTCGCAGATCAGATCTATTCAGATTAATACAGGAAGAGATTAAATACTCATACACTTTAGGAAAGCTTCCGAAAATTAATATTTCACATCTATAAAGGTCAAAATTTTCAATAAAGTTTCGTAAAAAAAAACTTTTAGGTAAACACAAATCAAGCTCTATAGCAACGCACTCACTCATTATATACCAATAATTGAATATATCAGAATTTTCCATCTATACAGTAATTTATTTATTTTTTTATTCTCTACTATACTTCTCTAGGTTATCCAATCCGACAACACGAACTTAGCTATGTTGTACCGCCCAGCAGTTATATTTCACCTATCACATCGATTTTCTCGTGTCTACATTGTTGCTTGATTTTTTCTTATTTTTTTTGCAAAAAAGAACGAAAAAAAAATTGTACTTTTAGTAAGATGGGATGACTATTCGGATGTTGAAAGGTTTCAGACTTATATACCGAATGAACGTTGGAGCAATAAATCGTTGAAGTTTATTGACACGTCTGAACGCGAAGGAGATTTTTGTAATTTTATTTAATTAATTTTGTGTATTTATATAATGGAATCACAGTTGCTTTAGGCACGTTGGAACGAATGTCGACAGTAAATATAGTCTTCGGAAAACTTTAGTTTTCAGATAGAATGCATTGCTGTTCTTGCTTAAATCACAAAAAGTTTAACTGCTCTCGATCAACATGTTTACATTTTGTTAATTTCAACAACAAATTGCTGTTTTGTACTACCAGTCAAACTGCTTCTATATGGGCACCCGTGCTCTGGCTTATAACCTTTGGCGCGAGAGTTTGGAACACATGATTATGAAGTCTGTATTTGCCTTGCTCATGGCTTTTAAGAGTTTTTAAGATCGGACGCCATTTTTCTCAGTTGCCCGTTGTAATACCTACCGCTAAACGATGTCTATAATCACTAACAACATGCTTGTGGATAAACCTTCCGACCTCATAGAGGCATGAAAGGCGTGCTAGCCAATTCATAGTTATAATTATTCTATGTAATCGTAAGTTCACATTCATGACATGGATTGCATGAGAAAACGTACGTTCATGGGTATTTCGTATTTACGTAATATTTTGAGATAGACTGACATAAATACGATATACCCATTTTCTTATGTAAGTTAACACTGTAACGTCGATTCACAAGTATTTTTTTTATTAACTTACAATATTCTTTACTTCTGAATAGTTCATGAACCAATACGACTATCGAAGCTATAATTGAACACATCGGTATAATAGCAACCACATTAAAGCAAAACTTCTAAACAATATTTTAAAGAGTTTAACCTTCAAAATATCTTGCGATCAATTTATTTAAAAAAAATTTTTGAATGAACTTAAAGTCTTCCATCACCGAAGTTTTCAATGTCAGCAATGTCTATACGAAAGTGCCAAAAATTATAATTTACATAAATTAACTGCTTATCGATTTTAATTTTGTTCCTCAAACAAAGTGAAGAATTATCAAGAAAGTACTGACCTTGAACAGATTAAAATAGAAAAGTTTTTCATGTACAAAGTTTGACTGCATATCTAAACCTATAGATAGATGCTAAGTAAAGCTGGTTGAAGTAAAACAACTTGCAAGCATAAATGGGTTAGTTAGATACTAAACTTATTTCAGAGCAGTGTGTTTGAAAAAAGTTTACAGAATTTTCAGAAAACTTTGTTTTTAATGTGTCTGAGTAGGAAAGAAAAGAAAAAAGTTTTTTGGCCTACCCGAAAACGTAATTGTTTTAGGCGAATTATGTGGGAACCAATAATTAAGTATTAGTTAAGCTAGCGTTGCTGAAATAATTGAAAATCATTTTTGAACGATTCAATTGTATGATATGACAAGAATCTCTGACTTGGCACCAACGTCCAACAATGCAAGATATTGAAGTTTGCAAATTACATCTAACCTTTACGTTTAACACAAATCTTCTAACTAAGATATTAAAATTGAATTACATTCGAGTTATAATCATTTTCATGTTTCTCCAGTTTCGTTCGGATTTGGAAATAAGTGTCTTTCCACAAATATGAAGTAAATGGTTGAATATCTTTCCGAACAGAATGTTAAGAGAACGTAGCTGTGTATAACTATGTCTTCTATAATACATGAAATATGAATTATTGTCAAAAGAGCTTAATAGAATTTTACCCAAGAAACATTTCCTTTTGGCCGAACACTTTTGAATTTCGAGTGTGGGTTGGTTTTTGCGGTTTTTGTCTATAATAAATGTGTAGTTGTTAGTATATTTTTGAATAGCATGCACTAACTAGTATATAAACTGGATGTAGAATTAAATATATGAAGACTGCAGGGACTCAGGGAAAATATGTCTAATCCTTTTCTGAAGACCGCAAAGGGTGAGCTAATTTGTAAAGTATTTCAAACTTTTGACAAGAATAGGGTTTTGTAAGAGATGAACTTTCTGGGGGGTAACCTAATAAATGTGTTTTAGTTGACTTTATGTCAAAATTTGGAATTAATAATTATTTGTACATGAAAGAGCCCTTTTATGGTAACGTAAACATTTTAGCTATGCAACCAGCGTCTCCGGCTGATAATTGTATTGCAATTCGGTTGTAAATTCAATTTAAAAAATGCAGATGTGACAAATTGAAACTATTGATTTTTTTTATAAAGCATCTGTAAGTGACATGAGTTTGTAATAGGTAAATTAATCGTATATGTGTATGTGAGTATACAGTGAGATTCAATATTAAGTTTATATGATATCTCTACATGAACAATTGAGTTAGAGCACACGCCTGCACATTGATGCATAGAAACAAAGCAAAGGACCAGCTGAAGCCAAATCAAAAATGTATCTATGTTACTTAATAGGTCACAACGTAAAAGCGGAGGTAATTTACAAATAAACATAGCTAACGCTGACCCGTACGAAACACCTATTCGTATCAAAAGCCTTTAATGTGAAACTCTTTATTTCTCTTACTTCATTCTCTTCTCTACTGAAAAGCTATTCGCCCTTTAAAATCACTTACATTATCCACTCTTTGCCTTGTTATCATATACAAATAAATTGCCGGAGGCAATATAGACAGCCCCGTACGACGTCAACTTTCATAAATTCCTATTTAAACAGCTATATACCGCTATATTTTCCTATAAATAAACATTTCACAGATGAATATGCTATTATATATGTGTGTAAAAAGCTCAATATAGATATATATAGATGTCTATAAACGGAATATCTGAAACACCTCACACACATAACCATTTACCAATTATAACCAATTAACCAATTAACCAACTAACCAATTATAAATTGCTATGTTAACAGAAACTCTCTAAGTACCATTTTTCCCAAGATACATCACCTTTAATAAAATCCAATATGGCCGCCGGCAGCCATAGTACCGACGCTTTACATTCGTTAGTATCTTTCAAACAAAAAAAAATTCATGAAATTCGGTCAAAATTTACTCGACAGACGGACGGACGGACATTTTTCTTTTCGCTGATTTGGCATCTACAGACAACCACAATAGGTTTCCCCTTACTCAGGGAGTCCAATTCGACGTGTTACAAACGTATGCGTAAACCTATAAGACCCCAGTATTTCGTACGGGTCTAAAAATGTAGGATTAAGAACGAGGGAGTGTATGGTATATGGAACAAGTAGAATAATAAACGTTTAATAGGTGACTTCAAATTTTTCTCGAACTGTAATTTAGTAAGCAATTCGTAGCAATGTACAATCTTTGCTGATCCCAGTAGACAACATCAGAGCGCAAGACTTATGATCGGAAATGGTCTGACGATCTGTTATTGACAGAACGACTTCCACAATGAATGTTGATCTCTAGCTGGGGCTGTCTTATATAGGAAAACAAATCGTAAAACTAAAGAAGTACAAGATTTGGTATCAAACATTACGTGATGCTTAAAATAAAAGAAGTAACAGATTTATTCTATAGGCGTCGCTACGCTTGTTATTTATAGAGTTTAATAAACCTTATAAACCAATCCTGACTGATAGTTACGAGAAACAGAATGCAAGAAATGTTTGTATTAAGACAAAAGTCTCTTCAATTAAGACAAAAGTGTTTCATTTTACAGCCAATTGTCTCTAACATAGATAAAAGAAAGCTCCGAACTGGTTTAACATGAATTTTAGTCGGAAATAATAAATGCGTCTTATCTTGCTCAATTTATGTATTCTGTAAAGCGTCACTTCGCAAATAAATCTATTTGCTGTACCCTTGTGTTCAAATAAAAAATTTATAAAAACAATCTTATCAATCGATCAATCAATCACACGAAATCGCGTATGCTTTCAATCTCACACAATGTTCGCCTCATATGTTTTGAGTTAAATTTTCCGCGATTTATGCGAATTACCGTTCTCCCCTTCTGTAAACGATACGAGATGTTTAAATAAATAAAAAATAATGAATTACGCGGTTGTTTGCATTCATTTTTCACTTTCAAATTATTTTGAATTTATTTGTTTTTGGATTTTTTTCCTTCGAAAATTGTGGTGAGAATTACAGTACTAGAACGAACAAGTATACAGAAAGCCTAATTAAAAACAATTGAAATTACCTCATTTAGTGTCGATTTAATTTATTATTAAGTCGTGCACTTGTGAACCGATAAACTTCAAATGCTAAAAGTTGGCAATATTTATTTTAAGCCCATACGTAATGTGGACTAATGGGTTTACTGTATCGCTTATAACCAATAAAATTAGAAGAAGAGAGTAGGAGCAAAGCCTTTGCTTATTGCCTTATAACTTCTGTAATTTACTTCTGATGCAATTTACGTTATGGAGAGAAAAGTGAAATTCGACATGTTTTCTGACATGTGGTTTCTAAATGATTTCACATAAAATTTGTTTAGCAAATGAAAATCTAGAATTTTTATTCTCATTGCCACTCAGAAAATAAAAATCTAGATCTTCATTAGTTCAACGAAATTTTCGGGGAATCAATTACAAACCACAACAACTCCCCAATCAGAAAACATGTCGAATTTTAGGGTACACACATGGCAGTAGTCCTAGATATATGGACGCCTTAAATATATTACACGCACTAGTGCTTTCCTAAATAGCGGTCGAGTGAAAATGGACGAAAATCATAGCGGGTAAATTACAAGTCTTAAGTCAAAATGATATATGGGCATGTTATGAACAAATACAATCTATATATCTCTTTTCATTTAGACTAATAGAAGCATCCGAGACACTTGGAACCATGACTAGTGAAAAGTGGGTGCGGTGTTTATATTGAGGATATATGGGTTACGTGTACCGGCTCGTATGGCTAACATCGTCGAAAGCAGAATCTGCTGCGTTCTCAACTGGTCTTTGTTGTATGTGAAACCCCCTGCCTGAGAAAACACTTAACATAATTACCAATTTCAGTGAAACAACATAAAAGAAGTTATAATCGGCCGAAAACAATATTATTGAATATGTCAGGGAGGTGGAAAAGTTATATGATCGTATGCATGAATGCTTCGGCAAAAGTTATTTGTTTCAAAAACAAAAATATTCTTCTCAATTAGTCGAAGAATGAATCGAATAATTACCAACGACATTATGAAAGCAAACGAAATTTCTGTATAGTCTAAATGATTGGATATTATTGTTGTAATTTTGTTAGAAAATATTTGATTTCGATAATTTCTATACTTTCATTTTCCCAACAAAATATTAACCCTCTGACTGCCAGTCCAATAGCTCAATGATTGTGTATAATACAATTTTACTCTCTCTCACACATCTCCAGTATTATTTACCCCGCATTATACTTATGAACTTTATTTTATTTCATATCTATGCTTGAAAAAAATAGCAATATTTTTCTTGTCAAATGAAGTGAACTTAATTGGAAAATACATTTGATTTGATTAAGAAATATTACGTAAACACAAAAATAATTGACTTTTCGCCTTTTGTGGGGTTATGATGCGAATGAGTTAATTTTTCAGGCTCTTAGAATGTATCAACTTCACATATATGTATAACGACCAACGCAAGGACATTAATCAAATTAATGGATAATCCAATTCGTAGCTGATGTACGGGTCAGACTTTTAGAGAAATTGGACAAATTAACTGATTGTCAATACTGTACCTACATAATAGGATGTAGTAGATTTTTAAAAGTTTTTCTTTCAGAGATCATGGCCCTACGTTAGTGAAGGGCCGTGACGCAAGTCCCTTCACACTGAAAAATTTGACAATTTCTTTTTCCGTAAATAACTTTTTTGACTTTTCCTCCTCCGCTCCTACTACCCCCCACTTATTTTATTCGTAATCTCGCGTCTATACGAGTTCAACGAGCTATCAAACGCCTCATAAGGTTAAGATTTGGCCGAGATATTAAACTTTAAAACTTGTAGAAATTTGTATGAAGAAATGGATTTCCATACATTTTGAAATTGATGAATTTTACCAACCTTTGTCACTTTGTTACAACGAAACTTTTGAATTTACCGGTGGATTTGTCTGAAATTTTCAGGGTATGTCAAGGACGTAATTCTAAGAAACAAATTTGAAGGAATTTTCATAAAAGCTTATAATTTCGGAGCTATGAGCGTTTTAGGCTATTGAGCAATAGGACCCAGAAAATATGGCAGATAAAAAGTTCGTTTAAAAGACAAAATAGAGTTTCAGAATTCAGTCGACACGTGTTCCATGGTTTTCCTAAAATGTCGTCTATCTACTATTTTTTGACGCAATTTTCTTTTTTGTTATAATTTTCTTCCTAAAATTTTTCTGGTAAGATTTTTGTGGATAAAACTTTCGCGTACTTTCCTCATCAGCTACCATTTGTGATACATATCTTTTCGCGTGTCGAATCTGTAAGCGTCACCGATATCAGTTCTTTTGTAAGTGGATAACAGGACTTGCGTCACACCTCCACTGCAAGTGGTTTTGGGCGATACGTTTATCAGGAAAACTTAAAACTTCCGTTAGATTATGAGGGATTCTTTTGAAAAACAGCCTACCGAAATCGGACACATTTTCCAGTGGACTTTTTTATATGTGCCTAGAAAGGACTTCGACCCTAGAACGCAAAACCATTTTCAAAAAAATTCTTCGAAGCTTTTGTGACTGGTGAAAGGTGATCAAAAACCGAAAACTTGCACTTTTCTTACCAAAATTTCTCCGGATACACGACCCGTACAGGGTCGTGTGGGGTGTCATTAGAAAGGTAATAACATTTACTATTGAGCCGAATAGAGACTTATTGGGTTTAAAAT
The DNA here is from genome assembly GCF_014529535.1 of Bradysia coprophila. NCBI lineage: Eukaryota > Metazoa > Arthropoda > Insecta > Diptera > Sciaridae > Bradysia > Bradysia coprophila. The sequence continues at coordinate 1,418,429 of NW_023503302.1, read as the reverse complement.
TCATCGACACTGAAATATGTGCAGTTAAATTTTTTAACCGAAAACTTGCACTTTTCTTACCAATATTTCTCCAGTTACACGAGCCGTACATGGTGGTGTGGGGTATCATTTGAAAGGTAATTTTATGTGCTTTTGGGCCAAATAGGGTCTTATGGGGGTTTGAAAGCATCTACGATGAAATATGATAAGTTGAAATGTTTAAGTGTCCATATTTCATCGCATATGCATACAAACCTCATAAGACCCTATTTGGCCCAAAAGCACATAAAATTACATTTCAAATGATACCCCACACCACCATGTACGGCTCGTGTAATTAGAGAAATATTGGTAAGAAAAGTGCAAGTTTTCTGTTAAAAAATTTAACTGCACATATTTCAGTGTGGATTAATTTTAAAACCAATGAGTCTCTATTCGGCTCAATAGTACATGTGATTATCGTTCTAATGACACCCCACACGACCCTGTACGGCTCGTGTATCCGGAGAAATTTTGGTAAGAAAAGTGCAAATTTTCGGCTTTCGATCACCTTTCACCAGCCATAAAAGCTTCGAAGAATTTTTTTGAGAGTGGTTTTGGCTTCTAGGGTCGACGTCCTTTCTAGGTACCTATAAAAAGTTTCACTAGAAAACACGCCCGATTTCGGTAGGCTGTTTTTCAAAAGAATCCCTCTATACCTTATACATACCGAAAACTAGGATGAACGATTTTCCTAATGAGCCACGCATTTCTACTGTCGTGAAATCTAAAAATTTCTTTAAAGTAGTGAATGTAGGTATGTTAGGAAGGTGTGATCGTGTCATACATATGTTGCAGCATAAAATGTGATGCTAAAAATTTAGGATTATTTCATAATGGCATCTTCTTGTATCAAAACAAAGCTTTAATAACTATCATTTCAAATCGACATTTCAACATTTCGAAATAATATAAAAGAAATTGCGGCGCCACTGTGCAGTTTGATGACAAATTTAATGCACATTTTTTGTATGGAAAATTTCAATAACAAGACCAGATGCTCTTAATGAACAATGCTTAAGAGCACAATACAAATTGCAATCCAGTTGTTTCAAGTATCACTAATTGTTTTGGGCGAATCTGTTAATTCAATGGCTTTAACATAAATTTAGCAATAAAATTTAGCACTGCTTGTTTTTGTCGTCGTTGTCTATTAAAAATTACAGATGAAGAAAAAAGAAATTGACTATATTAACTTTCCTCAGCAACACAACGTCCTACTGATTTGATTATATTAACTTCATTAGACAGAATCATGGTTAAAAATGTATCATTGATGAAATTTCAAATCATTAAGTCGAGGTCGAGCTTCAGTGAAACTGTTTGTATTAAATTACGAAACTACAGCTGGTACTGGTTCACAATAAGTGATGATTACAGAGATGAACAGTAAATCGGTTCGAGTTGCTTATATTTTGATGTTGCATGGGAAACGACATAAAATGTATTTCATCAGACGTTAAGCTTTCAACATATTCTCCTAGCGGATTCTGTTTCCAAATCCTTTTGCTTTTAATATGAAACTCTGGGCTGAGATGTTTTAAATTTATAGATTTTCTTACTCTTATCCTAAACCGTAAACTCAAACACTAATAAGTGCAATTTGATTAAAACTTACGAGCAAGATTATTGAATGTGTCTGTTGAGTTTTCCCAGCCAACACATCTTGATAAACGAATAACAAACTAAATTTCTTCTTACGATAGTTAAAAAGTTCAAGAGTTGGGGAAGGATTCAAGTTGATGACAAAACGGATGACAAAACGGATTGATCGAATTCAGGTAGTTTCTACTGTTCGGGATCGATTTTTTCGATAAAATAGTTGATCATAAGATGATAGTTCATGATACGTCTTTTGAAGGCGCCGTTGGCCAATACATGCGGAATTAAATCAAATCATCAAAAGAGCCCTCGCTTCAGCGGATACTCCAGCATCTCTAGAGCCGCCTGATTTAATTCGAACTGATGGAAGAAGGGTCGATGGCATGAGCTTAGTTCCGTGGAAAAACACTGATCTGGGATGCATTATGTACCGACACTTTTCAACCCAGCCTGCTGAAGAACACGGCAAGAGTTGTTAGGAAAGCAGCAATGAACATGGTCAGAATCAAGGAGCACACCTAAGCGCCGTTGCTGGATCAAAATTGCCATTTCGTTCCGTTTGTCGTCGAGACAATGGGTCCCTGGTGCAATGAAGCAAAAAATTTTTTGGACGAACTTGCTAAGATTATAACTTTGAAGACGCACGAAGCCAGAACCAAGTCTTTTATTTAGCAACGGATTAGCATTGCGATCCAGAAAGGGAATGCAGCCTCAGTCATGGGAGCGTTTATGGAGTCTGAAATGGAGGAGATCGTTTATTTGTGATTTGAGTTTAGAGTTTTGAATTTTAAAATTGGATTTTGAATTTGATTTTTTAGGTGCTAAAATGTGATATAAATGTACCAATGCTGATAAATAAATGTTCACCTTTTGAAGGCTTTAAAAACCTATATTCGTGCAGCTATTGACATAAGTACCTATTGCTATAATCGCTGTGACAGCAATGGTTGTAATAAAATCAAACTCTAATTCCCTAAATTAACCCTACATCTATTTCATTCATTAACGATTCATTCATCATCCAAATGAATAAGTTCAACAGTTTTCGGACAGAGATAACCAAAGCCAATTGCTAATTTTACACAGTTTGATTTGTTTACCGAATATAATCAACACTACTCTAGCCCCGAAGCGGTTTTTGGTATTTATTTTCTATTATTGGTTTTTGAATGGAGTTGTAAAGTTTCCATTCATGAATTCTACTGAGCCGATGTTCTAATCTGTCTTTACTAAACAACAGAAAAATGAGATTAAATTCATAAAGGAATAATCATTTAAAAATCAATTAACAATTGCTATTCGTTGATCCACTCAAGGGAACCTTACACGAAGTTTTAAGCGCATATAGTATGTGTAAAATTCTATTACAACCGCATGACATATGTACGTTTGGTATACGTATCTAACGAATGAAAATATTCTCTAGCAGAAACTAATGGAATTTAAATAAATGTAAACAATGCACCACTTCTTAGACCAAAAGAGAATAAATGAAAAACGAATAAAGTTTATAGACACCAACCAACGGTACATATTTCGTATGATTACGATAAATAATTCACCTAATTCAATAAATTTAAAGCAACTTCATTAACATGTGGATGTCTTGAATGCAAACAGAATACTGAAAACATAGGCGGGGGCACATCAGACAGAGCATCAACCTTTTTTCATTTATACCAAATTCGATGCATGCGCGCCACAAAAAAGCTCACCATCTGATCGCAAACACATACACACAAGCGACGCAATACATTTGTGTTAGTGCAAACAACCCCTCTTTTTACTGTTTTTTATTCTGTACTTCTTAAACAATTCAGCCAGGGGGGTGACCGCCCAAACTCCACCAAAAATGGTAAAAAAAAATCTAGCGATTTCGTCTGCACCAGTTTCTCATCAGTCCGATGTGTATTTTATATGAAGTTGTTGGGAACATAAAACTTTTTCCCGAAAAACTCTTCGCCAGTTTGTTGTGAACGTAGTACAGGTAGAGACCGACTTTTAATTCTGTGTTTCACTCGGGGTGGATGAATATTGCGCGACGCAACAGCAAAGTATGAATATAAATAATAAAAAGAAAGTTTTGCGCGCTTATACATAAAACATAAATTTTGCCTAAAAAGTTTAGTGTGTGTTCTCGCCTATACTAAAAATGATGATCAAAATATTGGAAACTTTGTTTTGAAAACTTTTGAAAATTTACTTCTTGTCTTTAATTTTTTTAGTTGTTGTTGTTGGTATAAAGTTAGTTAAGTTCTTGTTTACAGTGAGTTGTGTTAGTTGTTGTTTGCAACAAACTTTGTTTCATTACTTTTACCTTTTGGGTAGACGGAAAACTTTACTTTAGCCTAGTCTCATTTGAAGGACAGATCTTTCTTTAAGTTTTATTCGATGTGCATTAGACGATTCCATTTTATTACCGAAAATAGGATAAGTCAAGTGACTACCCGTCGAGACGAGAGGTCAATTTTTTTTTTTATACCAAGAAACTTTTCGATTAAACCGACATAATTTTCGGGTGAAACTTTTCCGGAGTCAATTAAGGCAAAAAAAAGTTTTTTTTTTACATTCAAACTGTGAAAGTGAAATAGAACTTTCTTTCGACACAAATATTATCATATCAACCCGTTTGTATCGATTTTGTAACTTATCGCCATTTAGTATACATGAAGTTTTTACGGTGTGTCATATAAGTTTATGACCTTTACTGCAGTGTCAAATAATTCAATTAACCGACCTCTATGCCCTGTATTGTTCGAATTATTTTCTTTTCGAGTAACTTCCCTATAAATATAAAGAAATTTACCATTAACTAAATAATAAACGACGAAATGTAATGTGTGTTTTTCGTACAAAAAAAACAACTTCATAATATACTGAACATAACAGATCCGGATCACAGATTAAGTAAAACATGCAATAAATGAGTAACAAACGTGGGTTTATCTTAAAAAAAAAACCATAGAAAGTATGAAAACCGCATCGCGTGTTGTCACGTATATCGAGTGTCAATGCTAATTTAGATACGAAATTTACTTCGATTTAACATACAATAATACGGTAGAAAAAGAAGGAAAATTACTCAACTACATTTTTGTTCTAAGATAATTTCAGTGAATTTTTTTTTGTTGGTTCTCTCTGTCGAATGTGAAATAAATAATGTGTATCACGACAGGAATGAGTACAGCTGACGGAAACATGACTGGGTAAGTTAATGTTGACTTTGAAAAATATAAAATTACTCTTCGCAGTTTATTTCGAATTTTTGTTTTAATTGAATGTTAGTTACCTTGAGTCAGTTCCGAAAACGAAACGGTACAAAAAAAAACTCATAACGGATGTGTACAACACTAACGTTTGCAGTTTATTGTATGTTTTTGCTGTAAATAAATTAGGGTGAAAGTATTGGCTGATATAGCAAAATGTAATGTGGGTACGATAGATTCCAATTGGCAGACTTAAGTGAAGTTTCTTTACTATTCAGTTGGAAGATTACCAAATGTTTGTTGTAACTCGATAGAAGACTAGAACTGTAATACTTGAGACAATAAACTTTAGAAATAAAAATTCTAACATATAAACCTGTTAGGATCACCAAACCATCTGTTATCAACAGCAACGACAGCAATATGTAATGACCTTAACGGGTGGTCATTACATATTGCTGTTTCTATATAACAATATCTATGCTAAAACAAATGAAGTAAAAGATTTTATTTCAAAAATTTGACGATACAAAAGAAGTAACAGATTTAATAATCATACCTATGCTGTAACAGTAGTGCTGGTTCTAAAAGGTTAAAAGTAGATTATAAACCGTTAAAAATGGGACGAAAAAAATGATTCGCCGCGTATCGCTACAGTTTACTCAACAACAAAAAATGTCGAGACTAATACGAAAGAGACTGTTTTAATCCGTTGAGTCCCATCCATCTTTACCGAACTCTTGTTTTAGACCTTGAAATATGTTGAGGTTGAAAATTGATTCTTTTACTAAATCAAACGCTTTGCATAATAATAATACTTCCGAGAAAATGCATCTAATTCGAAACTGTCCGGGTCAGAACTATATTAAATACCGGCTACGTCAGAAAATTTTCTACTACCAAAGCAATTTAGCGTTTTCGTCTGGCTGCGTGAAAATCGTGACCCCCAATCTTAGTTGTATTCGACGGCACCTCAATGAATGTGTTGCATGTTAAAATTCTGACAGGAATATTGGACCAAATGGAAACATTTTCCTGTAGATTTCCTAGTCGTCCATAGATTTTCAACACTCAACTCTTTCACTTCATTACGTTAAACATATATATATTTTAAGACAAAATTATTTCGAGTTCAACTATCTTTTTGTCAATAACGAAAATCACAAGAAAATTATCATTGCTGAAGATGTCACCATTGTCAAATTTAGCATCGACTTCCTGAATTACTTTTCACGCACTATTTTGCTCTCTTTAACGTCCAGTTCATTTCATTAAAACATTAAATACTAATTTTTCTAACAGAAATGAATGTCACAATCCATCGTATTTCGATTCATAATTTCAATTTTAATATCTGTTGGTTTTCACTAAGAAGAGATTGATGATGTGGATTTTGACACAGAAAACAAGGACAAACTTGCGTCACGGTCCTACCAACGTTTCCCCATTATTATTTATTTGTAAACGAAATTTAAAAATGTGTTAATATACTGTGATTGTCAGATGTACCGTCACAACTTGAATTACGAAAGTTCATTTCGCTCCAAATCTATTAAGAGTGCAAAAAAGGTTTTCCCTTTAGGGACAGAAATTTTTTCACTACCTGCCGACAAGATAAATTAATTTAAAACATCCAAAGCTCACAAATTAAATAAATCAAAGTTTTAAACCGTACACAATTTGGTGCTTTTTTAACCTTTTATTTCTTCAGTTTGAGTATCGTCTTTTGTCTTTTCATATGTTGGTTTTATGTTGCTCTGTAGGCGCTTTGTATAACAGGATTTTAATTGAAAATGCTGATCAAAGAGAAACCGTGAAGTAAATAATTGAGAAGGCCTTTGGCCACAGTTTTACGATCTATATTACACTAGCCAGCTTATTTTTAACTGTTTATCCTAATAGACTAGAAAACACCCTACATAGTGAATTGCATATCATTGCATCCAATAAACCGTAATTACTTGCCATTTCAGGTCATCACATTCAACATAACAGATATTGAGCGGACACTTAGCTGCAGTTTTATGCCATCTAAAATGGCAGTTGCCAAGCGATCATTGATGAAAGATCCCAACGCTGACTCACATTTTCTAAAAAAGACTGATGACTACGATATCACTAAAAGAAAGAAACGTGCAAGTCGCGATGACGAATTAAATTACAAGTCGGATGAAAAATATTTTTTTATGCAAAAGAAACATAACATCGGTCCGCCTCAAGCCAATCGCACGCATATGAATCGGCAAAATTCCGACGAACAAGACGACGAAACATTGATTCGAGAAACGCAGGCAGCTTTGAAAAGTTTATCTGGAGGTTGGCCAGATTCGAGGGGTTCATTGTATAAGATAGGCGATCAAGACGAAAATCCAACGTTTCAGAATTTATTTGACGATAAACATAATGGCCACAAAATGTCTCCGACTATTTCGACAACAACTGGTGCTGAGGGCGTTATAGACGTGCAGTACAAAGACGGATACCTTTACAAAGACTTTAGCATGAAGTGCCGATCAGACATAAAAACTTTACAGAAATTCCGGAGAGACAAAGACGAGTCGATACTACAGCAAAGACATAAAGATTCATCGAAATGTAATTCTCAATATCAACCTCACGATTTTACAGAACTAGTCGATGATTCCTCAGGCGAATTAATGGATATTGGAGGTGTTAAAGATGATTTTAATAGAAGAGACATAAAGGGTGACATGTACGTGAATTACAATTGTACAATGAGGCCAACTTTTTCGCAATTATCAGCATTTAAGCCATTGGGTGATAACCGAAAAAATTGTCCAAATATTCCCGGCACATACGCATTAGACAATTCTTATGGAAATTACGGCAGTGATGGTCAAGTAAATTTATGTGAAAGTGATACGAAAAACGAGAAAAGAAAAAGCGCCTTGAAATCACACATTAAGGAAGAGGAAACATCAAAGCCAGTCGATTCTCCAGATTCAAAACACTATACAATACTGCAACCGGCTGGCGTTGGATCGAAAGCGGCATCAGTGATAGAAGATGTTGCCAGAGAGGGTGTAGTGTCAGTATCAGCAGTCAGCAGCACAAGCAGTCCCGACATCAGTGCAGTTTCATCAACAACAGTCAATGACAAACTCATGTATGATCGTATGGTTCCTCCATTTTCACCAGGTAGTATCAATAAAGGTGAGCAGTCAGCCGAAAAATCTATACATCGATTTGCTTAGTCTACCCATTGTCTGATTAACGTTGACGTCATAATCCCAAGCGTACTGTCGCAACTATAAAACATCCTTAAAGCAGATGTATAATAAGAGAATTTCATTGTTATATTTTCTGTCTCGACTCCTTTAAACATAATTTATGATTTCCATTTCCATATAATAAACTCTACCTACCCCAAAAATGTTGTTGACAAACATGCAAGTTGACTAACTAACTAACTAACTACCTTCAATTTCATACACACCGCATCTCATCATGATTTCGGAGATTTTAATGTTCCAGTATGTATCATTTTATCAGACACCATTTCCCTCGCTGTTACACTCTTTAACTGACTGCTTTAATGCCATAGACAACTTCACACAGAAATACATTACAAACTCAACGAGGGACATAAACATTTATGGCCATAAGATTTTCCAAGCATTACTGACAAAATGTTGAAAATCCACAACAACACCTTTTGAATTCACAACCACCTTAAAACGAAAAATATATAACTTCACATCGTATTTGTATTTTAAGCTATATAACCAGTCAAAACATACGATTTTAATTGTTGCGAAGATATTTTGTAGACATTTCACCACACCAACTCGTACGGATTGGGATTGTCTTTTCCATTTATCAAAACCACAAAATTTTCATCGTTGAAATATTACGACTGTTGTTACGTGCAGAGTTTAGTTCTATATGGAATGAATATTATGTTCGGCTATACCCGACTATCTGCTGCTGCATTACGTTCGTGTAATAATAGGTTATTCAGGCGGGATGCCAAAAAGGGTTTCTGAATGAATATTTCACACCAAAATTTGACTACTTAAAATTTTGTATATCTGTGCTGTATAACGAAAGAAAATATCGTTTTGGTTTTCTTTTTCTTATGTTTTTTTATGATTTTCACTCAATGCTATATTAAGTCGTTGTTCTGTGCATAGGGTTGTATATACGCGATACCCAAACTGGTGAGGGTGCATCTCTCTCCCTCTCTAAAAAGAAGTATTTTTCAATCTTACACTCCAACTAACAATATTTTTATTTCATCCGGAAAATATCGTTTTCTGTTTATCTCAACATGAAAATACCGTAGTGTTATCCTCATCCCCCGAATTTCATTCAATGTAAACACACACAAAATATTTTCACTTTATTTACACATCCATTTATCCATCTTTTTCACAGACGGAAATAAATGTCCAACACCAAATTGTAATGGACAGGGACACGTAACCGGGCTGTACACACATCATCGCAGGTAAGTTTCGTAAATAAGAGCCGTAGTCCCTTTAACCCCTCCACTAAAAAAAAATCGGATCATATTTATACTGAGAAAATTTGATTGACCTAAATTACATCAGAGCTAATTGAATTTCCACTTATGCTGCGCTTTTTATATATATAGTTTATCGGGATGTCCTTTGCGCTGCAAAATGACTCCGGAAAGTGAGTAAACATCAGACTATTTTATAATAAGAAACTTTTTTACTTGATGAGAAAGCCAAGTAGAGTCGTTTCGAGTTTCGCTAGTTTGTTACGCTACAGAATATTCGTTTTGCTTATTAATTAGTAGCTTTTATTTTAAATAACAGTACGGTACAGTACATACATTCACTCAAAAGTTCTTGCCAACTTACTTCTATTTCTATTTATTATTAATTACTCGCTGAAAGCATAAACTTTCTATAGTTCTCTCTCTCTAATTTTTTTTTAAACTTCGTAGTAGCTGCTGTTGTGCGACGTGATGTATAGATTTTTATGAAGTCATGAACGAAAAACTTCAAAACTAAATTATATTATAGCATCTAGATATATGCTGTCTTCGTTAAAGCATTGTATTATAATTTATTAATTAGTATTCAATGAGTATTCTTGCATGTTCATTTGTTTGATTATAATCCTTTTCAGTGTTTAACTTATTTTTTTCTTACTTTCCCGATTTGATTTCATCGTAAAGTCTGTCAAATGAATTAGCGGGGTAGATTTTGTTTTATATGTAATATTGTCAGTTCATTTTGATCTAACTCATAGACTTTTTTATCGCTGACATTTTTAATACATTTTTTTGTGTTCTTCATTAATTATCGTTTGATTTATACATTTACATTTGGGGACGAATATTTGGGGAAAGAATGATTTCCTTCAATTGTTAAACAAATGGTTTTCTTTATTAATTTATATTGAGTGTATTCAGTTCTGAGTTGTTAGAGTTGTTATTTTTCGACCGAAATACTAGGCCACCATCTAAAACTTTTGAAATGTTCACTGGTGGTAACTTTAATAGTGTGTTACACTCACCTCAAAATACTTAGAAATATTCACGCCACTCTCTGTTTTTCTTAGTCCCACATATTTCATAGTATGATTCACTCGGATTGACTGCTTACACGCATGTGCGTAGTGTGGGATGACTGACCTATTTTGAGATGAGTGTAGATAGTAAACGGTACCGTACACGAGTCAAAAATAAAATCGAATTGAGATGTCTCAAATCCTCACGTGTTCTAATATGGGAGTGAGATGTCTGATTTCGACAGATATAGACATGATTGAGACATTTGTAGCGTCTTTGTAGCGCCTTTGTAGCGCTGAGGACTCGTGAGACATCGTGATACCTTGAGATTTTTGTGACACATAGAAGGCTTTTTGAGACATAAACGAGACATCTTTTGGCTTTTGGCTTTTGCACATGAGGACTGTCATCAGACATGAGGACTTTTGTGAGATATTTTTTGTTACACACGATAGGGCTCGGAACAGATCAGATCAATCTCAATTTTTTTCAGATTGATCTGAAATTTACCCGATCTGCATCTGATCTGAAAATTTTGATCTGATCTGGTTCTGATCTGAAATCTGAATGATCTGAAGTCCCAAGAATAAAATTTGAAATTCCAAAACTTGCTACTATTATTAGAAATATTTTTGATTTTATTAGTTCCCCTGCACTCGCAAAGCCCAGTAGTTCAAGAATTTCTAATAAATTAGCATTTGTTTAGTCATACTGATTTTCAGGTTTCAGATTGATCCGAAAATTTCCAGATTCAAATTTTCAGTTTTCAGATCAGATCAAATCTGCTTCCAATTTTCAGATTTCAGATCAGATCAGATGAAGCCGCCAGAGATCTAGGTCTGAATCTGAAATTTTCAGATCGCCTTTTTCCAGATTCAGATCAGGTCAGAACGATCTGTTTCGAGCCCTAACACACGAGGACTATGGTGAGATGTGAGGCCTTTCGTGAGACCTTTTTCGTTTCACATGAGAACTGTAAACAGACATGAGGACTTTTGTGAGATATTTTTTGTTACACATGAGGACTATGAGATATTATTGTTTGTCTTTTTTAACATTTGAACTAATAGAATCTAGAATCTAAGGCAAATGATTTCTAGATCTACTAGTTCAAATGTCTAACGAGAAATATCTCACGAAAATTCTCAAGCCTCAGCGTAGTCCTCACTGTTAACAAAAAATATCTCATGAAAATACTCATGTCTCACAAAGTCTTCATGTCTGCAGCGCTACAAATCCTCAATCCTCAAAATTTAAACTTTACCAATATCTCACCAATCCTGAATCAATCCTCAGCCAATATTTGAGACTTTGAGATAGCTCAAACCGTTCTCAATTGAGACTTTATTTTTACTCGGGGTGCTCTGAGAATAAGACACAGTTTCATTTCTCTCAATCGACTGATAATTTTATAAATATTGACTGATTATTCGCTTATATATACTATATTTATAGATTATCGATAAAACATTCGATTGATGTTGGTTTGATATCGTTTGATGGCGAATTTTATCATCGATTGATGATACTTTTCAGTGAACATGCCTGGTAGGACAGAAAAGAGTCACGCAAAAAATGTGTGTCTTCTTTTGATATTTAACTAAAGATGAAGACAACAATGGAAATGTCTTCGTACTCATGCCACAAGGGTGACCTACGGCACCGACAATCGCAACGGTCGTTTCATATTTTTTTTTAAACATTGTATCATACCCAGCGCAACGAACCCTATCTAACGCACTATGCATCGGCGAACAAGAAGTGTGTTGCCTAGTAATATGAATGAAAATGAATGATAAAATAGAATTTCTTGAAAGAAAAAGGATTAATAAACAATCATTAGTTTATACGAGGTTATATATCTAAATTTATTCATTTTTAACGAATACTTTCAAAAGCTCAAACTTGAAATTGTTGTCAGGTTTCTATCGATCTCGTTTCTGAATCACATCATTGCATTTTTATGGGAACCAAAGTTTCAATGACAAAGTTCAAACATTATTCCCGTTCGTCTTTTCTCCAACAAAATTTATTACAAAATGAAGAATATGAAAGTGGTGATGGGAAATGAAAAGGATTCGCGATACAGATTTTTCAATAATGACATTTTTCCTTTGGGTTTTTTATTGGGTTAGTCGCTATTATCAATCCGGTTGTTTACAGAGTTATTTCCGTTGTTTCGAGTACCGTCTGTATCGCAGGTCCCCACTTGATATTCTGTATGAACCAGTTTTGTCTTATTTCAATATTTAACTGGTGACAGGTGAGAGGCTATGGAGCTGATTTTTTTTAAGTCACAATGCGTATGGATGGCAACCGGCCCTATTTAGAAACTTCTTTTTTTGTGGACCGGCTGCTATGCGACACGTTGGGACCAACTGAAGCGTGTTTCATACTCAGGGCACCGAGGCCAGACCCCTATCAGTGTACTTTCCAAAATTTTAAAATGGTTGATTTAATCTTTGATAGTCACATGTGTTCGTCATTTGTTTTTAACATTCGTTCATATTTATCATCAAATCTGCAATCAGCCAATCAGCGTAACTTGTCCATAAACGTCGTCCAATGTTTTTGCAGATTTTAAATTCCTTCCGACAACCACGGCTTTCTACGAGTTACGAATCCCATACTGCCTTCCCTACCTGCTTCAAATTGGATGTGTTTATGGAGACTAAAATTTTTATCTAAAAATTTCTTCTGCGACGTACACTCAAAGAAAAGTGAATAGCTACAGTTGGTCCAACATGTTTTCTGATTCGGGACTAGTTGTGGCTTAATAAATGGAAAACTAAATTCTCATGTTTCGTCAGAAATTAAAAATCTTGTACTTCGTTCGTCCGTAACGAAATGCGGATCACAAATGGCCAATGGTTAGTATTCACTTTTCTTCAAGTGAATTGATGCCAATTTATCTACTTTTAAAGACAATCGAAAGAGCGAAATTTTTGACTTCAAAAAATTATGAATTAACTGAACCAAAGGAATCTTACATTATTGGGATACTGTACGTGTTCCAAAAAGTACAATTTCAAAAAAAAAGTCAACAAATACCTTAGTTTTTGCTATGATTAACTTGTGGAGACAGAAATAAATCCGTGCAGCGAACTTCATTTCGCGACAAGGCCGAAGGCAGAGCTTTTATATTTTTTCAAAGTTGGTCAAGCTTACCCTTTTCAATGTTTAAATGTATTTAAAAAAAATATTTCCGAATTTGTTGCAGCGATACTAAAGTCAGAATAAGAATTTTTGAAGTAATTTTGAGGAACAGAAAATCCCGCTAATTTAACGTTAATTCGGAAGGAAATGGGAGTGTCACAATCGTTTTTATTATAATCGTTTATATGTTCGTTTTTAGTTTCATTAAATCTGGTTCTTTCGGTTGAACTATCTTGGCTAAAAAAAAATCCAGTAAACGTGTTTGCTGATTTCATGTGACGATTTTAATTTTCTTTTTTGCACCTATACTTCTAGTGATTGGTTATCGTTTTTGTTTACGTACAACTGTTGTAAACTTTCTTCCTAAACAAAATCATTCGAATATACTCAATATAAACTTAATTTTAGACAAAAAATCAAAAACCAAAATTATTAACAACAAAATTATTTCTTTTCTCCTTTCCCTGAACAAAAAATAAATTCCACCCAAAAATTTGCTACTCGAAAATATCCAAATCAAATCTAAATTATTGTTAAACAATCGGAAAAAGTTTTGGCGATGCATGAAACCATTTTAAAATGTCCGACCCCAAATTGTAATGGACGAGGCCATGTTAGTTCAAATCGGAATACACATCGTAGTTTGTCGGGTTGTCCCCAAGCAGCTGCATCTAAGGCTGCGGCTAGAGAGGCCAAATACCAAAATGGATTCGCATTTCGAACGAAATGTAACACATCTGCAGGTTTGTTGTTGTCTTTTTTCCTCTTTCTTTCTTTTTTGCTCAATTAATTGCTATGTACAAAGTTTTCGATTAGCATCATATATAGAAATTCCGAAAGAAATCGAACCGAACCACAGTCTGACCATTCCTTTTTTGTTTAGTGAATTGTCAACAACCGGTGCCGATGAGTCAACAACCAGAACACCAGCCAATAAATCATGCTCAACTGGACAAACCAAACATGTACAACACAAACACAACAATACCGCCTGCAGTGTCTCGTGAGAATCAAAATATTCATCTCGAAAAGCTAGCCGATATTTCTATGCCGGAAAAACGTTCTAACCCAAAATCAAATGATGATGCTTCTCACAATAGTCTGACTATGCTGAGCAAAGGACACATCGGCTTGAATAAACCTACGATAAAAAGCGAATATACTGTCAAGGCAGAAAAATCTATACCCAAAAGTCCGGGCCAATCAGCTTCCAGTCAATTGTCACAACAAATTCAACAACAGAAAATGGATGCATATAACGACCAAAGCATCCATTCGCACCAAAGTAAAACGACATGTGCGAACACAAGTCAATCAGTTCAAAATGTTAATATTTCGCAAAGTCAATCACCTTGCATGCCATCACAGTTATCCATCCAACAATCACAAATGGGAAGCTATATAGGAAGTGATAGCTCACAGCATACGCGTAGTGCTTTCGAGTCAACAAATGGACTATTACCCAATCATATGAGCCTAGACGACCAATATATAAGAGAGCAGCAACTACGGTATTCTCAGCAAATGAGCGAAATTAATACGATAGCACGACCAACTGTTTCATATCCAAGTGAACTGGTGTCAAACAGGGCTTCTTACGAATTGTCCTCATCTAGGTCATATGATTCTTCCATACCAACATCAACAGCTTTCGAGCGATATGATCCGTCGTGTATACCTCAACGTGCTAACATGTATTCGTACATGCAACCGACATTAGAAGATATTAATAATCAGCAAAAATATCTTCACGAACAACAACAAATGGCTCAGGCAATGATGAAAGCAGAGCAAGAAGAAAACTCAGCTCCCATTTATCCACGGCCTATGTATCATTACGATCCATCGGTGCCACTTCCGCCGGGATTTTCTGCGATAAATTTATCAGTTAAAGTTGGCTCGATACAATCGGGGTTTAAAGGAACGGTGTCATCACCTGGTCCGGTTCCAGTTATTGATTTATCAACATCCAGTGTAACTTCGTCCAGTCCACACGGATTTCATGCACAAAACTTTCCTATTCAACGAATAGCTGGTAGTCCACCATCTAGCCCACATCTTGCCAGTCCACAAGTGCCAAGTCCTCAAGGCCAAACACTTGACCTAAGTGTTAGTAGAATACCTCACTGGTAATGCAATTATTGTCAGTGATTTTCCTTTTTGTAACAATTGATTTTCCTGTCGATCAAAACAGTGTTACAACAAGTCCTCGCTATTCAGGACATTCAGAAACTATGCCTCCAAGTCAACGGAATGGTCGACCAAGATCTCCGCAAACTGAACCTGTCGATTTTAGTGCACCGCCTAGACCGCTTGGATTCGGTATGCTTGGATCGATGGGACCAGCACATTACAGCCGTGAATCAACGCCAGATAGTGGAGCGTCGCATTATATGGATTACAGAGATCCTAGTGGTAAGTCTTATTATTTCGTAAGTTTTTCATGAAACTCTTCCTGTAGTATGTGTGAAACACACGACTCTAAAAATCGATGATGTTGCGTAATAAAATTGAAACTCTGTTCTACCAGAAAACACAGAAAACCCTTTTGCACCCAGAATACACGTTCATATCTAATTTCTTCCTATTATGTGGCATTCTCAGCGAACATCCATTACCCATTCTTTTTGTGCAACGCCCACGTTTCATTATTACGAGACGTTGATGTTTATTTTCCACATTCGCCCTCGTCTTCATATTCTGAATCAATATAATCAGGTACGTTCACTTATTGCCTCTTCATCGGCATCGGCAATTACTGACAAATCAAAGCTTTTTGAGGTTTCGAGCTTTCGATCAACGTCTCCAAAGAGATTAGCTATATCATTAAGGTTGTGTATGCAGTCAAATTACATCATTTCGTTTACCGCTCCGGCTAGTATTTCCGAATGATCGCGTGACAAATTTCAACGCTCACGAAATGATAAATGGAGTGGAAAATTTAACTGCAATTCAAGTTTCGAAAGCTGAAAACTTTTATCTTTTTCATTAAAAAAGTAATGTTCACCAGTGAATGAGTTGGATAAAAATCATGTGCTAATAACTTACATTAAAAACGCTTAAAAATTCGTAATCAATTTCTCACAGCACCAAGGTCAATAAAACGTCCAGCGTTTATGTAACGCAATAGTTTCATAATTTATTCAAAACATCAAAATTCATAAACACGAGCAACATGAATATACAGACAGTTCTATTAAAATTCATATCTGGATGTATATATGCAATGTTCTGTACGTCTTATTATAGGATATAGTCCCAACAACAGCTACGGTATGGTTGTTCAATCTGACTATCCACCGAACGGTTATCCTGGATATGGTCCAGTTGCTTATCAATGTGGTAATCCCTATGCAAGCGCAGTCGGTCCCGCCGGATATCCGACACCGGTCTCTGGTGGTTATTCGTCAAGTGCAGCATCTTGTTACGTAATGCCACCGCCACAGCACATACCGCATGATAAAAGTGGGACGAAAGATAGGTGAGTAGTTTTACCATAACGGGCCGTGTACGGTATGCTAGGGGAATGAGTGTCTTCATTTTATGCAAATTGGAAAATTGAAAAATATTCATTCACGTTGACCGCTTGTGTAAGCGGTAAACTCGAAAGGATATTGGGGAAGTGATTGTATTATGTGGTGTGGCTATTTCAAATGGCCCGACATTTTATTATAGAATATTTGCAATATTATTCCATGTAATGAAAATTGTTTCAAAGTATCTTAATTATTGGATAATGAACATATCTGTATAGAGCTTATACCCAATATCCTTATCGATGTGTAATAAAAGTTTTAATTTTAAGCTTGGTAAAGCTTTTAATCTACTAATTTCGAAAACTATTCGTGTTATCTAATCGAAAATGTGTAAAACCATTCGTATGGCAACTTTATTTTCGTTAATACCAACCTAAACGTAGGAGATGATTATTAAAATTAGGAAAATGTTGGTGAGCTATATTTCAGCTAAAACTACATTGCATTTAATCAGACTTTTGGAAAATCAAATTCATTTTGCAATGCCCTTATTAGCATAATAATCTGTCAGAAAATGGTTTATCAGCTACTGTGTGTCCCATGACATTCGGTGACTTGATAATAGTGATTTGCATGAAGACAAGTTAATAAAAGAGGAACTCGGTTTCTGTAGAAGACTGGCGTGCTATAGAAAAAAGCGTCCACTCTTTCAGCCGGTTTCGGTCAACGGTCAAGCAATTGATTAAAAGTTCTAGAGACAGCCACTTTATGTTATCGATACAATGTAATTCAATACACTTATCCCAAGTAGCATTTCATAACCGCGGTTGGAAAAATGACGAATTCGTTGCCAACTTTTTCGTTGTCCAACGGTTATGTAACCAATAAGTTAGGTTCACAATAACCTATTCGTTTTATAACCGTTTCACAACTAATTCGTTATCATTTGATTTTTAACGAATTAGTTGTACTACCGTTATGAAACGAATAAGTGAATCGACAATTTTTGCCAATAACTTATTCGTCAACCGTTATACAACAAGTAAGTTGGAGTAATCTCCTTAACTAAAGTATAGTTTCCACTTAAAAAGAGCACTCCGTTTAGCCTCCGTCTACATGACAGTTGTAAAATAGAACAAAAGAACTGTCACGCAAACGGAGTGGAAATTGAATTAAGATGTCATGCAAAAAATATCGGTCGGAGATGTAATCTGTGAGAAACTTGTTGTGCTTTAGTAATGCAATTTTAATACGATGCCATAATGTGAAACAATGAATTAATGTGAAATTTGAAAATTGTGATGAAAATTGATCGTATTTTGTGAATAGTCATTTTGTATCTTTATGCCAAATTGTAAATCAACATTTTATTGATCAATTTCACAATTTTTGTCTGCTGCTGTTGTCGAAGTTAGGATTCTTATGTCTTGTTAGGTGTCTTTAGGAATATCTCGGTAGGACTTAGGATCGACAACAGTTTCTGGCAATAAAAGTGAAATAGATGGATGAAATTTTGTTTAATTGGCATAACAGAAGGCTAGGTGAAGCTGCTTACAGTTTTTGCGATTGTAAACAACGTCACCTGGCTTTAAAACAAAACAGTGAAATCTTTCATTATCATTGATAATGTCCGGAGAAACGCTTAAAAAAACGTCTGACAGACTAATTGTTGACCAAAATTGAACTGTGAAGAAAAGAAGTCATCGAACCTCTTACTTTATTTACACACCAAATGAGGTATAATTAATTAAGAGAATTAATTGCAGTGCATGCAAACGTATTTTCAGTGCATAAATGATGTGAATTGATTTACGAATATCCTATTACAGATAAAAATTACAATGTAATAACGTGTAGTGTAGCTAGAAGCTGAAAATATTGATAAACGAACAAGTTGTAAAACGGTAGAACAACCGTGTTACAACGAAAAAGTTAGACAATATTGAACTTTCAATTGTGACTTATAAGTTACACGATGGTTTTACAACCGTTTCACAACTTTAACCAATTCGTTGTACAACCGTCATACAACCAATTCGTTAATAGAATTCCACAACTTTTGCAACTGGGCAAAAACCGTCGTACAACCGTTGCTACAACGTTGTGGTAACGTTGCGACAACTAAAATTAGTTATTTTGGGTTATCTCCAAATAATTTATAACCGCGGTTTAGTAACGGTTGTACAACCGAATTTAAACCGTTGAATGCCTTATAGAGTCCGTCTGTACACACTCTTTCCATAAATACTAGTCAAGGCTTCACAAAAAACGACGACTTCTCGAGGGTTACAATCTTGTATAATCTTTTTCTATTCTTTTATTGTAAAACTAAGAGTTGCAAGTAGTCAGGGGGCGGATGCTATTGACGAAATAAATAAATAAATAAACAATGCCTAAATACCATATCAATAGTTCGATTCAGTCAGAGAAATGATAAGAGATTTAGGAATTGAAAACAAATTTTTTTATTGATTATGGACGAACAACTTTTTGCTACGCATTGTTGAATTATTCCTTCGCGTCTATTTAAGCGTCAATTTGCTAAAACTTCGAACAACTTGAACAGCAATCAATCGACAATTTTTAAAGGCTAGACAATAAAATATTCAGGGGATTTTTCTGTGGAATTTCCAGGACAATTTTGTATTGCAATAATTTCGTTATCATGCTGATTAACTGGAACTGATTAAAAATTTGTCAGCACTGGGGGGTTCAAAATAGTTTTTGATTTATCCATCCATTTATCGAATGTAATAACTCGATCAAAATACAAAAAATTCCAAAATCTTTTTTCTTAGCAATATCTATCTAACTACCTTTCAAATGAGCCATCACAACACAAGATCGACCGATTTTTTAGTGTAATTTGGAATTATTGAAGTTTCCAATTTTCTCTGAAAATCGACGTCGGCGAACTTTGGCTACATGCCAAAGTCAGGTTTTCACTTTTTTTATATTCTGTTTATTTTATTATTATATCTTGAGCTCTATAGAGTAGAAAAAACAAAAAACCGGACAAAAATATCGTAAAGCTTTTTTTTCGTAAAATCGAGAATGTGCCCCTACTAGCAAATTTTCAGTAATCGATTTATTGCTACCAGAAGTTGTTCCGGACCAAAGTCTGAAAATGGGTTTTTCGGATTCTATGGGCAACTAGAATTTTTTGTGGACCGGTTTCTTTCGCGTCCCGCGAAATCGATCACCCCTAGTAGAGACGTTGGACGTTTAAAAATTTCGAAAATCTAATTCTAAAAAGAAAAACTATAAACTTCTCGAAGTGTTTACAAAAAACTCCACGGGTACTACACGACTTGTGAGATATTGATGCTTTCGGACAGGTAATGACTTCTACTAATCGTAACAACATGAACTTAGCGGTCACTCTTCTACGAAACCACAATTTTTGTTCAAGTGTACCACTAGAAAAATTATCTAGAATCACTTCCTTTGAAATTTTTTTTTGCCATTTGAGACAGTATTAAGTGTTTATTAGCATATTATAACCATATATTTATAGTAACTTGATTTATTAGTCAGCATTTGAACAAAATTTACATTAAAATTTAAAACATAAGATCACAGATAGAAAATTTCGTCCATTTTGTCACTATCTCGAAACGTGCCCATAACCGCTGCCGCATTACCCCTCTGAATAGCGATGCTTAACCTTTGTTGTAGGTATGACCTTGACCGGACCTGACGTGTATACACAGATAAAAATATGGACCTAGATCTAAATCTTTTTGGGATTAACAGAACGCGACCGAATCGTTTTTAGAATTTTAATTTAATCCCCTCAGGGATTACTTGAACTTATCCCGAAATGAGTAATCCCTAGAGGAATTAAATTTTATTCTTTTAGACCCTGACGTTTGACGCTTGTTTACTAGTTTACTCATTTTAATCTGATCTAAATGTTATTTGAAATGCAATAAAAAAAAATATTCTAACCTACTTTTACTTCAGAAAAAAAAATTAAAAAACGATTTTTACGGATATTGTGATATTATAGTTTTTATATAAACGTCTGATATGAGAAGAAGCTTTTTTGTGAATCTGGAATGAGAAATGTTTTTATTAAACAGAAATTATTTTTTTTATTTACCTGACGAGATTTGGACCCGGGACCTCCTGCACTTCAGTCTACGATCTTACCACTGCTGCAATTTGTTCTTAATCCCAACGTGGCTTATTGTGAACCGTTGTTTCAAAGAAACTAATTCCTCGTGGGATTAAAATTCAAATTGCCAGATGACAAGATCGTCACTTCAAACCTCAATATTTTTTCATGATTTTCATTTTTATATTCTTCTGTAGTTTCCTTACCATTTTTTATAAGTATTTAACCATTTAAATTCAAAAATGTCTGGTTTCCCGTGGTAATGGGGATAGTTCGCAGCTAAAATTGGTCTTCCTGCCAATTTCGATCTAGAATTTCTCTATATCTATACTATCTTTGTAATGTTTACATTGATTTAATGATTTATTGAATCTGGTAGTATCTTTACAAACCGACTTAAAATTTTTATTCTGAGCCTGGTATCGTAAGGCAGAATAATCCATCGGTAATCCCATTGCAACATTTTAAGACCAAATTATTTTTTTTTCACAAAACCGTATCTTGCTCGTAAATCGTGTTCGAACTCAATTAACTCAAAAGTGTGATTTCAAGACAATCAAATTATAAACGAAAAATAATAAGCAGTAGTATCATCATTCAATCCCCAATATTATTGTTTAGACCTACTTTTAATCCCTGATGGAATTACATTTTTTCAATTTCTGGAGAAGATTAAAAATCTAATCCAGAAAAAATTACTTTTTTAAAGTAATCCCCTCGGACCTAAAAATTCTAATCCCATATTTTTGTCTGTGATTGAATCGGTTCAAAAATTCTGTTGTAGTTGTGTTAGAGCTGATACCGTTTTATCGGTCAAGACATTGTTGGGAGCCGCCGGTATTCTACTTCTACTAATTTCGTTCCTAGTACACTAAATGTCACATTTTACCACTGAGCACTGTAGAACGGTATGAAAGGAGTGGAGTAGGGTCTGTTATTATAACCATATTTTACATCCTTTGATGATTTTTGACTTTTTGACTTTTCCATATTTGCTCTATATTTTTTAAGAGTGATATCGCCAAATCTTTGAACAACTTTGGGACGAGGGTTCACGGATATTATTGGGTTATAGCTCATTAGATTCGTTGAACTGATGCGAGTAACGCGTAGTACTACGTTTGGTGAAATTTATTTTGTTCTCGACGATCGAGGTAAAGAAGTAAGGGTCTGCCAAAAGGATCCCAAAATCGTTTATTTTCAATACTCGAGTGAAACCATTTCGGGAAAAAACTTTTTTAGCTACGTTTGAAGGTCTTGAAGAGACGTAAAATTTGAGTATACTTACCACCCGACGGTGATATTAATGACTTTAGATGAAAAAGTAGGTGATTTTCCGAAGTACCTGAGCGGCTGCAGTGACACAAGTCCGAGACGTGGTATGTATGCAAAGGGCTGGAGCGACTTTAGTGGAAGTCTATCCCAAGTCGACGAAATTTTATCCTTTTATTTCGTTTGTTTTTTCGCTTTTTTGAGGTTTGTTTGTTTTTCGCTTTTTTGAGGTTTTTTGTGCGGCTCTTCATTATTTATTGCTGATAAGAGTGAGATCAACTACAATAAAGAATTTTTCGATCTATTCACGTGGTTCTTATACTCTTGGAACCCAAATTTCGATCTATTTGGACTATTTTCTATATAAAAGTGGGATATGAAGCATTTTTGGACTTTTTTTGTGGCTATTCAATATTTATTTTCAATAAAATTGTTATTTAAAGTGAAGTAAACTAAAATAAAGAGTTACTTGATATATCCACGTTGGTTACGTACACTATGTTTTGGCGATATCACTCTTAATGTATTAATTATAGGCTGGTAAATATTCCTATAATTACCCTGCCAGAAATGCCAAGCTGGCTTGGAAGAGTTCACTGGAATTCGAGGATACGTGTGATTAACTTAAGGCAATGTTAAAGCTGTTTACTATTTCAATGTTTACATGTGATGCAAGGCGCTTTAACCTGGCCTTAAAGATGTTTCGCAAATAAGCTCAAATTCTTGTATAAATCAGTAAAGCGCAGCGATTATTTTCGGGAAAGTATTCTCCTAATTTTTTTTACAAATTAAGGAAAATGTGGGAAAATTCCAGAAAAGATGGGCAATTGTCTTCCCAAAAATAGTCCCTCGTACAATGATCAGCTTCTTACGAATTTTGGGGACACTTAAACAAATAAAAGAACGAGATTTACGCAAAATATACAGATTGCGAAGGTGCTTTGGAAATTATATTTCTGCCCGAATTTGCGATCTGTTCATGTTCAAATTAATGCAGCAGTAACGCAAGTGTTTAACCATATTTAGTTTCGTCTTACGTGGAATCTTTACTGTAGAATTATTATTTTTAAAGATTGGATGGGATTTGACACTTCTGGATTAAAAATTTACCTAATAATAATATTAAAACCTATCAACCCATCGACGTCATAGTCTATTAATTTGTGAGATTCCATTAAAAACGTACGGGTTCAAAATGTTCACATTCAATAAAGAAATTCTAAAACTTTCCGAATAGGTATATAAATAGTGGTGATGGCCGATGATGGTGATAACTGGCATTCCTACACTACTTATAATTGAAGAACTTTGTCGGCTGTGACAGATATAAAAAAATGTATGGACGATCAATGTTTCTGTTGTAGTTATAATATGCAAAATTCGATAAGCTATTCACGTGTCACACAGCTGATCAAACTACCACAAACAATTGAATTTTCTTATTCAAAGCATTTGTAGTCGGGACTATGGCGATAGTAGTATAATTTCAGCGTTGCTCTTAAGTGGTTCTTCTGATGTTAAAACTTTCATTTCGATTTTGAATTGATGATCTTCACTTTTAACGTATAGACAATATCTACTAGACCTGTGTATGCAAACTGAACGAATCTAATTAAATATTGAAACCATTGTTGAAGCTCATGTTCAGCTATATTGACAACACCCCTTTATGCCTTCAAGAGAAAATGGGAAGCAAGAAAAAAATGTTGATATTTTACACATTTAATCAACTATAACTTTTCAAACGAACTAAAATAGTAATTCTAGAAGCTAAAGCAAAAACATGATATTAAAGCTATCCTGTCCAAAACTTTTTAACTAAATAAAATGCCAAGAATGTGTTTGACATAATATACACAGAAAAGTTTTGTTAAACTATAAACGAACATGCATTTTGAATAATGTTAATGGAATGGAATGGAATGTTTCTGTCGGTTTTGTTGTTTGGATACTTCTTAAAACACTGGGCATGACGGGTGGTTTAAAAGCCATATTAGTGTAAACTATGAAGAGATGGATGTTGAGAGGTGTTAGGTACTCTCTGTGCTTTTTTTTTGTTCTTCTTCTACTCTTCATCTGTGTTTGCACATAAGTGCAAGTTTTAGTTTTAAGTTCAGAAATTCGATCGTACTGCCTTATTAAGTTTATTTTCAGAGTAGAATTCGAATTCTGTGAGATGAAAAACATCAAATTTACATTTTTGAGAGCAATTATTTTGAGTACAGAATTGTGTAATTGAAATAATTGCCAGACTGTGAATGATACTAGGCTCCACCTTTTGGGTAGGACAGGTCTCTTGACTGACCGATTTTCTTAATCGATTTTTGCGGTTGTTACAAAAATACCGTACAACTGTCCTACTTTCTCATAAATTGCACGTTTCTTATACTATATTCAACGCACTTTTCAACTATACGTCAAGGGTGAACTTGCACGATTTCGTTAATAAAATTTTGGTGTTTAAAAGGTGTTATATACATATATATATATATATATCGGCAAGCCTCGACTTCTTCGTGACAAGTGTGTACTCTATTTTATCACATAAGCGAAAACGAGACAACAACATAGAACTGAAGTGTAATTTTTGAATTATTCTTCTAGTTAAGTAATTTTGACATCCGAACACCGCGCGTATGTGATAAAAAAATATTTCTTGCTGATCTCTCGAACAAAAATGAAACTCATCTGGATTACGGCCATCGCTTTGCTCTGGCCGCAAAGTTCCCACTCATTTCATTTTTAATAAAAACAACTACTACGAAATCACTCGAAAAAATCTTTTCGGAATGACTCTTACTCCGATACTTTCCATTAACCCCCCGAATTTGATTCCTTGTCGATAAAACAAAACGTTTTTGAAAGTCAGTTGAGAATTACTCAAGTTACCGTGTTATCAAGTGACAGGACCAAAATTCTTTTGGGAATATCTCTAAGATCACCCGTCCGTCCGTCTTCGAACTTAACCTCAGAAATTTAATTTCCCGTCAAAAAAATTGGAAATACGTTGAGGATTATACTCAAGCTATTGTGTTATCAAAGAATGAACAAACATTTTCAGGATTTTTGGTCATACATTCATGCATTTTCAATCATAGTAGCGAACATTTTGTGACAAACATTTTGGAGTGTTTATCATCCGTAAGACCCATGACTTTCAGTCAAGCGGATGAGTTTCTTGCCGACACAATTTACGCTTTCTCATATTTAAATATACAACGAATTATTATGTGACGTAATGAAACCACATAAATAACGTAATCTACAGACCTATTGGGCACTTGGCTCGCAATCAGTCGTTTACCGATCGAAATTCTGTTATAAAGAAACATTTCTCATTGTATGCAGACATCAACACCAGTCGCATTCGCAAGAGCTCAAATGTCCAACGCCCGGATGCGATGGGTCTGGACATGTGACCGGAAATTATTCGTCGCATCGCAGTTTGTCCGGATGTCCCAGAGCAAATAAACCGAAAAGTAAACCACGGGATGGCCAAGACTCGGAACCGTTGAGGTAAATAGATCTGAAGTTTCTGTTCATAAAGCGAATTTTTTTCACACAATTTTTTTCACAAGTTACAAAAGCAAATTTTCTTAATTATTTTGAGAACCTAATTGGGACTTTTTACCATTAATTTTCACTAAAATATGACGTAAAATTACGTACAAAAATAGCGTACATAGCGTGTAACGTTCAGTGAATATTTCATATCTAAATATTATTCCCAGGTGTCCGATTCCCGGATGTGATGGTTCGGGTCATTCCACTGGAAAATTTTTATCTCACAGAAGGTAGGCAATGGTATTATAATTTTAGAAAAAAAATATTAAATCCAAATTGTTTTGGTTTTATTATTTTAAAATAAATTTCTTTTGCGAATAAGAATTCCACTTAGCCTTCAAATTTTATCGCGTTCATTTAACTGATTTAAGACAGCCGTTAAAGAATCGTTTATATTAAGTTTCGTTTTTCAAAATTTGGTGTGTGATAATTCATACTTTAATTAAAAAAGCCCAATCTGTTCCCGAAATAAATAAGGAGAAAAAAGAAACGATGTGAATCAGAAATAATGTCGAGGACCATATTCTCGTATAAATATTTAATCTCATTAAAAATGTTGTATAGTAATACACACACATTCGCAAGAAAACGCTCTCTGTGTGTACTCTGTATAACACTGTTCCATAAATAATTCATCCTCGTTGTTCTTGTTTGCCACACACCATCTTAATATTATTGATTTGGAATTTTTAATTAGTGCATCCGGCTGTCCCATCGCGAACCGAAATAAAATGCGAGTGTTGGAAAATGGGGGAACGGTTGAACAACACAAAGCAGCTGTTGCAGCCGCTACAGCAATGAAATTTGATGGCGTCAATTGCCCCACAATTGGTTGTGACGGAACGGGACATATAAACGGTACATTTTTAACGCATCGATCATTGTCAGGCTGCCCAGCAGCAGCGCAATGTATCAAAAAGTCTAAATTTGACGATGTCATGGTTTATCCGAAGGGGTATGGCGGTAAGTGAAGTTACAATTGTCTTTTCAGTTGAGTTCTCGTTTTCTTTTTTGGTTTGTTGGTTTTTCTTTAAAAAAAATTATGAGAAGGACAGTGTGTGCCCATAACAAAATTTATGATTTTCCATTTTCGCTATTATTGAAACATTTTTTTTACATCTAATACTATTTTCGATTTTTTTCTTTTAACCTCCGTAGAATACTGTAGCTATGGTGGCGATTTTTACTACTTAGATTAAAGGTAAGCAATTTAACAAGCGTCCAATGTGTACGTAAACAAAAAACAAACGAATTGCACCACATCTAATTTATTTATCATTTCCTTCTATTAGTCTATCAGTCGACGCTTCTTCGCAATAATTAGTTAGCGTATTATTCAATAATCCCTGGTCAATAAAATGACAAACGGTTCGACCCGATCTTATTTCAGAAAAATAGTCTTTCTAAGCCGGTGTACAACTTTGATTTTGATATATTATCTTTCACTGCTATTGAAAATCCTTACAAAGTGCTTACAGCTGCTGTATACCAACATGAATGGATTTAGCATTATTTTTCCTGGCTTTGCAGTTTACTTTATGACTCGTTTCTGGCTCATGTTAAGAAAATTGCTACAAGATCGTATTCAGGCCCAAAATGACCATATGTGGCGACTGCTCCTTAAAAATAGCACACTAAAAATCCAAGCTAGTTGAATGAATAAAGAAAATTGGATTGTAATTGTGACTTCTTACTCTACCTCTGTAGAAATGTTAACGGCACAATTGCGACCACAATTTTGGTTTTCTTATGAGCTAAAAAATCTCATCCTTTCATTTGTCTACAACTTATTCGTCGAACCAAGTTACGATTACTATGTATTCATAATAAGAGTTAATTTCCACTTAAACTACGCCTGGAGCGGTATTACGGCATGAAGTTTCTATACTATAAACTCTTCTCTTTTTCTACACTACCGTCGCGTCGTTTCGCTGTTTCAAGCAAGATGCCGTTGCAATAGCCCCGTGTCGGTATAATATCAACAAAAAAGTAATAATTAGTATTTCTATCTGTCGAGTATCTGCTGCGTGATAAAAAGTTTGGAAAAATGATATGCAGCAAACGGTTTCCAAACTCTTATTGCGCAGCTAATGCAATCAGAGGCAGTGAAATTTCAGCATGAATTTGCTTCAGCTGTTTTTCAGCTGATCCACACAAACAATCAAAACTGTTTGAACGATTAAAGCAGCTACACGCACGCATGTGGTAGTGGTAAAACCGTATATAGACATATTAACAGTTTTGATTGTTTGTATGGATCAGCTGCAGCAAATTCATGCTAAAATTTCACTGTCACTAACAGTATTTTACCGATTGAAATACTAATTACAGTTCTGCAGTCCTGAGATCATGCGCTATATGCTGACATTATAATTGACTAAAATCTGTCGAGAAAAAAATTAACTATTTTCTGGCGACATTCTACCGACACCGAGACGATTTGACAAGGGACCTGTAATATTCATACGTAGTGTTAGATTTTACTAAAATCATTTTAGAAAGAGAAAGAAGAGAAGGAAATTTGAATCTTAATGGATGTGCAAAAGCTGAAAGAGAAAATAGTCGTCAGGAAATAAATATGAAATAAACGATTTTATGCAGGTGCATCTTCGGTAACCAGTTCGTCCCTGTTAGCAATTTAAAGTATATTAAAGCGACTAGAAGCGCAAAATTGTCATTGTACTGATAACTAAAACTGATGGTTGAAGATGTCGACAAGAAAAAATGTCTAACGGAAACAGTTGAACAGATACGTAGCGCAAAAAATGGCAAAATTCTGCTCGGTTTCAACCGATGCTCCTGTCACTGAGGCAGAGAAACGGTATAGAATTCACGCCCACACTCAACAATATATAGAGCGAGATTCGAGTAATAAGATTGAAATTTGTGTTCCTCAACCGGTGGTAATGTGGTGTCATTTCAATAATTTTTCTAATTAAATTCAATTTTATCGGTCGAGTCTGTTAGAAATAGCATTTAAGCCAAAGTCAACGTAAGTATCAAGCTCATGTTCAAGCCTGTTAATGAGAACCCATTTGCTTTGTTCTTTTATTTTGTTGCAAATCTTTAGTTAATTTGTTATTGGCACACACATATGCATGAACGGTTTACGACAATTGTAGGTACTATCTTAAAATATGTAATAGTATTAAGAGACATGTAGCAGTTCATATTAATCGAGGTAATTAAAATGAAAAGTGAAAATTACCCAAGCAAATTTTTATTGACCATCCGAAGTTATAAATCTGAACGTCCAGCTGAGATGTATGAAAATTTAAATTGTCACGATTGTCACGACCTTTACCCAAAATAATTGAGAACATTGATGTTAAATCAATGGCTTACGAAAAAGGCACTCCAAATCTATCAGGCTAAGGCAAAGACTCTAGGAATCAAAATAAATTTTATCGCTTCTCTTAATTTATGTGGTTGTATTGTTTAAATCAATATCCGTTCAAGTTGTGCAAAGTAACGATCCACATTTACCTTCAGAAATTTATTTACTTTTCCCGTTTAAGGTATGGATATTATGATGGCTGGTCAGACGAATCCAAATAATGGCAATGGCGAAGACTTAACCACATTGGAAGCGGAAATAACCGAATTGCAACGGGAAAATGCACGCGTTGAATCACAAATGATGAGACTAAAATCGGACATTAATGTAATGGAATCGCATTTGACACACGGCGAACGGGTACGTAAGTTCAGGTCGGTAGATGAAAAAAAGAAGTATTTTTGATAAAAGTTGAATATTGAAATTTGTTTTTTTCATTTCTTGACTTTTACTCTGGCTTTTGTTTTTAAATGATAAGCAACGAAAAGTAAAATCGGAGGGAAGGGGATGATTCTATTATAGTCTTTTGTTAGGGTAATTAACTGACTGGTCTGGAAACCAGATCATGTCATTAAGGTTCAGCCTCACACTTTACACGTCGAACACGGAGAGCTTAGCTCGAGTCTGGTAATAGACATCTAATCTAAGTAAGCAACTACCCTGAGAAAATCTAGCAGTTTACTCAAAGTAAGGAGTATTGAGAATTATTTAACTAAATCTCACAAAATTTCACTGGTTCTATGGTGAAATTTAGTAAAATATTTCTTAATATTAGGCCCTGCTCACTCGAAAGATAATTTCCATATTTTTTCCAAAAATGACGTTTGTACAACATAATCAAGAATATACATTTGAATGCCTGAATGTAGGCTAAGTTTAGTCTGTATTAGCCTACGCACTACACGGAAAATCCTGATATGCGTGTGAGAGCTATCAGTGGACTTAGCACCCCCATTTTTTGGCATATAGTTGTGTAATGTATATTGCGAAGACTACAGTTAAAATAGCTGTGTAATTTATATTATAGCTGTGAGCCACATTTCAAATCTATCACGAGAAATAAAAAATTTTCCTAAACTTTCATGAATTTTGCGGTCACCCACCTAAGTACTAACCGCGCCGATTGATGCTTAACCTGAGAATCCGACCATCACATATGCTACTGATGTGCTAATTTTGCTTGTGCTTTAACATGTTCTTATTTCGAAGCGTTGCTACGGCAATATAAATCCTGCAGCTATATTATGCGGCACACAGCCTAATTCAAGTGTGTAGTTTTTATATTTCACTTTTGTGAGTTGTCACTGCAAGGATTGTTCTAGGTTCTGAAAGAAAGTGAATTGAAACCGCGCGAAGAATCACGAATTCAATTATTTTCTGTGAAATGACGAGTTTGATTTTTACGATTTGGCTAACTAATTAATTCGTTTCTAATGCAGTGAAATTTCGGATATTCTCATTCGTCTGTGTTTCTACGGAATCTGACAATATTGAAAAGGTATTACTATAACCTGATCATCAAGCTTCATTACAATCAGCCAAGATATTTTAGAACAGTTTTTGTTTGTATATTAACATTGAGTCCGACTAGCACGAATCATGACTTGAATGCATGGTCTCATACATTTTCTCATATGCAGCACACAGCTATATTTTTCATACGTCAAATATGCGTTACACAGCTATGATATAGAGTACACAGCCACAATATGCAGATCCTAGCTATAAAATGTGTCCACGGTGCATAATGTAGCTCTGTAATCCATAATATAGTTGTGTAACTCATATTGCATGTAAATAACCAACATTAACAGAATATGCGTTTAGTAGCTATATTTTTATAAGTCTTGCAGCTATATTATAAAAACTACAGCTATATTATAAGTTACACAGCCTTTATCGAAATTCACGGATTTTCCGTGTACAAATAGCTCCTAAATCCATTAAAAAATATGTACGACATACAGGACAAACGAGGTGTCTGACAAAAATACATTCTCTCTACATATTTTGGGCTCTCTAAAGTTCGTCATTTTTGATAGCCTAATTTATGAATGACCCCTAAATGTGTGAGATTTATCCTAACGATTTTCTAATTATTTTTTATTTTTCACAATAACGGATGTCCCTGTTTTCTACGTACGATTTGTACTTTTATGGGTCTAAGCATCGCAAAAGTGGTACTCTAAATAGGTACTGAAACTTGACAGTGCTCCATACAAATTTTTACACTGTAAAAAGAGTGGGGATAAAATTTCATACAAAAAGTACTCTATTTGGCAGCTGTCAATCGAAGCACTTTTGCTTGGAGTGCGTTGGACTTAGTCCGTTATGTATTTATTACGTCACTTCATATGTTCATTGTTCAAATTGTGTCTTCTAGCGACGACTACGCGTCGTCCCCTTTGTTGTAAATCGCCAATACTACAGTAAAGAACTAAATCCATGCCACGTACTATTTCGTAGCTTACGCTCTTTTCGTATCAGAAAAGTTTTCGATAGGTTTTCGTGCTTTCACGCTGAACCTGAAACTGCTCGGTGTGAACATATTTAATAATTTTGTTTCATAAACAAGCTCATGGTATTTTAGCTTGACAACGGAATTATAGTTGCGCCACGACAGCTTTATTTTATCATGATCTTTAACCATACTGGTTCACATTGACCAAGGCAAATGTTTTCTGTTTTATAATTTCGTATACTGGCTTGTAAATATTACGCAGGCAACAGGACACACCATTTTCGTGCAGTCGATCTGATAGCATATGAAAATGTCTGTGATAAGAGTAGAACGAAACTTTATAAAAAAATCATCAACAACAAAGTTCAAAATTACTCAAAATTGGAATCGTAAAAAATGAATTTTACGTTGTAAACTTGAGAAGTGTTTACTTTTCTGATGCAAACATGTGTAATGATTGAGACTGTGGAGTGGTGAACTAAATTCGAATACAACTTAGTATTTTATTGATAACATTTTTTTATGGTACAAAGCAACATAGGTACAGTTTTATCGTTCCGTCTGAGCATTCCCCAGATTTTGTATACTCACTCACCTAATTCCATGTTAACTCAAGCAAAATTTATTTTGTGGAACTTATGTACACTATGCAGAGAAACATATAAATACAGAGAAATACATAAAATTTACACGAGAACAGGAGAAAATTGCATTATTGCCCTGCATACGGAATTTCACTATTATTTCTGTATTTTCTTACATGAGCTGGAGATATGTACGGATGGAGGGCGTTGCTAAAATTTTCCAATGATTGTTCGGAAACTCCACGGCCATGCCCAGTTAAATGTCTACACTATATATACATAAAAATGTGAAAAAAATAAAAAAAAATATTTTCTTACAACAAAAATTGTGTAGAAAAATAGGTACTAATAAAACACATTTTATGCGCATGAATTATGTCTCTCCTGCTAACGTAACATCAATCTGCAACCTACGCGCGTTAGATAAAATATCTTTCAAGTTATTCTCCCCGTGGATATATCAAGAATGTGATATTTGAATTTTGTGAAAATTTGGAAAATTGCAAATAATCTGGTTATCAACAATGATGACTATGTGTGCGACTGAATAAAGAAAAAAAAAGTTTATTACATCGATGGATATGCCATGGCACATATTGTTGTTTAGATAAATTCAGAAGTATAGTTTTTACCACCACCGACTCTCTCCTCTTTTTTTTCTCTCCAGAAAAGATAAAAAAACACTGCGAAGTAATTGAAAGGTACTGTGGCCGTATGTTGGACGCATGTCATTCGAGAATGGTAAAACTTCTAAAAAATATGTAAAACTTCGACCCCATCGACTTTCACATTGTTACTGTTAATCGTACTCAGCAGACACATAATATGTTCAGCCGTTGTTGAAATATTTGAGCACTAGTTAGATGTTGAATTTATTGTTGTCTTTAAAATGTAAAACAAATTGAAGCCTGCAATAGAACTGGACAGGAGACGGATGTCATAGGTGATATCATTTCTGTCGATTAGTTCGAATTCATGAGGTTTTGGGGTTTAAGGGTGGGGTTTGGTTTTGGTCTAAAGATTTGGTTTTTCATTCATTCTAAACCAAATTTGTATAGTTAGAGGCAGTGAAATTTCAGCATGAATTTGCTTCAGCTGTTTTTCAGCTGATCCACACAAACGATAAAAACTGTTTCGTTTATACGTCTTTATACGGTTTTACCACTCGTGTGTTGCAGCTTCAACAATATAAATAAGCATTAACCGTTTCGATTGTATGTGTGGATCAGCTGAAGCAAATTCATGCTGAAATTTCACTGTAGGTGAGCATTTTTAAGTGTTAACCTTATATCGAGATCTGATACCTTCTCAACTGGTTTTGGTAGCCTTTATATAAAAGAATTCACTCAAACCCCTTAAAAGGAAAATCAAAGGAAAATGATCGATTCTGAGGGTTTTGAGTGTATTGTGATTCGGAAACAAGTATAGACTTACATTTGCAGTGTTTTTAATACATTCATAATGTTATTCAGCATAATGAGCCGTCGAGCCATTGAGCTTTTTAAAAAGAAGATATTCTGCATATGTGATAAAAACCGATCAAATGCAGCGAGTAAGTCTATGCTTAATGGGCAAGAGGCCAGTGTCTTTCTCTTTATCTCTTTATCATACTCGCGCCACGTTGTGATGTCACAGTTATTTATCTAGACGGATAAATCGGCTGTCTAGATGGATAAATGGAAATTATTTACAAGTGCCACAGTTGTTGTTTCGTTTTCGCTCATATGATAAAAAAGGATATTGATACATGAGAGGTCATCGCGGCAAGCCTCGATTGTCCGTCTCATATATCAATAATCTTTTATTATAATTGATCGTAACTATGCTTGTTTTCGAACCACAATACACTCAAAATCCTCAGAATTGATCACTTTAATTTGATTTACCTTTAGAGAAAACCGATGATAGTCGCTGATAGGGAGAGATTCTTCTTAATAACAAATCATCTGCCACTTGCTACCCAAATTTTTGTGCCAAAAACTTTCTTTGGTAAAATTTGTACGTGAGGGGCTAGAGGTGAGGCGGCTGCACATCAATGCGTAGTCATTTTCCGGAGGGGCCGACAAGCTTTTGGATTCTCATAACTATGTTTTGTGAATAAATGTTCCCTGGCTTCGGGTGTGTCTCTTATTTTTAAAAGTAAGGCGCTACTCTGAAAAAAAAAGGTTTTTCATACCTAGGACCCGAAAAGTGCGACTTCGTCGCACTTTTTATCCATCCAATATGAAAAATACCATTCGTACCACGGACTAAACGTCTTTTTTAGCGTCTTCGATTCCTGACCTCACCTTCGGCTCTGTCTGGAAACTTCTCACACGCTAAAAAAGACTTTCAGTCCTAGGTACGAAATGTACTACTGTTCTTATACAAAATTGACTAAATGTCTATGTTGTTCGTTGTATTATCAAAATATTCTAGTTTCTGAGCCTACACCTACAAGAAAAGATTCCTATTCCAAAATCGTATTTTTTTTAAAACGCTTGACCCTTTTTCATCGACATTTAACAAAACATAATTCTAGTCAGCATAAAGATAAAATTAAAACAATATTATCATGTCTTCCATGACAAGACAACAAAATATCCTCCCGTCCAATCTGTTTTCGAACTAGATTTCCAACCCAAACATAGCTAACGCCGACCCGTACGAAACACCTATTCGTATCAAAAGCCTTTAATGTGAAACTCTTTATTTCTCTTACTTCATACTCTTCTCTACTGAAAAGCTATTCGCCCTTTAAAATCATTTACATTATCCACTCTTTGCCTTGTTATCATATATAAATAAATTGCCGGAGGCAATATAGACAGCCCCGTACGAAGTCAACTTTCATAAATTCCTATTTAAACAGCTATATACCGCTATATTTACCTATATTTCACTATAAATAAACATTCCACAAATGAATTTGCTATTATATAGCTCTATATGCCTGTATATAGCTCAATATAGCTGTATATAGGTATATATAGATGTCCATACATGGAATCCCTGAAACGCCACACACATAACAAATTATTTACATGTTAACAGAAACTCTCTGTACCATTTTTCCCAAGATATTTCACTTTTAATAAAATCCAATATGGCCGCCGGCAGCCATTTTGTTAGGAGACCGGAAATAGTACCGACGCTTTACATTCGTTAATACCTATCAAACAAAAAAAAAATCATGAAATTCGGTCAAAATTTACTCGAGATATTGACAAAATACTCCACGTTCACTGTACGGCCGAGTAGCCAGATAAGAGCTCACTCCAAGAGACCTAGCTCACGCTCCGGAGAACATAATTTCATAAAATTTTTTTTCCCTGATTGGTACGGTCAATACCTATCTAATAAAGCTAAAACAGACGAAATATGTTCAAATGTGGCCGACCTACAAGCAAAAACTGCTTGCCGCCCTGTGCCTGTTTCACACCAAGGGGCCTAACTCACGAGTCGGTCATCCGATTTCCATAAACTTACAAGTGTAACGTTTAAATGTCCGGAGATATCTTCGAAAAACCGTAAAGCACTTATTGGGCCACAGCTCGGGAGGGGTCGATCCAAAATCACTCATCTTCGAACTTAGCCTGTCTTTTGACATTACCAAACGGGAAAAAAAAAGAATTATCAAAATCGGATGCGTTTTACTCAAGTTATCGTGCAGACAGACAGACGGACAGACGGACATTTCTTTTTCACTGATTTGGCATCTCTAGACAACCACAATAGGTTTCCCCTTACTCAGGGAGTCCAATTCGACGTGTTACAAACGTATGTGTAAACCTATAAGACCCCAGTACTTCGTACGGGTCTAAAAAGACCGGGCCCTAAGTTTGGGCTTTGAACTGTTTTACTCAACGAATAAAATCCGTATTTTAGCAGTAGTTATTTCTCGTTAATATCTGGTTTCAAATATAATTTGACCCTTTTCATCGTTTCCTTCAACAGTCCCATATTTTACGCGTTGAGTTGATTTAGTTAAAACTCTGTTTTCTTTCACCACCGATTCCATTCCATATTTTTCTGGGAACCATGGAAATTTGCCGTTCTATACAAACTAACTAAAAACACTTTGTTCCAGACATATAATGCAATTTTCATTGCAGAAGACACTAATTACAGTGCAACGAAATTATTGAATTAACATCGCCATGGACACAAATACACAATTTTATGATATAATTTATTCTCCCATATTATACAACCTATATACTTGAAACATTTAGCAATTAATTTCAATTGGAAAAACAAGCCACTTACGGTATCACAGTTTGATCAGTGATTTATTAAATGCATGCTAAGCGTTAATAAGTGATGCCGATGAGTCATTTTGTAGTGGAACATAATGATTCTTAGAAGTACACGAAAAATTTTCGTAGTAAATCTTGAAAAAAAAGCACTGTTTTATTGTCACCATTTTCTTACGCCTTCAAGTCCTTTTTTATATTTTCCAATTCATGGGAGGTCTAGTCATTGCTGACCATGGAATACAGGTATAGATATTGACCCTTTGTTCACCGTCGCCTTTCAACATAAATGTTGAGCATTTCTGTGTGTTAAACCAATTAAGTTCAAGCATTCCGTAACGAACACCCTGGTTAGCGAGCAATAGTAGATTACATTGGATGCTAAGAAGGTAACAACTTGTGATAAAAGCAAACTCACAACTTGTGAGTCACAAGGATATTGTTTGAGCAACAAGCTTCGGTAACTGTCTTTTTGTAGTGTAGAGTTTGCATATCCGAGCCGAAGGCGACTAATTGGGTATGGCGAGTCTGAATATATGACAAACTGCGACTGCCAGAGCATAGTTTTAATATATTCATTTGAGGCGCAATGTTCATATTTACACTAGAAACGTTCACTTGTGTCGTCACTACAGATACATGTAGGGTGGGTACAATTGGAAAGTTTCGGTAAACTACAGTATTCATCTTGTTGGAGATCAACTTAGCAATCACATCGAATTTTGTGATCATAGGAACTTTAGTCTAAATTGTGTGTTTGTCGTGTTCTGGTTCATTCTTTACATAAAACGTCATTTCACTGGAACTTATGTCCCAGATTCCTGCCGATTCCAACACATCTTTAGATGTTTTATTGAAACAGCAGTACCCCTTAAAGCTGACTGTACTAAAAGAATAAAAGTTCTCATACCCATGCGATTTTCGAAAGTAGTTGGAAATAAAAAAAAACCTAAAATGCAGAAAAATGTATGGCCGTTGCTAATTGCCCTCGCGGACGAATAGCATTTTATAGACTATTCGCCCGCAAATGATTACTTTTACGAGATTAACATTTATATACTGTTAGTGAATATGCTAAGGAAGTGCGAAAATAGCGTAGAAAAATATAAATAAGGTGTAAGAGTAGCAAACGAAATGTACTTTTATTTCTAAACTTGAAGCTTAGCGAAGAATTATCAAATTTTGTTGTTATACTGCCTTTGTCTTTGTTTTTGGCCAATGGTTCCTCCTGTTACATTTTGTAAAGTAAGTTCTCCTCGTAAGTTATATAGTGCAAAAAAGGAGTACGAGCTTCTTCGTCCAATTTTATAAAAGATGGCATAAGCTCCATGTGTCCCATTATGCAATCTGGACCATAAGCTCCATATGTAACATTTTGTAAAAGGAAGCATCCTTGCATTACACTATTTAAAAGCTACTCGCATCACTTTCTTTAGAAGGCAGCATAGGCTCCATGTGTAACATTTTGTAAAAGGAAGCATTAGCTCCTTATATCACATTTTGTAAAAGGAAGTATCCTTGCATCACACTATTTAAAAGCTACTCGCATCACCTTCTTTAGAAAGGAGCATAAGCTCCATTTGTAACATTTTGTAAAAG
The DNA here is from genome assembly GCF_014529535.1 of Bradysia coprophila. NCBI lineage: Eukaryota > Metazoa > Arthropoda > Insecta > Diptera > Sciaridae > Bradysia > Bradysia coprophila. The sequence goes on along the minus strand of NW_023503302.1, from coordinate 1,380,293 downwards.
GAAACATAAGCACCTTGCGTCACATTTTGTAAAAAAGAAACCAAATTCTTTACAAGGGGGCATGCGTAAAAGGAGTGTAAGATAAGCTCCACGTGTCACATTTTGTAAAAGAGATCGTAAGCACTTTGTATCAGTCTTTTTTGTCGCATTTAAAATAAAAACTTTGTATCGTATTTTGTAAGAGAAAGAAAATCAAAGAAATTGTTTTTTTTTATAACGAAAACAATTATCACCGATAATTTTCTTAAGGTTTTTTTTTGCAAATTTAATTCCACGTCTCATTCCTTAAAAAAGCCGTTAAACATGCGTTAATAAAATAACTATTTAAAAATTTATTGGAATTGTTGGCAACAATTTGTTGTATTGCTTGGCCTGTAATAATAAATTATTAGGATCTAATAAGTTATTAAATCTTTTGTATTGCTTCGATTAGACCAAAATGCGTTGAAAAATTCCTTTTCAACATGAAAAATGAAACGTTAAATAACTTATTAGATCCTAATTATTTAAAAATAAAAAAAAGATTTGCGGGTGAATAGTCTATAACATGCTATTCGCCCGCGCGGACGAATAGTCACTTCGAAAATGTATTCCGGTGTTGATTTTCAAAATGGGAAAATCGACCCACCCTAACGTGCGTAGATTTTCCTCACCTCTTACCCATACATAGTCTTATTTTACCATTGGATCTTGAACGGTGAAATTTAGAATGAGGTCAAAGGTCATACTGAATAGTGAATACGAATCGACCTGATTTTCTGCCAATACTGTAATTCAGTGTAGGTCCAAGGTACAGACTTTTAAATATAATTTCGTAACGTCCATCAAAGCCCTGGAATTCTGCAGTTCAAATGAGACTTTCTGGAAATTTTATTGATTATTTTTCTATCAACAAAATGGAACGATTAAATTCGCTCAAAATGTATAACACCGAAACGTTTAAATACGAACGAATTACGTTGAAAATCGTTTGAGTTAAAGATCTTGAAAGTTTACTTAAATACTTTATTTTAACCAACTGGAATGTTAATGATAAGAAAACTTTACATTTGCAATAATTCAATATCTCATACGTTTCGGTAGCGGCCTACAACTTTTCGGGCTTATATTACCGATGCATTTTCACATTAAAACGAAATACAAATCGATGTTATATGGTATAACATTCGCTCGAACGAAATTGAACGAGCGAACCACGTTTTGTATATATAATGCGCTTAATTCGACATTAACATAGCAAATTATTATGCATGTAATCATTTGTACCTGATGGTTAAGGTATAATGTTTTATGCTAATTCGTAGATTGTTTATAGCGATAAATTATCGCTATTTATGAAAGGAAGTTCAAATTAATAAAACCAACATGGGTGGTTTCTATATTATGCAAACAGTTTTGTTAACATTCGAGATAAATTATGCGGCAACAACACAGTCAGGCCACAAACAAACAAAATGCACGTCGTTGTCGGTGAATAATGGGCTTAACCGAATGCACACTTTTTTATCTTTGATGCATTCGAGGAAAATGTGTTTCGTTAGGTCGTCCACTCTAAACGTAGGTTTTGCATAAAATGATGTGAGTTACTTCTTAGATAATAATTTCGCTAAGTTAGTAGAAAAATGGTATTTGTCCGAAGAAAGTACGTCTTAACAAATAGCGAATTGCCTTTCAATTCATTGCAGTGCTACTATTGATGCTACTTTGACTTACGGCAGAGTAAAATAAACTAGGCAGGAGCGGTTCATTTCCGAAACGTCAAATAAGGGACCTAATACACTGTATGAAAATGAACTCAAATGAGCTGTTACATAGGTTGAATAATTTTATTCACAAAACACAAAGTAGATATAACAGGTTCCTAGTCAAATCAAGCGCTCCTGCCTGGTATTACTTTACTCTGCCGTGCGTACATGCGAATATTTACACCTTCGCTCGAATAACCCAATTTTCACTCACTTTGAGAGCTCTAGCTCACGACCCAAGCGAACAAAGCTAATAGAATAATTTTCGATTCGTACCGCCAAGACATTATATTGGATGCATCACTCATCAGTGGTGAGTCACCACTATAGATTGGGCATTTCCGTAGATATGCGCGAAAAACCACTAAGTGACCTCAGTTTTCCAATGCATTGGGCGCTTTAACTTGGCACTCACTCAAACGATGATTTTTTGTTAGAATCGAATTGACTATATATTCGATTACATTTAGTACTTTCCAGGATATGCGCGAAAAAGAAAGAGATGGAGGAAAACGTTGTTCAGTAAGTTTGTTCCTCTTCAAAAACTGTATAATCGCACCTGCCTGACCTATCTACCTAATTTTCGTATTTTGCGAGTTATGGGTGAAAAATCGGTCACCTAGTAGACTGACACACTACCACTTAGACCAGGTTTTCCATTTCCACACATTTCAGACCATAACGGTCGAGATGTGCCATAATGGTCGAGATGTGCGTCAAATTCGTCTCACTCTGCTCAGAGGGACCAGCAGTTTCATATGTTTTTTTTTCGTTTCACCCTGCCAAACAACCTAAGTGGTCCTGCGTGAAATAACGCTGACGTACATCTCGATCACGTACAAATAACGCTGACGTACATCTCGATCACGTACATCTCGATCATTAATCCCCGTAGAGCGTGTGTTGTTTGTATGGAGGTTATTTAGTTTTTAGCAAGCGAATCTCGTTGTAATAATTTATTCTTCTACTTCTGTTGTTCGAATCGTCATGTCGCCCAAAATGTGGTGGAAATCCTATACTTCATTTGTTTTATCAGTCATTTTACAATACTTTCTTGTTATCGTTGCTGTTGATGAACAGATGATCAAACGTTGCTAAAGGAATTTTGGTGTAAAAACCTGTTTCAAAGCATAACATCAGAATCTGTTACTATTGTTGCTTAACTGGATGGGGCTGAGACTGAATATTTGGATGGTTGCTTTTGATCACAGATCTAATCGTTCACTTTTTTTTATTTTATCGTTGACATATGATGACCTTAAGCATCTGTTGGTGTCATTTTAACGATCAGTTGAATCGCGCGATTGTCCATATGTTTGCACAATTGCAAATCGTTTCGTTTTCATTGTACAATATGTTTTCCTTTTCTTATATTTTCAGGAGAATCAAGTAAATTCGCATCGAAACAATAACCTAAACGAGTACTACGAGAGCTTGCGAAACAATGTAATTACATTGCTAGAACATGTACGCATACCAAATGGTTGTCCGCCCGAAAAGGTAGCTCACGAAAATTTCGATAATTACTTGTCGAAGTTACAATCGTTGTGCACTCCAGATGGTTGTTACACTGAAGAAAATCGTCCAATTTATGACAGTGTTCGATCAGCTCTTCAAGATTTTACTGTGTTACCAACGCCAATTTAAATAATAAAAATTAAAAACAAACCAGAAAAAAGAAGACAAAATCCAAAATGAATTATAGTGTTAAACGTCCGTTTTGTTAATTATATTGTAGTTCAGTAATTTGATGGGTAGTCGACTTCTAAACAAATTGCAAAGTTATGTAACCGTAATCGTATAATTTTCTCTTTTTCACAGTTATATGTTTTTTGTTGGTCAGTGATTTGATGGGCTGCACTTTAAGTTGGTAAATTGTTGCTAATGTTTTCCAGCCGACATGAACTTAATGAATGGTTAAATGAATTTAAATTAATCCGAGATGCTGTGGCAGATCATTTGATTGTCGATTGTGCTTACTATTGCTGAACGAATGAAATCGTAGATAGAACAACAGGTGCCTGAATGAATAAATGAGTGATTTATTTACCAATTCAGAAATTTATCCAAAAATTTGAATGAACATGGTATCGAAATAACATTGCAATTTGTTTATAATCTTCTTGTTAATGTTTCGGTCATTTAAGTTAGGCATGAAAGAATAGCAACAGTCTTGAATTTGGAGGGCAGCGGAGAATATGGCACACGCGATCATAGTATGCGTCCTTTTACTACATGTAACGAAAAGTCATGACTGTGCCAGATTCGCCTCCAAGAGGTGTATCTGGCACAGAATCAATTTGTATGGTATGCCAGATTAGCCCACGCCATTTGGAGAATCATAATTGGTTTTGCACGAGATTGCCACAAGCACATTATTTGGTAAATGTAATTCGCATCCGAGTGTGAATTGGAGATGAATTAGAAAAAAATATCAGGTGCACACATTCTCTCAAAATGCCCAGTGTATTTTGTAAATATTATTCCCACAAGTGTTACAAATATCCCGTGGAACCCGCACGATGATGGAATCATTTTAAATTTGTCTTTATCTAGAGTCTGAAGGAACAGGTTCAAAGGACTCAAGTTGATAACGAAAACAGTGTCAGCAAAATTTTCTTCTCCATCGACCTAGAGGATGGCTTGTTATGCTACATATACAAACACTGCAGATAGTAGAAAACTTCACCGGATCGCAAAAAAATACGAAAATTGGTTATTTGCAAGAAATGACGCGTAGAAAAAAATAAAATAAACAAAAGGTACAAATTAGATTATAAAGTGACGACAAAAATGCGATGCGTACCAATCATACTAAAAGCATATATCGAATTCTCCGTAGTCGAGTGGCAAATATTCATGTGGTGATTAAAAAATTTCGGTGTGCCGATCCATCAACAGATGGTTTTGTATCAGCTGATGAACATTGTAACGATTGTTTGCTTTGCGTTTATCTTGCTGTTCTCTCTGTGCGTGTGTGTCTGACGGGTAACAAACGACAGATCATACTAACAATGAAATAGACACCAGCTGATACAAAACCAGCTGTTGCTAGATCGGCACCCCCAAATTATTTAATCGCTGTATAGAAAACCTTTTGTCAGCTAGAAGAAATCCTTAGAAAATTTTTCAAACTTTTACGAAAGATAATGCTGAGAAAATCCACAAAATCGTTGAAAATCCTTTAAAAGGCTAAAAAAAGAAGAAATTCCTTGAAAAATGAAAAGAATCCAAAATCAGTAACTTATAGATGTTGTTTTGCTTGTTTTGGATCCAATGAAACGCTTGTTCGGATAAATTTGTTTATTCCATGCATTCGGTCACACTGACCGTCTTCAGGGCTTTAACAGATTAACCGATTTTTTTATAAATTTTGTAACCATTTCGCAGATTGTATCGCGTTTGTGTATTTACGTTGTTGTTGTTGTTGACATTGTCCACAACATTGGTCAAAACACTTGTTGAGCCGTATGATGTGAGATGCTCGGGGTTTACATTCGGGTGTCTGGAATTATTTTTGATGATGTTGTAGAACACTGCTGCATCAGACTTGAGATTCAAAGAACGTTCACCGTGTAGGACGATTTGGTTCGCTTCGTGGATTTTTAGCATTGTTTTTTTCCGTACACTTTTCAGTACTTCTTTGCCGTCAAAATCAAATTGGTGATGAGCTGGGCCTGTGTCATATACGTGCTTGACCAGAGCTATTTTCTTCGAATTGCCAGGCTTGTTGTTCATGTATTTGATGTCATTTTGGTGCGTATTACTACGATCACAGAGACACCAAGATGTTTCACCAATGTAAAACTTACCACAGGTTTTGCATCGGATTCTGTATACTATGCAAGATTCCTAGTCAAGGGCCTCTGTTTCAGTCAATTTTCACCATTTTTCGGGTGCAATTTTCAGTTCCGGTGCTTTACGTTTAATCGTTTCTGCGATTTTTTCGGTTATTCCCGGTACGTAGGCCATGCTGGCGAAAATTGTCGGTTTGTTGATGACGGTCGAATTTGCATTTGGGGGTCGATTTTCTGGTGCATCGGTGTCATTTTGCACGTTGATTCCCGATCGGTTTAAGTTTATCGTTTGGTTGGCGATGTTCGTTATGCCAATGAACGGATAGCTTGCCATCTGACTGTTGTTGTGTCGAATCGCTGTGCCATTGACTTTCCTTATCAGTTGTTGGATGACCTTCTCCGGAAAATTGTTTTTGTTCAGAATTTCACAGATGGTTGCCTTGCTGTCACGGTGAAATGATGAATGGCTGGTGGTGAGTACTCTTTTTATGAAAGCTGTGGCTACGTTCATTATCAAATTCCTTGGATGCTTTGAGTAGTAGTTTAGCAACCTATTTGACGCAATTGGCTTGTGAAACCACTTTGTTTTGATTTTGTTATTGTGGTTGTATACGGTCGTGTCCAAAAAATCGATTGACTTATCATCCTTCTGAATTTCAACTGTGAATTGTACCATTGGGTCAAACGCCTTCAATTTGTCCAAAAGCATCTGAATTTCGTTCCTTTAAATGGCTGTTAGGTGATCATCCACAAATAAAAACCAGAAGTCGTGTTGTATGTTCAGCTCTTGCAATGACTTTTCAACGATGTGTTCTACCACTCTTTCAACTAAGATTGGTGCCAACGACGACCCCATAAACATACCACATTGTTGTCTATAGAACTTGTTTTCATAGACGAAATACTTGGCCTCATTTAGGCAGTAAAAAAAATCCTTAGAAAACAATGGGGAAATCCTTAAAAATCCCCAGAAGATCGTCTGTTCGAACCAGGTGCCGTAATGTGCCACATATGACAATATTGCTATTCTTTGTTGTTTTACTAAAACGATTTCTGTACAATTACTGAAAAAATGGAAGTGAAATTATTTGTAGAAGAAAGAGCTACGATTTGAAATGAAAAAGCGAATTCACACAATTTATGGATCTAAATATGTATCTAAACACTAGTATATCCCTAACAATTTAGACATATGATAAAATAGCAGTAGTTTTGAGTTTGTAACGTATTAAATTTATGAAAAATGAAACACAGCACACAACAACACACACATACAGACACTTACATACACAGTAACTGGGTAATTAATGTATAAAATAAATTGATAAATTGACTAAGAATTAATTATTCGTGATGATCAAAATGTAAACTAAATTTATTTTGCTCGAAAAAATGAGCAGACATACAGGAATTTAAGAAAAAAAAAGAAAAAACTTTGCAAATTAAAAAACCATTTCAATTAAGAGACTTATAAAAACAATCTAAATTAACCACCACCAGATTATTTTTTTTAATTGTTTGTTTGTATTAAACAGAAGAAAAAAAAACATCGACAGCCACCTGTCGATGCGATGAAAATAAATATTAGTTTTCATTCACCGAAACAACTTCCATTTAAATATAAAATTAAATTTTAGTTCTTCATGAATGTTGTCTGTTATTAACCTCGTTGTAATGATTTATTTGATGGACTCTTATACGCTTGTCACTTAAACGAAATATTGACATTCCAGCAGCTAGATTGAAAGAAAACTTTGCAAACTTGTTCACATGTCTAAGTAAAACCCATGGATATGTCTACGGTAAAAACAGACTGCTGCACTGCTGACACGAGAACAGAATTTTCATGAGAAGTCCTTGACGCAATAGTCAAAATTTCTCAAAACTGCGTCGCAGTCTTATATATGAAAATAGGGCCGATTTTCCGTTCAAAAATCTTTTCTAGGAATGCATGACGTTCGTGTAGGTGTAGACGTTTAGGCTTTAAGAACCAGAAAGCATATTTTATCTGTCTAGAACGATAATCTTGAGTTTTCCCTCTAGGGAGTTTTTGTTTATATCGATATATCTGTTCACGACAGATAAAATATGATATTGTCAGACTGTTATTTTGACGTGTAGGCATTATGGCCCATGCCTTCGTCCTACACGTCAAAATACCAATCTTGGCAACATGTGCATAGTATAAAATAGTAAAAAATCGTCAAATCTGTTACTTCAAGTGTTCAAACCACACTGGCGTAAAAATTAAAATCCGACATACTTTGGTGTTCCTAGAAAGGCTTGGTTTAACAACTGAAAATCTAGATTTGTATTTGCTAACTTTTTGCTAACAACAAAGCGATCTACAACGAAATACTTGAACACTGAATCTAGTTTTTCATTTGTTAGACTAAATGTATGTGGGAATCACAAGCCACAGCCAAATATCAGATAATCGTACAATCACAAAATCTGTTACTGTTGTGGTTTAAATGATATTTTAGTACTTTTACTTTATCAGTCTTGTCTTAGCATAGATTTCGTATGTGAGCGAACACTAACAAAAGATCACCTTCATGCGTTATTGATCGTCGTTTTTATTTTCCAACAAATCTATTTTACTGCAATGTGAACAAGTTTTGCAATTTTCTAAGTTAAAATGTAGAGCTAAGATTGTGAATGTCTCCGTTATAATGTAACTATATTATAGTTATGTAAACGTTTATTATTTGATGATTGATCTGATTTAGGAAGGTAACAGAAAAAGGCTATGTAAAAAAAATTATCAAGATTAAAGATCGAATTCATTGTTTAACATTCAAAAATTGTGGTTTTTATTGTGCTCACCAATGTATTTGTTTCTCAAGTTCTCACCAATACAAAAAAAGATTAACCTTTCTCATATGCCCTTAAAAACATAATAAAAATTTGGTCAATCCCATATTCATTCGCTGAATGACCAACGTGACATTTACAAAGAGACAAACATCATGCTGATGAAAAGTCATTTATCGGATGAAAAATATTCGTATGTACAGATAAGAGAATGGAAACGAAAAGCTCAGAGAATTTAGCTGAGAAACAAACAACCCGAAAGCTACTTCGGTGAAACTTTTATCGTTTCTCATGAATGCTTGAGTCCTAGGTGCTGTTTCTCGGAAAAGTCGCTCAGTTATTCAGCATTACTGAATTTCGTATGTGGCGAATTCTATATACCAATCGACAAAATGTAACGTGGTAACGGCAATAACACTCTCTGAAATCGAAATGTTGTATACCGATGTACCATTTTGAGAGAATTTTGTTTTTATCAAGTTGATATTACATATCAGCACTGTATGATGTAGCGTTTAAATTAAATTAATTATGCTATACCATACCATACCATCTAGATGCGATGGTTTTCCTTCGCCAATATTCGCAATTTCAATTTCAATTTATTTGTAATCAAAGAACAAAAAGGATCACTCCTTATACAAATGTTCCGACGTTAACAAAGTATACGTTTTTTTAAAAATAAACAAAACAAGAAAGAAATGAGTGAAAGTAGTACAATTTAACTCGAGCCTCAATCAAAACAGAAAAAAAACTGAAGATAACAAAAAATAAAAATAAAACTAAAAGACAATAAAGAAGAGTCATAGCGGACTGTACGCATCAACAACATAATCAAAAACCAATGACAACATATAAGTTCATAACGATGAAGATATACCAACAATGCCTGTGTGCTATTACTGAAACGGTAAAGGTCGTAAGGTATGGTATGGTATGGTATGGTCGAAGCCAGTGGACGGTGTGAAACATTTATTCCAATTACTCAAATAATCCGTTGTCGACTGATGAAATGTTCCAGACAACGCCTTTTGAAAGATGGTAGGGATCCTGTTTGTTTAACGACATTTGGTAACCTGTTGTATTCCGATACAGCATCAACAAAGAATGAATGATTGTATTGACTAGTAGTGTGACGAGGAATGATTAGTAATGACCAATAAGGCTTTCTTAATTTACCTTGAATTAAATTAATTTTTTCTGCAAAATAAATTAATATTCATTATCTAATTAATGATCTAATAATTTTTATGCTCAGTCCTGTTCAGTCCTGTAGTTTGGTACGTAGAACGCTTGCTTCATAAGCAAGAGGTCCACGGTTCAAATCTCGTTGGGCGCATAAAACAAAAATTTTATTTCCAAATTCTCATTAAAATATCTTCATGCACTCTTCATGCATAAAAATTATTCCGACGCCTTTCGGTGAAAGTCCGAAGCAATACAACATCTAAAAATAATCTAATAATTTTACCATATGGTGTCCAGCCGAAATAAAAATTCAAAATAAATAAAGTGATTCGAACTGAACCGATTGTAGCGTGCTGCACATATACGATGGTACATACTCAGGCATAAGAAAACCAAACGAGTAATAGAATACCAAACTTTGCTAACCAAAGTATGACAATGTGTCATTGGTACAAGAGTAAACAGGGTAAACATTTTGTATATAATGTTGTGTTAGCTATTTTATCAATGGTATTGTCCCGTTGAGCCAAAAAGTGATTATTCAACAATATAAACATATTGTTTAAAGGTTGATGCTATTTGCACAATGTGCAAATATTCACTTTATAATACTTTGACTATTTGCACACGGTGCAAATAGTCACTTTATAATACAGTTTCTATTTGCACCGTGTGCAAATAGCCAAAGTATTATGAAGAGACTATTTGCACACTAAAAGTAAGCTTCACTCACTTCGTTAATATTGTCTTTAGAAGAATTTTGTAAAATGAAATATCACTCCTTGTAGAAGGAGTAACACTCTTCATTGTTACATTTTGTAAAAGGAAATATCACTTCCTTTTCGAAGCATTTTGTAGAAGAAGTAATACTCTTCATTGTTACATATTGTAAAAGGAAGTATTACTCCTTCGTTGTTACATTCTGTAAAAGGAAATATCACTCTCTTTTCGAAGCATTTTATAGAAGGAGTAACACTCTTTAATGTTACATTTTGTAAAAGGAAAATATCACACCTTTTTCGGAGCATTTTGTAGAAGGAGTAATACTCTTCATTGTTACATTTTGTAGAAGGAAGTATTACTCATTCGTTGTTACATTTTGTAAAAGGAAAAATCACTCCTTTTTGAAGCATTTTGTAAAAGGAAATATCACTTCTTTGTCGTAGCATTTTGTAGAAGGAAGTATTACCCCTTCATTGTTACATTCTGTAAAAGGAAATATCACAACTTTTTCGAAGCATTTTGTAGAAGGAGTAACACTCTTTAATGTTACATTTTGTAAAAGGAAATATCACACCTTTTTCGAAGCATTTTATAGAAGGAGTAATACTCTTCATTGTTACATTTTGTAAAAGAAAATGTCACTCTTTTTTCTGATGTACTGGGTAGATTTTGTAATAGGAGGCATCAATCTTTTTCGAAACATTTTCGTAACGTTAACTATTTCTTGAACTATTTATCGATTGAAATTGAAAGATACTTGCAAGCTGATTCACATGTTTTTTTTTCAATCGTTGTAAATTTTCTTGCAGCCTTTTCAGTTGGCTGGCCGAATTATTTTTTTTTTTTCATTTATGGCTTTTTCTTAACAATTTTCTAACCAAAATATATGTAATATGAAAATGTTTCAATAATATAAGTTACTAAAATTGACAATTTTCGGTTTCCGTGAAATAAATACAGTTTCTGGTACCAAGTTCTTCAGTGTGCAAATAGTCACTTTATAATACTTTGGCTATTTGCACACGGTGCAAATAGCCAAAGTATTATAAAGAGACTATTTGCACCGTGTGCAGCGAGCCTTTTCCTTGTTTAAAATTAAAATTCTCTCGAAACGTTGTAATTTTCGTCAAAACTGATTAGTAGTAAAAGATATTTTTCTCATCTATGACTTTCGTCCATTGTACATGTGACATCTATGAATCTAACGTGCAATTTTTATAGCTTTTCGATAATCGTAAGAGCTTTATCCACTTCAAAAATGGGCTTTTATTTCATTTATTTTCATAAAAAAGAAATCTTTAACAAATGATCCGCGTAGCTTCAGTTTGTATACAATTCTAAGGAGCTTTCTCACAAAAGTTACAACTTTGATAAGTGAAGAGAACTTATTGAAAATGGAAAGTCCAAGTTTCAATGAGAGAGTTAGTTAGTTGTTTACATGATTTGCATCGAAGCTAAGGTGGCCACTCCTCTCAAAATGAGGTGTAACCCGTGCTTTTACTGTTACACTGCCATCTGCAAGCAACAGTTGAATGTTTCTAACATCCTTAAATTAACAATAGATGAGTATACGCAAGTTACGGTATGTTCAAACATTCAAACATTCCTTAATTTCGTTTGATATTTCTGTAAAATCAACATAATTCTATCTGTCGTCTGTCAAATAAAGAAAAATTACTAAGCGACCATTGCCACAGAAAAATCGTTTTTTTTATTACAAATTCAAAGTTCTAAACATAGAGGTAGACTACCTAGGGTTCTAAACTAGAGCTGTGCGAGCCAAAGTTTTTGTTCGAATTCCGGCAGGCTTTGACCAACAAATTTTTGAAGTCAGATTCAAGATGTCCCGAATAATTTAATTTGAGTCTCAGCTCAGCCCAGGAATAATATTTCCATTGACATTAAAATTCTAGTGCAAATATTCAATCGATGACAACTAAAAACGAAAACATGAGCTGTCACAACGCACTTCAAGCATGAGTGGTACTCTAAATAGGGCTCTAAATCTGGACAGTGTATCGAACAAATTTTGACACTGTAAGAAAATTCTGGCAATTTTTTCATATAAAATGGTAAATGGTAAATGGTAAAATACAATGTTCACGGCCAGATAAAACTCGGACGGCCGCATAGCGGCACAGCTCTAGTCTAAACTCAATAGATGGCTGAATATACGCAAATCATAATTTTCAAGGAATAGGTGTGTTTCCGCGAATCAAATAAAATAGCGCGTGATGTGCTCCTTGGTATCTCTGCATACTTGACATTTTCAGGACATAAATAAAATAATTAACTAATCCTCCAGCTCCGTAAATTAGAAAACGAATGGTCGTCATTGTTATGAGTGATCGCTGGGCGACGAACGTAATGAGGACCTCGAGTATAGGCAGCAGAGCCAAAATCACCTGTCAACGAAAATTGGAAAACTTCCCGCAGATTCGTTCAGCGAGGGCTCCACTCATATTTTCTCGCAAAGAAAATCCCCGTGCCGATTTTCATGAGAGTACCTCGTTCTGAAACACTTAACACAAGTATGTTCGGTAAACGTAAACATAGTTCGCCCCATGAATATTTCAGCTGTTTTAATTGATATCTTGTTGTGTTCTCTACCTGGTACACTTGTTTCATATGAGTTATGCATACGAAATAATTCTGTAATGCGATACAACCCTTGGTAACAAAAAAGGGTGTGTAACCAAAATCGACTTGGCAAAAACAATTACGTATACTACGTACAGAGCTTTTGAAGTATGTCATACCAGTGTTGAAGCTTCCTTAATAAATCGGTCAAAATCGCCACACATTGCTGTTGTAAGCTCCGTACGTGTATGTAAACTAGTGCTTCCAATTCCTTTTAAACATAAAACGCTGTGACATTTTTAAATCCGCAGCACTGCGACAATATCTTATAAGAAGCTTAAATTGAACGATTGTCTGAATTTGTCAAAATTTGTTCATCCAATAAGTAATTCCAAATTCATAAACGACCTTTGAACCGATGTGTCGGACAGGACTAAAAAGTTCAAAGTTTGTAAATAATTGGTGAGAATCAAAAGCTCTTTTAAATAATGGAAATGGTCACAGATGGCATATATGGCGATACGAAACTGCTTTACCTTGATTTAGCTAGGGGAACACACATTTCATCCGTTGAGATAAAAGAAATCTCCATGTGCAACCTTTTTTTCGGAATTGTAACTTTTGCGCAATGCTATCTTACAGTGGAAAATGAGAGGAAAGTGATTTGGAAATCGCACCACTACACACCCAATAGCTTCTTTTTTTATGAGAGAGATTGCTTTCATTGTACAAATTCGCACCGGTGTGACTGTCGATAGTCTCGGGAAAAAAAACTTTTTTTAATTTTTCTATAAAAAACAAACTGTACATCGCTATTTTTCGGCTGATTTTATAAACTTTTGTCAGTTTGTAGTGTAATTATAATAATGGCGATTAGTTTTCGGTAATGGTTGATTAGTGAAATGTATAAATTACCAACCGATTGTTTAGATAATATTCACTTCTCTGTATTCTTATCGGCTGGTGGATAAGGGTATCTAATCGAGGGTGGTATAGAGTCTACTCGTATGGTAGTGCGTTTTTTTACATTTGTATGAGTGTGTTCGTTATTCAGCTGACATTTGCGAATATATTTAAGATTTAATAAATCTGTCATCGATTCCGAGGAACCATGTGGATGAATATTCGAGATCAATCATGTTTTTGGTTTGTGTTTTGTTTAGTTTTTTTAGAGATACCAACTATTGTGCCGTGGATGCTGTCAGCCGTTTCAGCTGGAAAATTGGTCTACGCAGATGAATCCATGGATTCGGGTATTAATAAACGAGGTAAGTGAGAAAAATCTCTCAACGTTCATATTATATTATGTGTATACACATCTATGTATGCCGCCCGATGTTTCCATACGTCTATGTGTGTTGTTTTTAGAAAAGCACAAATGTACATTCTCACATACTTAAGAGAGATATATGGCGTCTGCGTGTAAAAAAACAATAACAAATCATAAATATCATTTAAATGAAAAATGTTTTATGTGTGGCATAAAAAACAAATGTAGAAAAACGAGGGTGGTTTTTATACACACATTTTGTGTGTGCATCAAAATGGGATGAAGGTGTTTTAGACATACATTAAGCGATCAATATTCTTGCATTTTTCTCTTAAAAAACACACTCCGTCATAGGTAATCCAAAATGATATGGATTGTATATCCGTGCCGTACCGATTCCATACTCATTGACGTTAAAATTTGTCTTAGATTGTGGTTAAATTGTGTTTTTATTTGACGTCGATTAGTTGATTTTAGATTTTTTACCAGCCTGTTGTTCAAACTGAACGACTCGTTTTCAATTTTTCAAGAAATCAACATAAATTGTTGTTCTAAATTGGCATTTCTTGAAAAATTAAAAACCGTTCAGTCGACAGGTCTGGTAAAAAATCAAAAATGTTCTAATCGACGTCAATAAAATATGTTCCAAGTTATTGTGACCTTTCATTGTTGCATTGGAAATAATTTCGAATGCAATACGAAGAAAATACGAGCGGAGCACAGAATCCACTTATAGATCCATGTACAACAAACTGCTCTATTGAATGGTTGAAGCCAATATTATTATTTCCATCTTTGTATCGGTATCATTCGAGCCAGAAAGAAAATACATTTAGCCATTTGGATGCTCGGATGCTCCTTTTACAATGTAAGAAGAGATGGTAAAGAGAGAGTTTTCATGCGAAAAATTTATTGGTTAAAAAATAGGGGAGCGTTTCACTGAGGGAAATAGACACACGCAATGGTATACGTATAGGTTGAGTCGAGAATAAAAACCGATTTAATGCATAGACGTGTGGAAAACGTGATTTTCTATCGCTACCTCTGATGGATGTAAGTGAAATTTTGAACCATTTCCTAATTCGGACCGTATGTTTTACATTTTCGGTTTTCATCGGAAAATATTCATTTAAGCGGTAATTACGAATGCTTGTTACGTGTCACTGCAAAATATTTCGTTTGTTTCTCGTTTGATATTTAGAATGAAACATTTTTCTAGCACTAACTAGGACTGTCATTCAGCCTCTTAATGCCTATATAGAGATAGTCCACCTTTTTCCGACTAGTTTAGTTTTTACTTCCCCCCAAAAATTCTTACGTTTTACCATCTTATTCTTCATTTTCGTTACATGACGTGACCACATCATTTTCTCGGCTCAACTTATTGTACACAATATATTGTGCATATGCACAACACAGCTCGTTTACACTCCGTGAAAAATTTACGCTGCACGGCATTTATTTGCAGTCCAGTTTTTTTTTGTTTTAACTCGGCTACAAAATCAAATCTGTATGAGGAACTTCTCAAATCGGAGTTAAGAGGAAGTTCAAGGGGTAGCAAATAGAAATGGATGGAAACGTACGACGAGAGATGGACGGAAACACTGTAAAATGATTAACGATTAACGATTATGTCACGTAAGCTATCAATGGCCTAAGCGGAAAAGTGGAGATGTTAAGCCAGCATAGCTTTTATCATCGTTTTTTGCGAGCAGAGGCAAATATCCTATTTTCCAGAATATTTCGATAGTACTTTAGCCATAGGCCATATGAGAACTTCAGTAAGAACTGACCAACTGCAAGTGAACACAAATCTGTTACTTTGTTTGTTTAAAGAATCGCCTTTTGTTATTTAAATATTTCTATAGTTTGAACCTGGGTGAATATCATCAATTTGAAGGTACTTTGCCCAGACAAACTTCCTGTAAGTGTGCAAAGGAAAGTTTGATTGAAGTACAAACACAACAAAAGAAAACCCTCCCTACCTACTTGACACTTATAAGTAAAAAAGCGAATTCTATCGAAATTCATTCCATTTGAACGGAATATTGCATGATGAAACTAAAGCCGGGGCTCCACAAATATTTTTGGCCGACCGGAATTATTTGTAATTGTCTGATGGGAAAGTTGCGTGATAAGAAAATTGAAACATTTTTTGTTCAATAATTAATCATCGTGTAATTTGTTCAAGTGAAATTTATTGCGAAAACGTTGGACTTTGTGGAGAAATTTTGAGATTTGTTCATTGTGTCTTCGTCATTTTTTATGCCGTACTTTTGACATTTTGTTAAAATGCCTTGCAAGGCATGCATACTTGGGCATTGCATACTGAAAACATTTGTTAATAATCTATAAACAGACCATCAATTACTTCAGGTCGAGCATTTACGAAAGCTCCCAGATTTGACTTACAAAACTTTATGCTATACGATGCTTTCGATACGTTTTGAGAGTCGTTTTACTATTATTTATACTTTGAACTCCCAAAGAATTTTCTTAAAGATTTTCATCTTTCTTCGTTAACCTTTCTGTCTAATGTAGCCTCTCTGATATCCATTGCTGGTTGTATGGATTTCCTTAAATGTACACACTTTCCCAATCAGTTGCTACCTGCTTTCGACCAATTACTGACCTATTTTTATTAAAAAAAGTGTGAAAATTTATGGCATAGAAGACGAGTTGACAAAAACACCTCTGTACATGAACTTTAAAGTGGCGGGAAGGGGCCAGTGCCGGTCAATTTTCTGTCTCGAAGAGACTACTCTACAGATGGTAAATAAAAAATTGCTGCAGATATGAATTCGTAAACCTATGGGTATTTTCCCCTCCTGATTATAAATACAGAAAAAAAATTCTAGCACACGTCTGGATCAGAAGATATACCCGGTTTTAAGTTAAATAAGAATTCCATTAGTGTAAAAGAGATACAACAATATTTGTCTCGCTCACACCAGCTGAATTCCCATTTAACTTAAAAAAGGTCTAGCTCCTGATTCAGACGTCCTAGAAATTAATTTTTTCTGGATTTATAATTAGGAATGTCTCACTGGAGAAGACGGCAGCAGTTTCCCGCAAAATGAGTTATAGGCCCTAACAAGCCCCACTGCTTATCCTTGTCGACTAGACTAAAAACAACATTAAACAATGTACACATAAAACGATGGCGCAAACATTTAAAAACGGCAACAACCAACCGCACATCATCGGAATGAAAATTTCAATAAATTTTTCAATAAGAATGTAATATTTGCTTAAACACGACTGTTAAACTGTTAGGTGATGCATAAAAAAAAACTTTTCAGACTATTTGGCTGTTAGCACCAGTCCGAACCACAGAATAACAAAAATAATAATTATCATTATTATCACCTATGGCATAGTGTCTGTGTCTCTTTCGCCAAAAATATGTTCTTTAATAGTTGAGCTAACCAAATAACGATGACGCTCCTGTCATAGATTCTGTATTATGTATGACGTGTAAAGTAGATATATAGAAAGGATATGTATAAATAGCACGAAACACAACCTCTATACAACTACATCCATTTGATGATACATTTTCATGACGTCTAGTGTGATGTTCACAACCCCAACCGGAAAATGTACAAAAGGTACATGAGGAATGAGAGTTCCATTCGGGTGTTTGCAGACGACACACACCATCAACATTTCACCACCTTGATATTCGTAAGTAAAACGGGAGAACACTCACAGATTTTATGGGAATTATGTGACCTTAATTTGATGTTCATTTTACTAAACGCATGTATCACAAAATTTAGATTGGTTGAAATTTTCTTCCGTTGGAAAATATCATATTTTAAAAGGATTCAACATTAAAATGAATGAATTTTACAACAGCAGAATGGATCCGTGTACGATGTTAACTGATCATTATTGTGTTGCCAAATATAGAATTTTGGGCACGCTCTTGTCGTCATCCATTATGAGCTGATTTATATCCATACGAGTAACATACTACACCCCATTCAGAATGTAAAAGGTTTTCACGTATCCCATATACACGCATAGTTAAGGTTGGTGTTGTGTTGTCATTCATAAGGATAATTTTATAGTGTTTTTATATACACATTAAGTTCATCCCTGTGTATATTCATCAAAATACTTTAAAAAAAAAGTTTCAAAGTGCATACGTAATGAAAAAACAGATTTTCCGGATTTTCCATCACTTTTTTTTTATTATACAATAAAACGAGTATTTTTTGTGCTTTGCGGGGAGGGAGTTCTTTTTTTATATTCATAAGTTGTGCCTCTCTATTTTACAGCTCTATAACGTACAACTTGTTATATTATTTCGAAATGAAAAGTTTTCAGTTAAAGTTTAACACAATCGTAAACAAATTTATGGGCGTTTTTGGCAATATGTCAGCAGTTCTGTGATGTTTTATTTATTTATTTATTTTTAAGGTTAAGCTATATTGAAGTTGGCAGGTTTTCCAACTTTTGATTAAACGAAACATTTAAGGTTTTTGTTTATTTACGTTATTCACGTTTTCTGGAAGGCTCATTCTTCGGGTACTACTTGCACAAGTGAATGGAAAGTTCAATTAACAAATTAAATTTTGTTTGAATTAAAATGTTCATTGTTAATGTACAACATTGGATATTGAAATAATCATTTGTATGCAGGATTACGGCAACATTATCTCAACTTAGTTGTAAACAAAAAAAAAGTTTTCGTTAAGTTTTTTTAGAAGCAGTAAAGCGATTTCGATTTACATTTATTCATAGAATTCCGCTGATAAATTTAACTCGTAGATAAACTGCAAAATAAAAACGGGCCTGCAGACCAGGGCCTATTTTGGAGAAGAAATTATGTGGTTACCGAGGAGCAAAGAGCAAAGTTTTGTAGTCAGAGCGAAGCTAGATACTGTTGTATTGCTGGATTAGGTTGGTCGTAAATTATGTGACGTTTTGTATCGCTGAGGAATACAAAACGGATACAGCACACACAGCTTCATCATATTCAGCTGTTCTTAAAAACTACGTTAGTAACATCGTCAGGCACACACACAGACTCGACTAATCATACAACGACGGTCATTTGACAGGTTGCAACAATTAGTATTTAGATGTGATAGCTGAAACCATCGATATAATATAGGGTAGATAAGTAATGCCAAAGCAACTTTATGCGGAAAGATCACATGAATGCATGTGTAACGTAACTTACGTTTTTATAAAGCGCGCGAAATAATGTCATACAAATGTTGTGATTTGTATTTTTTGCGCTTGTATGTGTGCTATATTTCCGAAATTTTGTCCTTCGTCTCTCATTATCTACAGTATATTATACATATAGATGCCTGAAACATTCACGCAATTTTCTTTTCGATTGTTTGTTGATCCTTTTCCATCATGTTTCTTGTTTTTAGACCCAAAAGAAAAATGTTCGAAGATATCTCCGGACATTCAAACGCTATACTCGTTAATGATACATCAAATGAAAGATATTTACAATACCGATCGACAAAAAAAAAAGTTTATAGAAATCGGATGACCGACTCGTGAGTTAGACCCCTTGGTGTGAACGAGGCACAGTTTTTGCTTGTAGGTCGGCGAAATTTGAACATATTTCGTCTGTTTTCGCTTTATTAGATAGGTATTGACCGTACCAATCAGATAAAAAAAAGTTTATGAAATTATGTTCACCGTGAGCTGGGTCTCTTGGAGTGAGCTCTTACCTGGCTACTCGGCCGTACAGTGAACGTGCAGTATTTTGTCAATATCTCGAGTAAATTTTGCCCGAATTTCATGATTTTTTTTTGTTTGAAAGGTAGTAACGAATGTAAAGCGTCACTACTATTTCCGGTCTCCTAACAAAATGGCTGCCGGCGGCCATATTGTATTTTAGTAAAAGTGATATAAAGTGGGAAAAATTGTACTTAGAGAGTGTCTGTTAACAGAGAAGTAATTGGTTATGTGTGTGGGGTGCTTCAGGCATTCCACATATGGTCATCTATATATAACTATATACAGCTATATTGAGCTATATACAGGCATATAGAGCTATATAATAGCATATTCATCTGTGAAATGTTTATTTATAGTAAAATATAGATAAATATAGTGGTATATAGCTGTTTAAATAGGAATTTATGAAGGTTGACTTCGTACGGGGCTGTCTATATTGCCTCCGGCAATTTATTTGTATTTGATTACAAGGCAAAGAGTGGATAATGTAAGTGATTTTAAAGGGCTAATAGCTTTTCAGTAGAGAAGAGTATCAAGTAAGAGATGTACAGAGTCTCACACTAAAGGCTTTTGATACGAATAGGTGTTTCGTACGGGTCGGCGTTAGCTATGTTTTGATTGAATGTTCGTTACACTGCTTTGTAAACTTTTGACATCCGTGCCTTTATAGGAACAAAGTTTCTAAGACATTTCTTATTGGAATCCGACAAGTTTGCAAATAGTGAGACTAAAACTTGTTATTTTCTTTAACTAAAATAAAGGCCCTGAAGATGACCTACATAATTGTTCAAAACAAAAACAAAGATGACAGTTCGGGGGAGAATATGTTTATTTTCTCACCTCTGAAAACAAGATGAGGGGATGAAGACCCCGTTTAATCCCCTGAACTGTCATTAAACGAAATAACAACAAAACATCATTTTCTCATGGTCTTTTGAGTGAAGAAAATAAAAATTCTTTGCAAATATAAAAAGTACTTTCTACCAAGTCTTTACTTTTGAGTTTAAAACACAACCAATTTATTTATTCAACCTACGGTTTCGATCACAATGTGTCCATCTTCAAGAATCATTTCAAACGCAATCAACTAAGTCAATAACTATACTATTTACATTCCAGACAAGTGCTACTAAACACGAGAAATGCAATTTTATCAGCAGTTGCATGCATCATTTTTCACAATAAAAGTGTATCGAAAGTGCGGCATTTTTGCAATTTTCGTTACTGAGGCTAACACACTAATCACTGCAACGCTGCCAACAATATTACCTACTTTATCTAGACTAGACCATGTATGCATACTCTAACGGATATTTGCCATTAACCCGCGTAATTAAATTGGCTTTTTCAATTCGAAAATGAGATAAAACATGAATGGTGCTTTCGAAACTAGATCAAGAAAATAAACACCTACACTTGGGGTGGCTTGTACTAAGCAAAAGAACAAACGGGGTTTTCTTTCGAAGGGGAGGCCGACGGGAATTCATTGGAGTTTTTGGAATTATTAGTACAAATTCTAGGTTCAATTTAGCCTCCTAGTGTAATTTTACATCGCCTTTCCTTTCCTCAAATTACAACATTCGTAGTTTCCTGTTATGAAAGTAGTATAGGACGACGAAGAAAAAATTCTTTGCAATTTAAATAATTATTCTGGTGACTGCTTCACTCCAGCATTATTTACCGTTCCCCAAAACCAACAGCTTTTGTTGGGTGGATTAACTTTCTTCCGAGCATCTTCCTTTGACAGGGTGAAAATATACTTGTATGCTATCCATTCAACTTATTCTTTACATTGTGTTATCATCCCAATTAAATCATAAAATATAGGAAACCCACAGAGAAAACATAATGAAAAGCTTTGGTGGAAGCGTCGAAAAATAGTGAATTTACATTTTATAATAAATTAATAAAAGTGTTCGCTTGAGTTATGTATAAACGAAATATAATGCTGGAATACCAGATACAGAACTCCGATTCTACACTTTTTCGTTGTTATGTAAATTATTTTTTTTTAAAACAATTTCTATCTTTTCGGAATTTTCGGCTCTTTTGTTTTGAATGTCGGTAAATATGCGGTTGTGGTGTATTTATAGAATACTGTGAGTATGTTCCTTGATGATTCTTGTACAGAAATACTTGCCAGAGCTATGTAAATAACTGAGTATAGACACACTGAAACAGCTAGATGGATGTTCGGTGAAGTGTTCACTGTTATGTTCTTCAAGTGTTGAATAACGCATTAGCTCCGTACAGACTTCTGAATACGATGAATTTGGGTCCCACAACAATTCATAAAAAAAAATTCAAGAATTAAGTATAAGGATTGTAAATGAATTTCGTAATTAAAACTGAATTGTTTTTGTTGTATTGAAATGTTTTGTTAGTCGAAATTAACTGTCAAGGAGTTTGTATAGCTGACGGATTTTATAATTGTGTACTTGTTTCTTCGCTATTGGTAAAATATCTATCTGGAAATTAATTTCCACGATACTGAGAAATTTAACGAATTGTGTTTTGATTTTAATTTTATATTTCGGCCATTGTTTCGATGTTTGTAAAACAATTTCCTCTGATTGATGGACAATCGAGCTTTCCTTTTCAAAACTTTTAATTAATTATCATTTTATCCAGAAAAGTTATTTTACAACAGAAATGTGTATTGTGTATTGCATCCAGATCCAGGGACGGACTAACCATGTGGTGAAATCGATTTCGTCTTTAACTTTTTAGTTAAAATTCCTACAGTGTGTTCAAGTTCATCTTTAGAAAACACAATTTTAGATTTATCAGAGTATTAAAAGTCATTGATGTTCCAAGTCAATTAAAAGCTTCATAGTCTTAGCGAATTCAGATTTTCCGCAAAACATCATTGACTGGAAACACTTAATTGACTAGGAATATCGATGATTTTTAAAACTCTTAAAAACCGAGGGGTTTCTCACTTTGATCACGCAAAATTTTAAACAGCGATTAACCGTGATTATTAGGGATAAAAGACTGTTACACATTAAAAAATCACGATTTGTAGCTGACTGGCGATGTTTGACCTTGTTAATCAGTTGTTAATCACGTTAATCACTGCGTTAATCATGTTAATCAAAAGGAGTGAGCCACACTCGTAAAAAACTGTCAAATGAAGGAAGGACATTTATTAATATAATATTGTTGAGTTGTAAATATAATAATATTATTTGGTTTAAATATAGAGTTGAACCTATGCCGGTTTTACATCTAAATTTTAGGGTTAGTAGATTAATAGTTGATTTTATATAATTCAAGTGATTTGTTTATCATGTAGATTGTACGGAAAAATTATTTAAACAAAAACCTTATCTAGTATTTTTATTCTTACATACTAACTTATAAATAGGGACAAAAATTTGGAATATATTAGAAAAAGTTGATTATATTTCGCGTTGGCTGTTTATTAGTCAATTAAATTGAAAATCAAGTGGTTGTTGGATTGAATACATTTAGATATGAATTTGTTAGTACGAATGGGAATGATATCTCGTATTAGTTTGATATTTTTGTTTTTTTTAGAATGAACCTACTCTATAATTGGCGTCCCTTTAAGTTAATCTTTTTAGGAGAATTCTTTTCTATGCACCTCTTAATAACCAGTCCGACCCTGCGCAGACCGTCAGACACTTTTACGTTGCGGGATCTGAAGAAAATTTTTATTTCTTTTCTTTTGAATCGAATATCGTTCTACGAAAAAATGTTACCGTTTCATCTTCTATTTTAAAAGACGTTCTACGTAATCTATTAAATCTGCCTGCAACTACAATTCTTTGTGCTTTCTAAGCAAGTATATGTGTCAACTGTAACAAAAATAAAAGCATATCTGCAAAAGAGTGTTGATGAAAGGTATAAGATTCTTTGTCGTAGTATTATTGTAGTATTGTAGTTAAGTTAATAAAAACTGTTTTTACTTGTGATGGCTCGATTCAAAGATACTTATATTGTAAATGCAAAAAATTCTTTTGAAAAAAACAAACAAACAAATTTGACCGAAAATATGGGAACGTTGCGAAACAGTGGTATGACATCATATTTTATGTAAAATTATTATTAATTTGACAACTTGATTGCATGCTGTATTATCTCCTAACACCTCTTCTGAAGAGGGCTCTTTGAATATACGAATGCGTCAAATCATTTGAAAAACTTCTTTAACCAGTAAAATTTTTAATGAAAATTACAAACAAAAAACAGTTTTCTAGTTTACATATTTGCATGCATATCATGCCTTTATTATGCTTAAATTATCTATGAAATATACGAATTTTTGACCGAACTATTACCACTCAGTTTTTATAAGGTACACAGTAAACAACCCTATAACATAGTTTTCAAAATTTTTCTAATATAAGCATCACACAACGATTCTACACAAAAAATAAGACGCTTCGTTGGTTTTATGCTTCTCCCACGTATATTTAACGTTCATGGCTCATATATAATATTTACCGTTAAAATTCAATGTCATTTGTATATAATATGGGTCTTGTTATTATTCAGAAAAGTGCACGTATGCCTGTGGCCTTGTATACATTATTTAGATGGCTATCTTGTAATCTAGAAAATCGATGCAACATTTTGATCCTAGCAATAGATATTTTTGTTCACAATTCACAATTTTCTTAATATATTAGATTATTCAGCTACTAGTCGAGTACCTCTAGTTTTGCTGTGCCTCTCGGTGCCTCTCAAAAATATTTTCACGCGCCAAAAATAAAAGTTCTCCGCTTAAAGAATGCGTCTACGATGTGAACAACAGACACAAAATGTACGTGTAACAAGTTTTCGAACGTTCCCAGAAGTCCTTTGTGAGCCTAGAAGGTTATGCTTAATTTCCTCTTACTCCGTTTGCGCTCCGTTTAGCTAACCCACGCCTCATTTTTTTTGTTTAAAACGTAAAAGAAGTGCAAACGGAGCGTAAACGGCGTAAGAGGAAATCAAGTATTAGTATAACACCAGTCATTTGTGTAATCAACAACTAGATCGGAGCTATCGCTTTCGTCGTATATGGCATACTATGCCCAGCATAGAGATAAACAAATCTCATATTCTTGTGGTTTTGCACTTTAACTCGATGTATACACCCTTGGGGATTATCCTCCTTAGAAATTCAGAAATAATGTTAGAGTAGCCTTCCGATTGGCTATTGTCGTTTTGTTGATGATGTGATTGCTCTCCTTACGCCGGCTTTAAGTTTTCCACCTTTGGGTACTATGAACTTTGTGACGAGGATCTTCCATCTTTAGATGGAAAGCGCCTTACCCACTTCCAATTGAATACTGGGAAATTCCAATATTAGAAAAAGTTAAGGAAACAGAGGATATTTTCTGTGTTTTTGCTTCCAAACGACTATTGATTCTCAGAAACTTATCATTATTATTCCCGGTAACTGGTGCTGGTATGTTTGTTTCCCATTCGCCTGAACTCTTTCCGGTAAATTTTATTTTATCTGAAAAAAAGCTTGTCACTAAGGGTTCACTCCCGACACATTGCCCCTATTGTACATTGTAGTTTACAGCAATAAAGCCATCTTGTCGGGACAAATGGTTTTATTATTAATTTCATAATATTTCACATTGCTTTATCTAAAATGTCATGGATTATTTTGTTGTTGATTTCTTTCAGAGTAGGAAACATTTTTGATATATAATCCCGTCATCGAACCGCACGGAATAAGTTATTTTTTCCTTGTGCCAAGTTTGAAAAAGTTTTTTTTTCTTTATGTTTTGTTTTCTATACACACCACAGAGGAATACAAACACATAATTTTTAGTAATTCGTTTATATTATATATAGAAGACGCATGAAAAATGTAAAATGTGTCACGCAGTGCTTACGTACGTTCATATATCTTCTCTCATAAGTACATTTCAGTTAAGCAAGATTCTTGATAAAAAAAAGTCTTCTTCGTAGAAGGATACGGGAGGGTTTAGTTGTCTCTGGATTACATTGAAATGATAAAACTGAAATCATTTACCATAAAAGTTTTCAAATACTATTTCTTTTCGCTTTCTTTATTGTAATTGGCGAGTCTGAACCAGATCTAAATATCCTTAAAAACAGCCCCCTGTGTGTGTGTGTCTGAACATGTCACTATTTGCACATAAAACAGATGACAAGTTCCTTAACACGGGCTGAAAAGTAAATGAAAGTACTCCAGTTTCTCAGAAATGATAAATTTAATTATAATCCACAGTGATATTGCAATGTATATAAATATCAAAAAGTTTTCGTTGCATAAGTACATAGCATAATCTGCATGTGAACAACTATGGAAACTCTACACCCAGCTATAAGCAGGACTCCAACAACTCGTTTGAAGATTTCAATGGCCGAAATTATTCCGAGAGTTGCACTGACGAATTGTATTTACTCTTGCATAAAGTATGTAGAAAGAAAATGCCAATTTTGCCTTTTGACTTTCAGAGAACTTTGTTTTTCAGCATAGACTAAATTAACTTTGACCATTTATCCGTTATTAATTTTATTGCTTCGAGTCAATGATTTTATCGATTCACATGTTAATACCGTACGGGTCTATATATTCTAAATATATATCGGTTTTAGCTTTAGATATCCAGTTATGAAGCCTGATATTAAATTTGCATTCATAATCTCATTTCTTTGAATAAATAGAAGCGAAATTATTCACGTAGCAGAGTTGTTTTTTTTTTTTCATTCATGGTAAGGTATATTATAGTGCTCGGCATTGCTTTCTACTGAAAAAATTGTCAATTTTGTGAAGTCATGAATGCTGCTGGTTATTCGTTTGATATTCTGATACTTTGTTATTCGATCAACGTGAAACAGGAAAAAATTTATTAGTTGATGTCCAGCGCTGTCCATTTGGAATGCCATTTTTGCTTGACCACATACGTATGGAAAGACTAAACGATTTTATGTGATAGATTCAAGACCGTACTGTTATGGTGCAATATGAAAAAGTTGGAGTCTGGGACTTCATTCTGAGAGAATATAAAACAGTATGCTCACTGGGCCATCAAGGTTGCATAGGAGGAGGTTACGTCCATCGCCATAATTTCACTAAGGCCGTATCGCAAAAAAAACATGACAGCTTTCTGTACCTCAAACTGCATTCAAATACAATACTTCAATTAAATTGAAATTGTGCAATAATTTGGTATGAAAATTACCAAGGTTATATACAAGACGGTTGCGCCGATCACTGCGGCAGTTATCGCAAAAATCTACTGAGCTTTGCAGTAATTTTTATACATTTAAATACAATTTCAGTTCAGTAGAAATATCGTACTGAAATGAAGTTTTTTGCGATACGGTCCCAGTGGTGATCGGTACAATCTCCTCATATACAACCTTGTAGTGGGCGGTACATTGGACGAGTCCTTTCAGTTGCTTCGCTCCCGAAATATACCCGCTGTTGGTGTTGTAAGATTGTTAATGAGAACCGCTCTCTATCTTACGGAAACGGTTCAGTTGAAAGTTTCAACTTGAAACATCAAACGTTTTCGTAGTAACAGTTTTTAGGCCATCTTTGTATAATTTCGAACCATTTAAAATCAACTCTAGTAATCCTTGCGCAATGCACAAGTTGCGCATTGTCTTCAAAATTAATAGCCCAAAATCGGACAGAAAAATAAATATTACGCAAGCAGACAGTGTCCTATTTCAGGCCTCCTAATTTTGTAAAGAAAGCTTCTGCGGGTGCTACAGCTGCTTTTGTTACAATGAAAACGTTTGCGTCAATGACGTCAAAATGTTTTGATGTGTTACCTGCTGATCCTGATTAACGTCAAAAACTTCATTCTTTGAAGCAGACGCAATTTGAATCGCTTAAAGTGTTCAAATGACAACAAGATGAATTTGTAAAAAAATAAAAAACGAAAACAAAAAACATCAATTAGGAAATAAAAACAAAATACTCCACCGACCTTTAAATTACAAATCATAACTTAGTCAATTTGGTACAAAATGCTCATTATAAAAGCATCAAATTCATTGCCTTCTATCTCAATGTAATTATTTTACTCCGGTAGCCTTCCTAACTGCTGTTGCTCTGATGCTTTATGACAACAGTCGTGGAGCAATTATTATCATATAACATTGTTAGAACACGCGGTGAATGTTCACTCACATTTTATGTATCACAAAGAGAAAAACGGCAAAGTAATATAGTCACTTAAGATCTGATAGGAGTTCCTTTTTGACAAACGGGACAGAATATAACAATAAAAATCCCGTCATAAATTCAATGGTGTCAGGGTGGGTTTATTTCATTTTATTTTTATTTTTTCTTCTCGTTTTTGCCTTGCGTGCGATATTTATGAGCCTCATGTACTATCTGATGCAGCGATAATGTAGTTTCAGTTTGTTGATTAACTGGCATCGTATGTTATCCGGATGGATGGAAATTAAGCAAATGCAAAAAAATGAATTTATGAATTCGGGCAATTCGGGAGGCTATTTACATTTTTCGTTTGAAGTCATTCTGGCAGATCACTTGAAAATCGTTTTAATTAACAGATGAAAATTTCTTTATTAGTTTTTTTCCCTCGTATTTGTGAATATTTATTAAAATTGACTTTTACAAATATTTTACAATTTTAATACGTAAAGGGCTTGGCCTAGGATTTAACATGGTGGAAGTGGACCCAAAATAGATGTTAAATTTTCCTTGTGCATTACAATTTGTTAAATCAAATAGATAGTTGCTCTTTTAACACTTGTCAACAATGTTTATGTTGCTAACATATTTTCTTCAACAAAACGAAGCCCACTTGTTACTAATACAATTATTACGAAAAACGAACTGATCCGAGTGGATCGTCGAACTCTGGTGGTGACGATAGCAAAGTCAAACGTTTGAGAAGCCCTTCATCCAATGTAGAGGCTTACATGCCACCGAACAAAGCCCTCAAGCCAAATGAGGATCCGGGGTTGGTGAATGCACAAAATCCGCCAACATATAGAGACGTTGCTCTCGAGCCTCTAAACGTTAAAGTTTGCCTTGCCAACGAGCCGCCTGTTGGAAAAGAATTCATAATAATCAGAGACTTTCTCGCCAGTAAAATCGAGGAAGCGATTACGGTACAATCCTTTGTTCCACTGTTCCGTAAGAAGACCAGCAATGACAGTGGTATACAGGGGATAATTACCAACTCCACACCCAACGCAAATCAGTTCAATTTTGGTTCAACCAGAAATCCGTTTGTGGCTAAGAAATCAGTTTCGGCTGGAAAGTCAGCCTGGACTGATAAACCGGCTTCGGCTAGAAAACCGGCTTCGGCTGGAAAACCGGCTTCGGCTGGAAAACCGGCTTCGGCTGGAAAACCGGCTTCGGCTGGAAAACCGGCTTCGGCTGGAAAACCGGCTTCGGCTGGAAAACCGGCTTCAGCTGGAAAACCGGCTTCGGCTGAAAACCGGCTTCGGCTGGAAAACCGGCTTCGGCTGGAAAACCGGCTTCGGCTGGAAAACCGGCTTCGGCTGGAAAACCATCGTCTCATGAAGAGATGGAAGTTGCCTATTCGGCTGCTGGGCTCATCCAACTGGAAGGGTCCGGGTCGAATGGTCATCCTAACCTTTTATAGGAATGGATCCAACAAACCAAGATATAAACAACTTTTCAGCTCCAGGTTTACAGTCTGGCTATGCCGGTACTGCCCTAAAAGTAGCACAAATTAATTTGCTCCACTGCAAAAAAGCCACGTACACCTATTGTCGTGACATCAGAGTGGAGCAGACAAATATATCCCTAATACTAGAACCATGGATTAGGGGTAAGAAAATACATGGTTTCGGGCAATTGCACGATCGTCTGTTTTACCATAAAAAAGGAGTTAGACCAAGGGCAGCTATTCATATCTCCCCGGATATAAATGCACTCGCCTTAAATCAACTCACTGAAGACGACCTAGTAGCGGTAAGGATATGTATAAGTCAAACGGAAGGAGGAGATTTTGTTGTTGTCTCAGTTTACCTACCATTTGACTCACCACTTCCTCTCCCCGGCCCAGCGCTGGAAAAGGTTGTAGAATTTTGTAGGCAAGATCGCATTCCACTTCTGATTGGGATGGACTCAAACTCACATCACAAGATATGGGGCAGTTCAAACATAAATCGAAGAGGAGAGGATCTTCTGCAATACCTGATGTCGACGAATCTCCTTGTCCTAAACAGAGGCAATAGGCCGACCTTTGTTAACGCAGTCAGGAAAGAATGCATTGATGTGACGTTGGCGTCTAGCGGTCTGCTTGCAGAATCCGTTCGCTCTTGGAGGGTTACTGACGAGGAAACTTTTTCAGATCATAAACTGATCAGGTTTGACATAAGCGGTGGGCTTCCGCGCGGAGTACCATTTCGTAATCCGAGAAAGACGGACTGGGATCTGTATAGGCAACGGCTGGGGGAAAACCTGCAAGCTTTGCCGCAGGCGGATAGGTATCTGACAAGGGCTAGTCTAGAAGAGGCGAATGAGAGGTGTACAGCCGCCATCGTAGAGGCTTTTGAGTCTGCCTGCCCTCTTAGGAATCCTAGACCACTGTACAAAAATGGATTGTGGAGTAATGAACTTGACAAGAAGAAGAAAGAGCTGAGGAAAGCCTGGAATCGGGCCGGTAAATCGAACCGGTATCAGGAAGAAAACAAGTCGAGGTATAGGGAACTTCTCAAAGAGTACAACCAGGCCCAGGAAGATCTGAAGGAAAGTAGTAAGAGAAAGTTCTTTGAGGAAGCTAACTCCATTCCGAGCTATGCCCGTATACACAACCTCTTGGCGAAGGATAAAACGGCTCAGGTTGGCTCTCTTTTGAAACCTGATGGTACGTTTACCCGAGATAGTAGAGAGACAGCTGAGCATCTGCTTAGGACTCACTTTCCGGGAAGCGCCCACCTATAAGAGGAAGAGAATCAGGTTTCAGAAGCTCCGGAACCGGTGCCTTCGCGTAGAGACTGGTCGTTTGCGGAAAGGCTTACTAAGAAGGGTAAAGTCAAGTTGGCTATTTTCAGGTTTTTCTCGTTTAAGTCGGCTGGCCTGGATGGAGTGTTTCCAGCCCTTCTCAAAGAAGGTATAGATCTTTTGCTTGACAGGTTGAGGAGCATTTTTAGAAGCTCAATTGCTCTGAGCTATATTCCCAGGCTTTGGGAAAAAGTCAGAGTCGCTTTTATTCCGAAACCAGGTAAAGCCTCGCACTGTGAAGCAAAGGATTTCCGCCCGATTAGCCTTGCGTCTTTTCTGCTGAAAACGCTGGAGAGATTGTTGGACTATTATGTGAGAGGGGAAGTGCTTAAAAGATATCCGCTCCATGCGAATCAACACGCGTACCAGGTGGGGAAGTCGACAGACACTGCCTTACATCAGTTAACCCATAAGATTGAGAGTATGCTTAAGAATGGTAAAGTTGCTCTAGGTTGTTTTATGGATATCGAAGGAGCTTTCGATAATACTGAGTTCGAAGTCATCACGAAGGCTGCTAGAGATAGGGAGATGGATGATCTGGCCATTCGGTGGATAGTGAATATGCTGAGAGGTAGAACTGTCGAAGCTACCATTTGCGGGACGACTATGAAACTGGGGGTCACAAGGGGTTGCCCACAAGGTGGAATTCTATCCCCGACTCTCTGGTGCATGGTCATCGATTCGCTACTGGTTCAGCTCAACGATTCTGGTTTGTTTACTCAAGGCTATTCAGATGATGTTGCCACTATCATATCCGGAGATTTCGTTGACACGGTCGGTGATCTGATGAGGACTGCTATGAAATTGATTGAGGAGTGGTGCCTTAGGAATAATTTGAGAGTGAATCCTGTTAAGACCAAGATTGTGTTCTTCAGTAAGAGAAGAGATGAAGCCTCTGTGGCTTTAGGCCGGTTTAGCATTTTCGGTACGAGTGTTGACCTGATGCCCTCAGTTAAGTACCTAGGAGTGATCTTTGATCATAAACTTACGTGGAAATTGCATCTAGAGCAAAAGCTCAGTAAGTGTGTCGGTATCTTCTGGCTATGTAGGAATGCTTTTGGAAAAACGTGGGGACTCTCCCCGAATGCCATCTGGTGGTTGTATACAGCTGTCGTCAGACCCATTCTGTGTCATGGCTGTCTGGTCTGGTGGCCGAGAGTAGATATACAGGCAACTAAAAAGAGGCTAGATATGCTTCAAAGATTAGCTTGTCTCTGCGTGACTGGAGCGAAGAGCTCAACAGCGACGATGTCGTTAGAGACGCTGCTTTTTCTGCCGCCTTTGGATCTTTTTGTCAAGTCCGTGGCTTTCAATTCCTCTGCTAATGTACGTAATAATGGTTGGTGGTCCTCAGCGAGTGATACAGGCCACGCCTCAATCGTTAATCTGATCGATGACGATCGTCTGAAAATGCCCAGCGACCAGATTAGGGCAGAGTATATGTTAGACGATAATTTTGATTGGCTTATTCCAACAGAAGATGAATGGCTGGTAGAAGGAGGTGTCTATCCTCCCTCTAGTAACGTGGTTTGTTTTACTGACGGATCCAAGAAGGATGGTCTAACGGGAGCGGGTTATCTGTGCGATTATCTGGGCCTAGAGCGCAGTCTGTCAACTGGCTATATTGCCTCAGTATTTCAGACAGAGTTGTTTGCCATCTCAGAGGTTTGTGCAGAAATGCAGTGTAATAACGTATCCAATGAGGATATATATATCTGTATCTGTACCGACAGTCAATCCGCGATTCCCTATGTTAGGTCAAGAACTGTTCTAGACTGTAAGGTTGCACTGAATGCCCTTGGGGTGTCCAACTCGGTTACGATCCTCTGGGTACCTGGTCATAAAGGTATTGCGGGAAATGAAAGAGCCGATCTCCTGGCAAATAAAGGAGCGGAGTCAGACTTTATTGGACCGGAGCCGATGTTTGGAATAACTGCGTCCACCAGAAAGGCCATTGTAAAGGAATGGTTGCTTCGGGAACACAAAAAGAGATGGCAGCAATATGAAGGAGCCAGACACACAAAGATTTTCTGTAGGAGCCCATCATTGAATTTGAGGAAGTCCCTCTTAGATCTGAAAAGGAGTGATATCAAGAGAATTGTCGAAGCTGTTTCAGACCATGGGGAATTAAACAAGCATCTCTTTGACATCGGTCACGCTGATAGCCCTAGATGTCTCTGTGGACGTGGTGAAGAGACCGGATACCACGTGATAAGCGACTGTCCGAGGTATAGATATTTCAGGAGAGCGTTTCTAGGCAAACCAGAACTTTCTGGTCTGGACCTAGATGTCAGTTCCATGGATTTAACCAATCTGGCTGTTTTTCTTAAGAAAACCGGTAGGTTCCCATGAATGTAAACTCCCTGTTGGGTCTCTCACTTCCATTTGGCCTCGCCCCCTTGTAAGGACCAGTTCCGATTCCTGACACGTCACATTGATGTATCTATCTACGGATTTACGTTTCAAAGCTTTTACTAATTCGATTTCTCTTTGCTACAAATGCACAGGTTTTTGACATTGTATTCTTTATTTTACTTTGATTTTGATGTATGTTTACGAGCGCTTAGCTCAACCTCTTTGTATTATTTTGCGTACGTTAAATAAACAAGGAAGGGGACTAGTACAAAGGATCATTGATCCAGGTGCTGTCTTAACTCTCGGGTTGAGAATCCCCAAAATCCTAATCTAATCTAATCTACTAATACAATTATTACGAAAAACGAACTGATCCAAGTTGGATCATCCAACAGATCAAAATAGTTTCTATATTTGACTTGTTTGGCACCATAACCTGGGCGCTTTGAAATTCTTTGTATCATTTAGTGAACGTGTCAGGTCAACTGGTCAACACCCGTACAGTTCCATAAAAGAGATCTACCCTTATCTCATGTATGTCAACCATAAAATCATATACGTGCAGGTTGTTATGTCGTACTCATTTCTCGAATTATTCGAAAGTTTTTCGAATTTTTTTATCTCATGTGATTGAGCAAGGCAATAAGTGACCCGGAAAATTCTTAACCTCCTTTAAAGGTGTGTAAGTGTGTCGACTCCAGTTTAGAATTTCCAGCTAAACTTGGAATGATACGTCGACTGGATGTTGATGATATAATGAGGGGATTTAAACAGTTTGCAGGGCAGTGCCCTTATTTATTAAAATCGGTTTAAAATTTCTGGTGTGAGCTGATATTACCTAGTGTATATCGCCGCTATCGTGGAGAAACCAAATTCGTATCAAAATGTCAGTGAAATTTAGACATGAATATGCTTCAGCTGGTCATACAAACAAAAGCGCTTATACTATGTTTTTATACGGGTGAAATGGTTGCACGCACGTGTGTGATACAACAGTATTTTGACGTATGATCGGTTTTGTTTGTTTGAATTAGCCAGCCGAAAAACAACTGAAGCATATTCATGTCTAAATTTCACTGGTGTTTACTGTAATGAAGAATAAAATTAAAATATTTCCAGCACGCAGATCATTCAATTAAATATTGCGTTGTCTTGCGGCCAGAAAATGCGACATTACTGTCTTGCTCAAATACGGTTTTTCGAATTTTCTGGTCACAAGACAAGAGAGTACTGTACTGTCTTGCTGGGAAATATTTTGTTGAGACGTGTGGGATGCATTCTTCGGTTATTTTTACGAGCAAAACGTTTCGTCTAATGAGTTCGGTTCTGTCATCAATATCTTCTGTTCGGGTGATATTACACCTACAGATTATTTTTGAATTGATTTGAGTAAATTGGCAAAAGTTTAATCCATTTTCATCAAGTTTACGTTCGTATACGCAACATTTCAATCAAAATGAAACTCATATTTCTTCGTTTTAGGTCAATAAATACAATTTAATGCCACTCATGAGAGCATGAAATATATTTCAAGTTGTCGTTCTTATTCATAGAGAAGGTAATCAAAATGGTAAATTGAAAAAATATCAAATACAAAGGTACACCAATTCTCCGGAATCAGCAACTACGAAAAATCTCATAACCACTAAATTATATTTGCATATGAAAGCTTATTGTCAATTCAAAAGAAAAATAAAATTGGAAATTTTATTGAGTGTATACGTTCGACCTTCGGTTCTTGTGTTCACTATATATAGTAGTATACATAAACATACACACCAGTATGTGTAGTAGCAGCAGCAGCATTCACCTTTTTCGTTTGACAAAAAATAATATCAAAGTATGTTATATCGAACAAGTGAATTGAATGGAATATTCATGAACAATTTTCTCTGAAAAAAAAAACAGAGTCTGGTTACTTAAATAAATGACATTCAATGCGTATTCGAGATTACTTTCGAAATAGAGTACCATGACATCGAAGACGTTGATTCATCAGAGATTGACATTGGTACAAACTGAGACTATTGTTTTCGTAAATAATAGAAAAATATGTAGCCAGCCAGCCAGTCAGCGTACCGATTACATTCTGTTTGACATTTATTTGAATTGAATAATATTTTAGAATTTGTAAATTTTCCATAGAACGCTTTTCATAAAATATTGCAGACACAAGAAGTCACAGCCATTGTATGAAATAAATGAAAAAGTTGAACGTTATTGCTAGAGGCTAGCAGTTCATTTTGGTTGATAATCTTGACAATTTTGACATTAAAAAACCATTTAAAAGAAAAAAGAACGTTTTCGTTCATAATGGAAAATTTTTATAAATCGCACCCAATAGTAAATTACAGCAGGGCTCATGTAAATGACGTATAACATAAATGCGAGTTATTGCTATATCCGAGCCGAAGGTGAGGTGCCGTTATCACACTTATGGTGTAGCCATTCATATGAGCACTTCTTTATTCTGCTTTAACATTATAGGTTGTTGAAAACAACAACCATAAATTTTGTAGTCATTCCGCAAACGAAATTAGGGACTATGAGACAGTTGTAATATTGAATATCCGACTATATACCGAGTGTGTCGAGGAATCTGGCACACGAAAGAGATATGTGGACATTTTTTAATCAAATTTTCGCTAATCTGCAGAATCATTTTCAATAAATAAATATATGCTAGGACGTTTCTACACTCGATTTGCGCTTTCATATGACACTTTCGAAAGTAGAAATTGAATGCAAGTTCTCTCGTTACGTGGTCTAACAATTCATTGTTTTGGAAACGTGTGCCAAATGCATGCTTGAGGAGAAAATAGCCCACTTCAGATTTTTATGGTGTGCCAAATTACTCTACCTCATACCAACAGAAAAACCTACATGGCAATGCATACGCGATGTAAACTCAACCGGTTGTATCATGTTAAATCACAATACAGAAGTGCGATTACGGCACCTCACCTTCGATTCGGATACCACAATGATTCGCACTAATGTTACACCCCGTTTACACGAGCACTGCAGTAATCTACTAATAATTAATAGGTTATTTGGGCTGCATGGTGGGCTATTTCAAATCAACTTTGCTTTTCAAACCATGCGTTTTGTTCGATGTTTTGTTTTAAAATTAGAACCGTATAAACATACTGCATCAATATGGAACATTCGCGTGCGACTCGCTCTCGCTTACCTATTTCCCATTGGCATAACATGAACATTCGTTCCGAAAATTGCAGTTATAATGAAAAGGTTTTTATTTTTCTCAGATCCAAATGTTTCACTTGATATTGCTTTGTTAGCAAATCGGCCTCCGTAATTTACACTGACGTAGAGCGTTGCATTATTTCTTCTTTGAATACTCAGTCAGATTAACAACTTAATAACATAATTACCATTATAATAACATTTGAATAATTACACCGAAAAGGAAGAAAACTTAATGAAACTGATCTAGCATCACTAGCTAACGCAATTCCCCACAATGATCATCGAAATTTAGGATTCTGACCTATTATAAAAAAAACCTGCTTTCAGCAAGACTAAGATGAGTATTAGCCCTACTCACATTAAAAAAAATTGGGTTCAGATCTATCGGAAGAATGTCGATTTCGTTTCTCAGAAACAATTCTTTGTCAAGAATTTGTTCTAGAGAATTGTTTAGTGTCCGATAATGAAACGAAATCGACATTCCTCCGAAGGATCTGAACCAAATTTTTTTAACGAGAGTAGGGCTAATGAGTATATAGCATGTTTGCACAGAATGTATTTTTACTATTTTACTCGATTATTTTAGCGTAAAAGTTTGACCAAGTATCAATGTGAAGTTTCCAAACAAATTCTGAAAGATGATATTTTCAGCTTAAAGTGAATGATTTAATTTAAACTTTAAAGCTATTGCTTCTCTTCAATTTGAAAAACAAAATCGATAACTTCTTGGTCACTTTTTATTTCTGATTCTATCATGAGTTTGTGAAAACTAACTTTTTTTTTTTTAAATAAATTTTTCACTTTTTCCCTTTTTTTAACCGAAATTGGAAAAAATTGCAACGACGAAATAGATTGCTACTGTTGACAGTGACTATAGACTAAAATAAAACCATGGAGTCTAGATTATGATGTTCGTAAAGCTAAAGTATGAAAGCGATATTATGTACTATTGGGTCATTGCACGCGTATGGTTTGGACACTTTTTTTAATATTTATAAGACTTTCCTAGAGCTGTCCGAAAATTCCGAGCAGTCCCACATTTTATCCGATTTTAATACTGTCAGATTAAATTTTCTCAGCACTTTCTCTCCCGTGGGGAGAACTGCATTTTTCTCACGTGAACTATCACTCTATTTTCGATCTAAGAGTGGTTCGCCAAACGTTTGTGTCCGGGTTCGGACTCAACTACCTAAGCTTGAATTCTTGCACAATGTGCTAATACGACATTAAGTTTGCTTATTTAGGACTCCTAAATTAGGATATTTTTGATTTACAAAGGTACACAGTCAACAATGTCCATTTTTTACATTCTGTGTAATTTCCAGTCTACTAAACTTCCTTCGATCATATTTTTTCTTTGTTCAAGTATATATAGTAAAAATGGTGTACTGAAACTGCAATTGAAATCAATCAAATCTTTAAAAAAACCGTCAGTCAAGTGACTTGACCCACCCACGAAGTGGTGCCTGGTACATACTAGCTAAAAAATATTTATTTTGACTTTTTTCCTCGGGTTTCTATATCGATAATGATATTTTTATCTTAATTTCGTAGACGTTTACAATTCTAAAGTGTACGTGCTTATCAAAAATCCAAATTTCCAGAAATTTTATCAAAATAGAAAGCCATCTCTTCAAACATTGAAGGAACAAAGAGATATTCATCAAACAATATCATATTTACATGAAAATAATTTTGGTATTTCCTTTGTGCCTTTCAATCAAGGAAAGGAAGAAAAAAAATGATACCAACCTACCCTCATTTATTAAAATGTAACATATATGAAAACCTTTCAAATTTCCATCAAATCGCTTCCGTTTAGCATATCGTGAGGCAAAAATTGATATATCGTCTCCATGCTTTTCGTGACTGTGTATTGTATTCGGTATAGATACCTCACAGATCCTTTATACATTATTTTTGATAAGACTCTTTGTAGGGCTCCGGTATAGACTTCAAGAGAACCAATTTTCTGTGTAATATGTTTATAGATAGAGTCAAGTTTTTCTTTTTCTTAACTGACAAATTAAATATAAAAAAAGGAAAAAAAAAGAATGTATCAAAGACAGAGTAAAAATAGCTGCCATATTTGGCGTGCGTATCACTTTTAATGTTCGTTGATGACAAGCAAAATTCGCATATCTGATGAATTCAATACGTTTATGCTTCAGGCAAAAATATAACCTGTGCCTCGTGATAATCCAAAAAAAATTGAAAGCTTTTTTGTTTTGGTATAACTGATTCTCTGCGAGCTAAATGACGTAGGGTAACTATAACTATGTCAAATATGAGGATCGAACGACAGCCTTTTAAATTCGAAAGTCCATGACGTTCCATCGTCATTTCTGTTGTCGTTTTTATCTATGACAATTATATATTTCGCTTCTGTTCTTGTTCATTCTTCTCTCCATCCGGTGTTCTGTCGAATTTTCTTTTTCGACATTTTATGGAATAATAGTGTACCGTGTTCTCAGTCCGTCGTAAACTATCTTTTCCGATTTGGCATTTGCTGGCTCAAAATGACAACACAAAAATGTAGAAATTGACAAAACCATTAAGATTGGAACATCAAGAAGCGTGACATATTGGAACTCTTTCCTTGGCTAAACGTTACATTCTAAACATAAATTATATGGTAAGGAAACTACTAAAGGTATGGAAGCACATACTAGAATAGGATTTCAAGAAAAAATGATGTGGAAGACACTCTGAAAACTTTTACATTCTGGATGTAATGTCATTATATATTTTGACGGTGCAATCTCGACAATCTACATTGTTATTATTTAGAGTGCACATTCGAGTCAAACAAATTAGAAGTGTTGTGCATCAACCGGTTTTTTTATACGAACAATTCTTTTCAGATTTTTTTTAGCGTAATATGTCTGAGGGAAAAATAGATTTACCACCATTATATTAATGTTGCGTCATCATATATACAACTGTATGTTATTATGCTACAGAGTACAAAATACTTGACAAATTATTGCTCTTACAACATAAAAAATATGAAAAATAACAAATTAACAGAAAAGGGTCCTCCACAATTTATTTCGCTGGATGTTCGACAAACAAAAATTTATTCTGCAAACTCATTTTTAATGAAAAATTTTACAACAAAAAAATTGATGTCACCATATTGAATAGAGCTTAAATAATTTATTAATGGTTTACTAATTAATCACACTTTGTCATTACTCGTTTGGAAATACGTAGGCAATATATTTTCTGGTTTTAATATTTTCACAAACCGAATACTCAAATATATTTGGTGTGGGGTTTAGGCATAATTTCGGTCTACAATCACAGTGAATGAATACAAAAAAAAATAGTTTTTTTCCACATACGTATAGTATATGATCAAATTCTATTCTCAAAACAAAATCATTTATTCTGC
Source organism: Bradysia coprophila (assembly GCF_014529535.1). Lineage (NCBI taxonomy): Eukaryota > Metazoa > Arthropoda > Insecta > Diptera > Sciaridae > Bradysia > Bradysia coprophila. Next base: position 1,340,539 of record NW_023503302.1, on the reverse strand, counting down.
TCGGTCAACATTCACAACAAAATTCATAAATTCCTGTTTCCTGTATCCAGAGCCTACTCTTGAGAATTTGAATTCAATTTGACCTATATTTTTCTTCATTTAGTCAAAAAAAATCCATCATTGCTGCTGGGAAAGGTCGATTTACAGAATGTCTTGGCCAAAACTAAATCACTAAGTAAAATGTTTGTTTACGAATCGAGGAACCCCGAATACATTTTAGAAGATGGAAAAATCGTAGGACGTCTGAAATACACTCAAAATTACCGTTCCCATTCAACTAATTCAGAAATTACATGGAATTTCCCAAAGCACGAAAGATACAAGTCTAGGACTTTTGTTCAATTATTCTCAACCAACATCGAAAAGATGCTGCTTTTTAATGTTGTATTACTTTCTGAAGGTTTTTAAACGCTGTAAAACTTGCCGAAAATGGACTCTGACTGTACTACTGACGGCAAACCTATTCCTACTTGAACCTATTCCGTCAGATGTGGTATCGTAAGTCGACTTATTGGACTGGCCACTGTAAGACCTCTATCCATACAAGATGTACCGAGACATATGGCTCACAATTTTAAGCTTATAAAAGACGACTAATAATACACAACATTTTCCCAGTGTAGCATCAACACATGTACATCGAAAACGTCCCTATGCATCAAAAACATATCTGGCTGGCAATCGTAAGAAATTCATATTTTCTTTTTTTAAATGTGAAAAAGTTCACGAGCAATATTTTAAATGCTATCCGAATAACACCAGTATTGAGAAAAAGCCTTTTGCTGGTTAAAAAATGCTTTTAGTAAGCGGACGTATCCATGCGCTCTCGACTATTGTGTTTATAGCACGACAAAATGATTTATGAAAACGCGAAATTACAAGACAAATTGTCTTAGGGATTTAGTTCGTATAATATAACGTTGGTATACGTTATATATACAATACACAATACATGTACTTTTTGCGCTACACCAATGTTTATATATTCTTCTCTTTTACAGTATACGTGTTTAACATAAAAACGTTTTTATTTTTAGTGTCCATTTTATGAAGAAAAAAAATCTTTGTGTTACATATGCGATACGGTGATACCTCTCTGGTTTGGTCTATAGCGAAGAATATTTTTGTTTCCACGCGGTGTGCTGTCCGCACATAATAGTAAAATCTACACACAGTGTGGGGAAAAATATGTTGGTATAGGTGTAATATTTTTCAAAATTTTCTGTATTATCCCTGACAACCTCAATTATCCCTAATTCATTTTAAGCGAGAAAAATTGTTATATTTTGTTATTACGTTGAACAATATAATAGCAATTCCGTTCATTTCAGCTGACATCATTCAGAACATAATTCTTCCAAACAGACTTCCATTTATTAATTATGTTTCAGGGTAAAGTATGACGTGTAAAGAGAATAAATCTTACCTGTAAAGTTTACATTATTGTTGCAATACAAAAAAAAATTAATTAATTTCCGAGAATGAATGAGAGAGTTGCAAATCCAATCCAAATAAATGATACCAAACATGAAGATTCGTAGCTTCTGAACATTTAAGCCACCATTTCCATTATTATTATATTTTCAAAAAAAACTCCAGAGTTTGAACGATGTCTGACAAAGAAGAGACGTTGCAAAAATGAAACAACTCTTAAAGTTGGCACCCCTCTTGCGAAGTTCGTGGTATTTAATGCAAAAGTCGGAATTTTACAGTAATTATTAGTAATCGCATTGAAATATATCAACTTTTGGCATTCCGTCGGTTTTATAATACTAACTCTATAATAATATAGATAAGAGCCCCATTCATACAACGATACGAGATAATCATTTTCGAAATTCACTATTCCAATACCATTTCGTCCAGCGGACAATTTCCACGATTGTACCGAATCAACAGAGCGAGCGAGCGAGCAGCAGAAGAAAAAAAATTGAATGTTTTTTATATTTATGACATGCCGAAGGGTATTTTGGAAGAGCGTATTATATTATCTGCTCGTACCTTTCATCCTTTGATTTCCATTAAATGAAATATGCTGCTGTTCTAGATTGATATTGAGAAGTGCTCAAGGGTGCCTTCCAACATTTACTCAGAGTTAATTTCTCGCATTTAAGAATAATATATAAGCATTTTCGTATACCGTATATATAGTGGTTGTTCTTGACACAATTTCCCGCTTAACTGTTATACGCGTCTGTGACTTGAAAAACTGAAATAAATACGTTTGCACCTCTTGCAAATCTGTTGTCAACTGGTTTTTTTTTGTATATAGTCGACAATATAATTTTAAGTTTGCGATTTAAGTTATCCATTTGTTGGTGCATTCGACAACGCTTTTTTTATAGATATAGGATATACAGATTTTCTTTTGTCAACGTGACAATTATTATTTCGCCTAATTTTTCGAATTATTTTGAACAATGAAAGGAAAATTGCTGTTTATTGCGACATCATGCAATTTAGACAATTAATTATCTTTTTAGTAAAATAAATGAACGAGCCTGAGCAAGGACACTACAGTACAGTATCAAACTTCCCACTTGACAAAATAAAAATTTGGAAGCAGGCAGGTACTATTCTTTTTAATGCGTGTGTGAGAACCCACTTTCCTTCCCAAAAACTGTTGTTCGCACAAGCAGATAAACATTTTTTTCCTGTAAGAAATTTATTAACCTAACACTACAATTTTAATCCTTTTAATCCCCATTATGATTCGTCTTATAGAAGTGAAGTTTGTGCCTTACGCACGTAATGAACTTTTCTTTTACCAACAAATGTAGATTTCAACGTAGTCCAATCCATTAAAGGTGTATACACACACACCAAGTGTTAATTGATATTGTTTAGGATATTTTCAAGTATAATTTTAGACAATAATAGACAATGATAGAGGGTGTGAATATGATGTACTGTGCAAGCGGCCAAAATCGTCGTTTTAGCTGTTTTATTTTTTAATCACTCGACTCACAATGAGAAAATCGGTTCGCAAGAAATTAGCAGTAACAGATCTTCATACGAAGTTAATCACTTCTAACTTTACTTTTAGAAAATTAAAAGCAGACACAAGAAGAACTGGTATAGGTCTCGTCAAACTGTGTAATTATTTAATAGCAACGCGAAATGACTAACACTGTTCGAATCATCGCTCATATACTGAACAGTCCAAATTATATCCGACACCTGAATCGTATACAGCGAAACATGTCATACGGTTGTACCTCAAATACGAACGAATTTTTTAGCAACCAGTCTATTGACGAGTGAAAGAGATCGTACGGAAGGAAAAATATAATCTTCACCTATAGGCACTCATTGGTCTGGAGGCCTAAAATGTTGAACTCGATTTTTTTTGTAGAATTTAAAGGTTTAGGTATCGGGAGCGAGGCATCGAATGCGTTGGTTAGAGCAGTAAAAAAGATGTACAGCATACTTCTCCTCTTATGTACACTCACGGAATTTTGAAAACCGACACATTTTCTGTTTTGAGGTTTACTGGTTTTTTGTGAATTTTGCCTGTATTTTTATATGGAGAAATCAAAAACTCAAGTAAAAACAGATAAAAACAGAAAATGTGTCCGTTTTCAAAATTCCGTGTGTGTACATGGAAAGTGATAACAAAAATCGTGCTAAGGCAAGAATTTATAAGTAGATTGTACAAGCTGATACATAGAAAACGATTTAATTTTTTTTGTCCAAAAAATCATCAATTGCCAATAACAAGCTCCATGGCTTTAAACAATTGTCAAGTCCATTTATTGTCTAATTTAGATATGAAGTAAATATCGCACTTTTTTTATATTAACAAGTCATATAGTTAAGTACCGATCAGAATGGGAATGATCAATATATTCCAGTGATCAGGAAATATCCGAATGATTTTCGAACATGCTTATTAAACTTTACGTACGAATGTGCTGCGATTTTTCTTTTGCATTGTAATTTCTTTTTACTGTTAAATTAATGGATAGACGAGAAAATGGAAAATTGGAGATTATTCGGTACGAGTATCAAGTAAATCAGCTAATAAGATTAAAGAGTAGAATTTTCTTAACTTGCCGTTTTATGCCAGAGCATGTTTTTGTTCACTATAAAAAAAAAGTTGCATCACGTTTCTCAAAGACTTGAAGTAAAAGAAAAAATCGAAAAATTAAAAGACAAAAAATGAACAACAAACAATTGAAATATTTACACGGTACTCAAATCACTCTTAAATTTAAATGTTTTTCTAGCAGCATATTTACGATCTCGCTGAAAAGGTTACTTCTGCGTTCAATGAAAACTTTTGTTTCGCTGAAATGGTTACTTCTGCGTTCAATGGAAATTCTTTACAATGGATTTATAATTAATCTATACTTTTTATTCCGCTATATTGGGCATCCTCTCAGATTTTCTTATTTTCCTTATCTGCTGCCTAAACAAACAAATTCAATTTGAAAAATTTGTGTGTACCTCCTGAACATATATATTTCTATGTATATTGAAGACAAATACATATTCTATTTATGTTTTGTCAACACGTTTGAGTAAACATATAAAAAGCATTAGTTTTATCTCTATATATCAAACATGCTTCCGAATAAATTTGATTTCGAATGGTGACGAGAAAACAGGAAAAAAAGTATCCAGAGTTGTTTTTATTCGATTTTTTTTCCCCCGTACAGGGGTGTAACTTAGAACAATTTTTATTGTCGCTGCTTAGAACATTTTTGATTTTTGTACCAGCCCTGTTGAATGTCGTTCAAAAACATCGAATCGTTTTTTAATTTTCTGAATGTCAGCTCATTACCGACAATACCACAACATGTACCGAAATATTTTTTGAACCGGTGGGTGGCGAATTAAAGTCGCATTTGCGTCCAGTTCTCCCAATTAATTTAATTAAAATCTGATTCTTATTGTAAAAAAAAACTTGGAACGAGCCGAACAATTCTTATGATCTGGAATTTTGATTACCCAACGCAGATCCAGTCAAATAAATCGACAAACATTTTAAATGCAAATTTAACCGATTTCTGTGATACAATTGGAAATTCCAGATCATACGAATTGTTCGGTTCGTTCCGAGGTTTTTTTAAAAAATAATATCAAATTTTTATTAATTTAATTAAAGAAGTAGAAGCGCTTAACGAGTATTTTTCTAGCAGACCAACTGGTAATCGGTTGGTAATGGTAATGGTAATTTACGTGGTTACAGCCAGTGCATACACTGAAATTCAACTTGACAAAACCAAAATCTGCCTTTTTCCCATGTCGTTCGTTAATGTTATAGTTTTCGGCAACAACGATTTTCTGTTATAGTAACTTTTAATTGTCTTCGGCAATTGCCTAACATCGATGGTATTTTACGACAATTTTTATGGTAAAGTGGTACACCCATGGTACAAAGGCAATGTTATTTAAAATAAGGATACAGTTTTGTGTTTACTCGTTTTGAAAGCATCATCAACATTTACACCCATCGCAACGGCATACATCCATACATAAAACACTGTAAAACTGCTTGGGAAATAGGACTAAATTGAAAACAATAGTAAATATAAAATAATCAGCCGTATTTACAAAATGTGTGAAAATAATGGAGTTTTCGGGCGATTTCTTTTCGGTGAATTACAAGCTCATTCGACCAAAAACGTTTAAATTGTAAGTTACAAAATTACCTTCGAAACCCTTTTTTTGATGCGTTGAAGGATGAAAACACACTGTCAATACAATTATGTTGCGTTTTACATTGTTCGGCCTTTGGCGAATATCGGATTACAATAGAAAGCGCAGCAACATGTCATTTTCAGCAATTCAAATTTAACAGCAGTGTCTTCCATTGTTTGACGTTCGCTACGAATCGGATTGCAATGGAAAATGCAGCATAATCTCGATCTCAACGACGTTAAATTGGTCGTTAAGGCCAGATGAAAGTGTTTACTATCGCAAAATTTGTAAACAAATTCACCTGGCCTTAAGGTATAAGGTTGTCAACAATCAAGTGTTTGCTTTTTTTGGGCATCCACTTTTCAAAATCCTTGTGTCTCAAAAAAACTTAGATCAAACAAGTCCTCATTTTCCTCATTTTGATAAATTCTGACAAAATGGTGGAAAAATATTGAGTAACGAAAATACATTTTATAGAGATGTACAAGTCATTGGGAAATGACAGGACAGTTTCCCGAAAATGTATGAAAAATTTTATCACAAAAATTCACCGAAAAAGTTCAAAGAAACTCACCGCTTATGCTTTCCATTGTATTCGGGCATAGTCTCTTTAGGTCGCCAAGGCATATTTGAACACTAAACACTTTTTACTCGATGCAAAAACAAAAAGTTTTTTTTGTTTGTCGCGACAAAAACACAAATATTTCGACACAGCTGTGACACTCCGCTACTATAAGTACTAGAATGAATGTTTGCTGTGTTCACTTCGGCGGTAAAATATTTTCATTCAAAAAAGTGTCTATCACAAATCGTTCCCTAACAATTCGAAATTTAAATATCGACCGTCAAGTCGTTCAACCAGGTCAACGCATCAGCCGTTACCGAATGGATTTCCGCGATGTTTCCTTGGAATCTGTGTATTACGCACTCCTCCACCAAATGTTTCATAGTTTGCACTTCGCCGCACTGGCAAAGTGGAGATTCGATTATGTTCCATCTATGGAGCAGGTAAGCGCAATATCCTTGCCCAGTTCGGATACGGTTTAGACGCAGCCACGTACGAGGGGGTAAGTTGAAACTTTCCACCTCCATTGTCGGGTCGGCTATTAACTCTTTGTTGTTCACCGTCACATTGCTCCACCAAACCCAGAATGGCAAACGTGATCTTAGTCGTAAGTAAGTAGGAGCCGACTCCAAGTCATCAAAGATAGGCAATTCTGGGTTGAGTTGAATTTTTCTGTCCTCCCTCAATGCCGACTCTTCCCGTAGTATGTGTGCTGGCGCAATGTTGCTAAGAATGCTTAACCATTCCACTTACGTCGGTTGTACGGCCCCGCAGATCAATCTCATTGATTTGAGTGTCGACGAGTTTGGTGTGACAGCTCTTCATCCAAACTGGCGAACAGTAATCAGCGACCGACATTATAATCGATTGTGTTGTGATCCTCAAGGTTTTCGCTGAACAGCCCCACGTTGTTCCAGTCAGTTTTTGCACAATGTTGACTGTGGCTTTCAGTTCGACATTTTCTGTAGGTCTGACCTGAGCGCTTGCTCTACGTCCTCGAATTTTTTATCTTGAGCAGCAAGGGCAATATCGTCAGCGTAAATGAACCTTCTCGATTTCGTGTTCGGGATATCGCTGGTGTAAAGACAGTAGAAAACACACGACAGGACCGATCCTTGCGGCAGGCCATCATTGAGTATGCGTTTACGGCTGATCTTATCGTTGATTTCGTCTTGAAGAGTGCCACGCTGTCACTCAGCATGTTCGAGATCAGAGTTAGCGTTTTCTTACATTTGATCACTCGGCTTAGTTTCATTAGTAGTCCCTTCTTCCAAACCGTATCGTATGCTGCCGAGAGGTTCAGAAATACCACGCCAGTTTTGAGTCCTTTCTCGAAGCCAAGTTCGATGAAATTTGTAAGAGCAAGGACTTGATCACAACAGCTGCGATTTTCTTGGAATCCCGGCTGTTCCTTCGGGATTGTAGTGTTGATGGAATTTCCAAATCTAGCCAAGATCGCTCGCTCGAACAACTTGAAACCACATCTCAATATAGAAATCGGGCGGTAGCTGGCTAGATCATCCAAAGGTTTATTCGGTTTCGGAAAAGCAATGACTTTCGCTTTCTTCCAAGCTTTTGGCAGCTGGCCATTCGAATAAGTGTTAGTGTTAGTTATTGCTGAGCCCCTTGATGGTGTTTTAGGAAGTCTGGAAATATATTGTCCACACCAGCAGCTTTACCACACTTTATCTCCGAAATTTCCTTACTGATTTCGTCTGGCGTGAACGGCGCCGCAAAAGTGGAAGTTGCCACGCTGTTCCGGAAATTGTTTTTGAACTCTCTGTTTACCTTTCTCTTTTGAGCTGTCGTACCCTTTTGAACTCTGAACCATTCGCGACGCTATCTGGTTGGGAGTAATTGGGTAAACGGATTTCGAATCAGAGGACTTACCGCTCAGCCGGTTCATCAGCTTCCACGCTTTCTTACTGGATTCGGCAAAATCTACGGAATTCATTTTCGATTCCCACTCGGCTTTACGGTTTTCATCCAGCTTGCGAAGTAGTGACTTCCCCGTTTCAACATTTCCGGTTGTCAAATCGTCAAAAAGCGTTCTACAGTCGTCTGACCATCCAGGTGTAATGGCTTGTCTATGACCTCGAGGAATTGACTTTGAGGCTGCCGTCTTAACTAAGCCAATGAAACGATCGTAACAAGATGCTTGTGGTGGTATACGCAGAATCGATAGTCGATGATTTGGGTGTACTTTGTCCAATCTGCTTTGTTTAAATTCCAGCGATTTCTTTTATCTGAATAAACGAGGGGAACTTTTAGGCCAATGTCGATGATAATTGGACGGTGTTGACTGTTCGGGAAGCCACGAAGTAAACGGCGCGATGCTGGCTGTGTACTACCGTCGACATTTTTCGAAACAAAACTCAAATCCGGTGTGTATCCGACCAAAAGGTGCCAGGATCGGTGGAATTGAATAGCAGTGTCAAATCTTCACGAATCATCCAGTCAGCAACGTTGAGGCCATCTTGGTTTGTGTCGTTGTAGCCCCATAATGGGTTGTGACCGTTAAAATCGCCGCCGACAAAAAATGGTCTTTCAAATTTTGGTAAGACTTCCGAGCTGAAATTCATTGAAGGTGGTTTGTTACAAACTTTGTATACGTTGACAATGGTTTCCTCGTCGACTTTGACGATTGTGTAGAAATCGTTTTCCGGATTAAGCACTTGCACTAGAAGCAGTAGATTAGCTTTAAGGCCCGTCATTGGGAAATGACAGGACAGTTTCCCGGAAATGTATGTAAAATTTTATCACAAAAATTCACCGAAAAAATTCAAAGAAACTCACCTCTTATGCTTTCCATTGTATTCGGACATAGTCTCTTTAGGTCGCCAAGGCATATTTGAACACTAAAACACTTTTTACTCAATGCAAAAACAAAAAATTTTTTTTTGGTTTGGCGCGACAAAAACACAGAAAATATTTCGACACAACTGTGACACTCCGCTACTATAAGTACTAGAATCAATGTTTGCTGTGTTCACTTCAGCGGTAAAATATTTTCATTCAAAAAAGTGTCGGACATTTAAAAACAATCATCAAACGGTTGACAAAGGGTAGCGTATACATTTAATAATGTTCATCGACCATTTTTTAAAGCTTTACGACTACGAGAGCTCAGCGGACATTCTTTCAACGATGGGAGAGCATTTATTAAAAACTTAGCCTCTCGTAAGACTGCGCTGAGCGTAAATAAATGTTCGTTCCTCTTTAGTAAGCAAAGAAGACTTCGCGAAGTCTAATTATGCCACCTCTTTGAATAAAAATATCGGCTGAGTTCTAATAATTCTCCGCTGAGCTCTAATAATTCTTCGCTGAGCTTTAACAAACCTCCGCTGAGCTATAATAATTCTCCGCTAGGCTACAAAAAGTGTCCGTTAGGACTAAGCAAGTTGCAGGAAGGCTTAATGGAGTGAATCGGACACTCAGTGGAGATCTGCCGAAGCTAAGTGGAGCTATCAAATCATAGCAACAATTATTAGGTATCCGCTGATGCTTATTGAGTGTTCGCTTAGCTTCATTGCCTTACTACAACGTGCTAAGGTCTGACGGATTCTTACTGAAGCCTAGCGGAGAATCATTAGAGCTCATTAGAGGTTTGTCAAAGCTCAGCGGAGAATTATTAGAGCTCAGCAGAGGTTTGTTAAAGCTCAGCGGAGAATTATTCGACCTCAGCCGATATTTTTGTTCAAAGAGGTGGCATAATTAGACTCATCGAAGTCTTGTTAGCTTACTAAAGAAGTGGGAGAGGTTACAATTTTAATAAATGTCTACCATCGTTGAAGTGTCGGACACTTTTTTGAATGATAATATTTTACCGCCGAAGTGAACACAGCAAACATTCATTCTAGTCCTTATAATAGCGGAGTGTCGAAATATTTTCTGTGTTTTATCGCGACAAAACAAAAAACAAAATTTAGTTTTTGCATCGAGTAAAAAGTGTTTTAGTGTTTAAATATGCCTTGGGGACATGAAGAGACGGTGCACGAATACAATGGAAAGCATCATGGGTGAGTTTCTTTGAATCTTTTCGGTGAATTTTTGTGATAAAATTTTCCATACATTTTCGGGAAACTGTCCTGTCATTTCCCAATGACGGGCCTTAACGTAGGTAGCAATACCACTGCACACTACTGAAGTCACCGTATGACCAAATTTACCGAATGAAATGCCAAATTTCTGTTAAACAGTGTTTAATAAACACGCTGAGTTGTGTTTGTGCGTTGATGGAATATTACAAATAATTAAAACATTTTTGAGCTCTAAAACAAAAACTTTACATGCACAAAGGCGAAAGTCCGAGAAATAATAATTTGAAATGCACTCGTTTTCGTCTCCGTCGCATGTAAAACTAAGTATAGACGTTTGTTTTCACTACTTCAGGATTTCTCGTTGTGAGCAAAGTGAGAGATACCTTTGTGCGCCATATGCATACATTTGATAGATTTTTCTGTTAATCCGGATTCAAATCAGCTATTCATGTTAATTCCTATTTACAGATAGAATATGATATTATAGGACGGTGAGTCGCTTGATACTTTTATTCATTAAAAGTCCATTATCTTAAGCTTTTCAAGTGTAGCACCCTTCCTGTGAGCAATATAAAATGAGACACGAACTCCATTATTAGCGCTATGTATTGCGCTGAGATATAGAGTTATTAATGTCGTGATAACAACATATCATATAGAACTTACTATTATTACTACTGGTACCAACAAGACTTAACGCGAAGAATCTACTTGAATGTTATAAATACATTTTTAACATAAGTGTTTCATAGAAATTCCATTTTAGGTTGAGATTATTTGTATTATATTATGTAATATACTAAAGTACATGGTGCAATGTAACAATCTACTTTTTAAATACTTTAATAAGAAGAGAAAAAAATAAATTAAATCACGAAGGCTCTGTAACCATGTAGTTGAAGAGTTTTCATTCTATTGTGCTGGCAGCTCAGATTTCTATATGTAATAATTGTATTTCATAGAGAAAACACTTTATTCATAACAATAAAAAAAACTACCGACGAAGAAAAAAAAAACTCCAAGCGAACCTAGGCAAACAAACCGCTTGAAACATTTGGATATAATTCTGCGATATTATAACTGGAGAAAAATGAAAAACATACAGAAAGAAATTCTTGCCAGATGAAAATCAAATACAAAAGGAAATGCTACAATTATGATTTGAAATTACACACAAAAAAAAGAAAAATATTTTTGAAATGTTCTCCATTCAGTTTTGATGTGAGTTTTCAAATATGGCTGTGTGCTGGAAGCTTTTATAATAAAAACTTTTTGTGTATGCGGTCACACAACAATTTATTCGTTTTTTGTGTTTTTGGTGTAGATTAGTGAGGTAGTTTTGTGTATGATCCATGTAGAGCTCTATAATACCGCTATATTATACACATAACATTTTAAAATGATGGAGAATGGGGGAAAAACTTTAATTGAAAATGTTGTTTAGGGGATAAAACATTTTGTGTTTTGCATACTGGAGGCTTTTATGAACTTTTATATTATCTGCAATATATAAATATGGGTTATGTGTGATGTAGGGTTTTTTTTACAGGGGTTGCACACGCCTGTGACGTGCATAATTAAAAATTAATAGTGTGGCACCGATAAAAACGTATACATTTGTACAAATATGATGTGTAAAATATTTCGACAGGATATTTCGATCCTTTTTCATAATATTAAATTATGGTAAGCCAAATTAGAATTAAATTTTTGATTGAACAAAACAATATCCGTCATATGATAATGAAAAACATAAATTACTGTTCGCAAAAGCCCTCCCGGCAGAATCATCAATGTGTGATATAAAATAAATTAAATCAATACTACGGACAGGCTCTGGGGTTGGATGTAAATTTTATTTTTATTTTTTTATGTTTTTCACCAATAAAACCAGCCGTTATGATACAGCGTTTTATGTCAATCAGTCTGATGAAATTTAAGCAATCGATTTATTGTTACACATCTTAAATTAAGTTTCGATACATTGTTAATAACCTGAAACATAAAAACAGCATTTATGTGGTTCAACATAATAATCAAAAACCTGTATAACATTGCCTCCTCTCACTCCCCACAAAAAATGGAATCTTTTCGCTTGTTATGTTCTCCTTGAACGAAAGAGTATATGACTTAATGTACTGGTTAATGAAACTAAATGAAATAGGTAATTTATTAACACACTATACACGGCTGAACGTCTAGAGAGCCCATTCAGGTATTATATGCTATTGGTCACCATATAATACGTGACCAACATTAAAACGTTTAATTAGAAGTTATGTTTCACAACAAGAGTAGCAATGAAAACTTTCTATTTGAAGGCTGAAGATTAAGTATTTCTCATGTTCGAAATGAAATCTATTGTACATCTCTATATAATATAATAAATGAAGCATAGATGGGCATAATCCTTAATCATAATAACATGCATTTATATTCGAGCACATCAAAATAACTATAATCATACAACAGATATAAAAGAAGAGTTTCGCTCTTGAGTTTATTACTCTTTTTTTGATGAGTCTGCGACCGTTTCCATCAACAGAAATAACCGTCTTATTCATTCGTTTAAACACTAAACACACAGCTGACCCTACTCAAGTAATTTCTTCCTGCTAACACCCAAACTTTCTGTAATCTATTTCATGCATAAACAAACAGCAAAATCTTAAGTGTGTCTTCTTATCTTTTCAATTTGTGTGTCAACAAAACAATCTATAAAGACACACAGATAGCTACGAACATGTCAACAAAGAAGACGAAGAAAAAAAAAGTTTCAATTCTAAAGTAAACGATTTTAATTCGCTAATAACTGGGCGCTTATTCTATTCCGTTTAGTGGCAGGACCGTAACTTTTAAACAGTCGACCTAGTTCTGTCTGTTACGAACTAAAAAGCCAAACTTTAACGTTCCTCGAACATTGAGAATTTAAAACCGACAATGTTAATAGATGAACATGGTGTGACTTTGCTACGCTCATCTGAAACTCTACAGTCAGATGCATCAAATTATGACGTTAATGCTGAGAATATTCTCAAGAATATGGGCCCTAAGAAAAATAAAAAAAACGTCTACAAAACCAGTCTCAGTCATTTAATAGATATTCCAACAGTACACACAACCTCGATACAGCTACACATTGCATCATGATTTAAATCAATTAATTTAGGATTAGCAACTCTCCTTTTAAATCGAATAACTGATGGCTGTATTCTTGTATTGTAAAAAGCACTCATTTTCTGCAGAGACACCGACAGCCACTATAAACTGCTTTTGCGGTAGTTATGTAGCGTAGTATGCAATATTTATTTGAATGTGAAATTGAAAATGAATTTTCAATAAGACCAGAAGATACGGTTAGTAGACAGGATATATACTTGTACATCGTACAATTTTAAGTGGATTTCAGATGATTTTAGCGTTTATTTCATCAGCACATTATTAACATAGCAATATTTTGGATGCCGTTCCGAATACATCGCGGAAGGTTTAAATATCCAAGGGTGTCAAGTAGCGGCACTCCTATTCACCGAGACGAGATATATCAATTATCATATTTCTGTGGCATTCAAATGTTCATGTTGTACTATAAAACGTAATTTGCAGAACTAAAGTTAATGAATATTAAGCTTGTCCCAAACACATTACACGGATAGCGGTGACGAGTTACAAAAAAAGCGTGATTAATTTTCGGCGTGCCTGTGAGTATGTTGGAGTGGTACTTTCCAATGAACATTTCTACCGTACGTTGTTTTATCGCAAGACTGATAGCTTAAGTGATTTTGGTTTAAGTTCCACTTCTGATTTCCATGGTGTGTCAGATGTTTCATCCCGTAATTCTTTAACTAATGAAGATTTGCAAACTATTGCAATTTCAACGTTATTACATAGTTTATAACTATAAGCTGTATCAGAAAGCCCTGTATAATGAATGAGCTACGCTACTTTTCTGCGGCATGCTGTTGTGTGTATAATAAAACCAAATGTTTCGACATTATCGCTATTCAATATAACTTATTAAAAGGAGTTGTTGTTGAACGTTGTACAACTTTGACATCGGATGGGTCAAGTCGCGTGACTGAAAGTATTACTCACTACTTTACTAGTATCCTTCTTTCAATCACTTTTCAAATTTGCAACATATTTTGGCCAAGTAACACTCCAAAATATCCACCCACATCCTCGTTTTTACCACTTGTCATATGTTTTGGTCAAGATTCCACATAATTGTTATATGTTTCGGTTTCTCTCTCATTCCGTAAACTTTAAACATTCGTTAAAGAGCAGTTAATAGCTGCGTCCTTGGAATAGCTTTCAGTCCAATAATTATCCTCCTACTAACAGTGAACATGATCTCAATAGTTTTATTCATTGTTGATTAAAGACTTTGAAAATCGGTTCAGAAATAGTCAAGTTATCGTACCATTGCGTAAGATATCGTTTTGCTAATCACACCCATATCACTAGTCCAGTGTTGTCCATCTTCGAAATCAACTTCACGAACTTGATTCTTAATCGATTGAAAGAAAACTTTTGGAAATCGGTTCAAGTTATCGCTGTAACACGTGTGACGGACATTTTCAATATTATTTTACCTTTTTTTCAATCGAAAATTTGTAAAAAGTCACAGGAAGTTGTTGTGATGGACATTTCAGATGGATTTTTGGCGTAAGACCCTGACTTTCAGTCAAAAGGATTATTTATGAAAGGTATCGAATACATAGAAAGGAAAAGGTTGTGTATGTCATGTGTTTGTTTTATGTGAACTGTTCAAATAAAATTTATTCCGAAGAATTTCAACAAAACGATATGTTGAACTAAAGTAATTCCGACAAACACATTCCTTGTCCTTACATTCCTTATATGAACTTGACATTTTTCTTCTACTGTAATAACAGAAAATATTCATTGATTCTTGAAACACAGCCTATGAATCAAAGAATTTATTTACGCAAGCGGGAAAAAAACTTTACGAGATAGCTCCTTTTAATATTGGACTCTAATAATGTTGTGTATCATCAGAAGAAGAATAGAAATGATATTCCACTAATGGCATCAAAGTTAATTTGTTTACGAAGTCAGTATAGTTGCACAAAATATTTCCCTCTTGACATATTTAAAAAGGGAAACCAATCATATGATGGCATAAAGTTAAAAGAGCGAACTTCAAGGAATCCAACAAGCACCAGTCGTATGATATATGATTGCATTTTCTTTGACTTTTTTTGACTTTTGAACAATATGCAAACGTTGAGAACTACGTTTTAAATGCTCCTAAAATATTTACGGAAACAAATTACGTAACTGCACTACACGGTTACCCATAGCATTTTATGTGTGTATATATTTCAGAAACTTGAAAGAAAATGGCATAAAAAAAAATTGCGGAATCATCGCAAAGTTTAGTCTTTCTTTCACGAAATATTTGCATGCATATTTCCACAAATTCACTTGTTTGTTGGATGAGTTGAACACGAAAATTATCGTTTATGCAATATTTTTGCTTGAAGAAGTTAAAAAAAATAAAGAAAGTTTAAGGAAAACTTTCTCTTGCAGTGTAGCACTTATTTGTTTGTATGCTGTCAGAGTAATTGATTTTTTGCATTAACTTTGAATCACAAGTTTTCGAATTTCTTGTTTTTTTCTTCTCCCTATTTCCACATGTTTACAAGTAAATTTAATGACTTTGGGGAATTTTTGAAGAGAACACAGAATATAATTTGAGCACAGCACAACTCAATCGACTGATTCCATTTCACATTATTGATTCGAAGACGTGAACAGAACTTTCAACGTTTGAAAATAAAATAGAAATTTTCAATATCGAGATGTGAGATGTCAGTAGAAGGCTCTAGCTTAGCAACAAATCCTTGGGCTTAACACACAGCATTTCTTCTACGACTTTTTTTAAAAGGGCTATATGAGGTAAGCCTAGTAAACCTGGAAGTGTTGATGTGGCTAATATGTTATACAACTCTAAATCCATGAACCCAAGACCCCCCTCAACGAGTCCCAAACTTTTCGACAACTATTTTAAGCATTTGTAGTTTTTTTTGTCTCATTATGCACATGTGCACATTTCGTTTGTCTTACACTCATGTAAACTGAGATAACTGCGAGAATCAAACGATATAAAAACATTTTTCCTCCAATTTTTTCTCGTTTGCTTTTTTTTATACGCCTATAAATAATACGAAAGCATTGCTTCCCACGTCTGCGACAGATAAAATTAAAGTTGGTTGTGGGTAATAAATATAAAAATGAAATTCTATATACAAATTTTACGAGCAACTGTGTGCGCTAAAAGAAAAGAAATACACTTTCCCTCACCTCAATCAATTGTTAATTTTAATTGTAATAAGTAAAGCTCTACACATTTTTCGATTGAGTTGTATTTGTTTTGTCCACCTCTCACACCCAAAATCATAAGACATTAATATTTTATTTGTCACGAGTTGTCGCAAACTTTTCTGCTTTTGTTAAAGAAAAGTATCATGATATGGTTGCGTCGGATGTTCTAGATATATACGTATATGTAATACGTATTTTCGTACCTCTATCCCGGCAGAATGTTTCGGTAACCCGGCCATTATACACGACATTGAACGAAATGTATGTAATCTAGAAAAGTTTCTTTTCTTTCGATGTTGATTAGACATTAATTTGATTTATGATGTTCAGCACTTAACCAGTTTTCGGGGAATATTTTGACATAGCTTTTGGTTCTGTTTGTGCGAGACTGGAAGTTATTTACACCGCACAGTGACTGGAGAGAACTTTGTATAATATTTTCTAAGCGAAATGATAAAACCCGCTCAACATCTAAATGTGTACATTGTACATGGCAGGGTACTTCTAGGAGAAATTACAAATTAGATGAAATTACTGTCACACATAATTAGAAATATTGTTAATTGTGCTGGAAATATATGTAATATTTTGTCATTGCAATGTCATCACGGTTTTGTATTCAATCTTTGTGAGGCATAATATTCAAAATCTAATTATAATACGCTGCTGAATGTCTGCAACTTTTGCTTTACTTTTATCTACCCACACGACAAAAGAAAATGTTCTCGATATGTTCAATATTCTTGGATGTGTTGTATACCATCCGATGGGTGTAATATGTATACGGCAGAATCCGGAGACATCTTTGCGACTAGATGTTCTAGCCAATCCAATTGCAATAGAAGCCGAACATTCACAAAATTCCATTAGTCCAAGTCCTTAAATCGTAAGACTACGCAAAAAACATTCAAAAGACCGAATGAAACGGAAAAGCAACGTACCATTAGACATCGATCCGCCGAAAGGACCTGGTCCTTGCGAAGCAGCGACAGGAAAAACAAATTTCGAACAAAACACGAGTACAAAAGCCAGCCTCGGATTTAACGTTAGCTACGGAGACTGCAAAGCGACGAAGCCTGAATTTGCAACAATATTCACCAAATACTCTTCAACAAAAGTAAGTTTTTTCAAATAATTTTACCAATAGTAAAACCGCCCAGAACTTTCATTTTGCTGGTCGATCAGACACATACGATGTGTGTCTAACATTTGCGTTCAATTGCTCGTCGATTGAGGGAGGTGTCAATAACTTATTGACGGAAAATCGAACTTGATCTTTTATTTCTGACGTCCTTATCGATAACAGATGATTGAATACTTCTTTCTAGATTCTAACTACCAATTTTATTCACGACATTAGGTCTATAAATCAAACATATGATTGTCGTTAAGAACACAAAAATGTTTGCATTTTCGTATCATATTCGTATTCTCAGCAATGTTAGAAGATATTTTTTCAGCATCTACCACCGGTCTGTCCTCATTGTCGAATTTAACCGAATTGAAATATGCCTCAACGGCTTTGTGATGGAATTCATCGACGTAGCACGCCGTAGCCAATAAATTTCTGGTTGACCTGGCACCTTCCAATGGTCTTTTTTTGTGTTCGATGAAGTCTCTGCGATCGGAATGGCGGCTCTGTCGTTGAACTGTTTGTGATTCTCTTCAAGGAACGTGGCGTTGACCTGTTTGCGATTCTCTTCAAATGGCAAATGGCTACACACTGAGCGAAATTTCCTACGTGCTATGCGTATATCATTCGTGCCCCCTGTTAAAAAGTGTGGTAAGGTAGTTATACAGCCGGCTTGAATATAATACGTGCAAGAAGTATTTCTCTTCCACAAAAATTTAAAAATATGAATTTTATTGAATTCATCTACGGTAGACACCATATTAGCTGCTTATAGTAGTTATTATGTATTTTAGCAGCTATTGGTAACAAATATCTCAAATTAAAAATTGACTTCTTTGGGAATTGAGCCAACGATCTTTCTAATGTTGCAGTACAGCAGTGTTAGTTGACATTTCTTATTGTTGAAGCATACTTTAAAAGCCATATACGTGTGTGTACGCATAGAACGTTATAAAGTATCGCACATAAATAATTATATGTCGTTTTTTAACATAATTGAATTTAAGTCAACTTGATAGCAAGATAGTTAGATTATCAAAATGCTTATAATCAATTTCAGATAATTCCAACTTAAACAACTTTCTGATATGATTACGAAATAAAACTACTTCACAAAAAATGAAATTATTTTGTCGAGATTTCTCTAATTTACTAAAAAACAATTTTGTAGTTGATCTTCTTCGTGTTAAGAAACATAAATAAATCTGATCCAAATTCAATGTTTAAGACCAACATCCACTATATACGTTAAGCATACGTTATGTGCGTTTAATTTCCGTCCCACCCGTAAGTGATTCACATTCCACGTACATCACTACAACACGTAGCACATGAATGTTCAAATCTGATAATCGAAATACGTAACTACGTTGTCAACGTGTCCCACGTATAGAAAACATTGTCCATGTACCATATATGTCAATGATGTATATCATACCGTTTCGACGAACTTTACACATACGCGGAGTATTGTCTGAAGTTTCTTTTTCTGGGTGCAGTAGCAGTATAAATAATGTAAATTGACTCACCTGTTTGCGGTCGACTACATAAACTAATGGTTCTGAGATGGACACCTTTCGAATCGCACTTGATATGAGTCCATACGCATCGTCCTACCATTTGATTTTTTCGTCTTTGGACTGACGATCCTCGATCGCATTGATGAAGAGAGTACATCTATTTGGAAACATGATGCCTTCGGGCATGTTTTTTATGTAATTCACACGTAGAATGATACACGCGACAATATTCATTGTTCTTATTCCTCATATAAATTATGCAAAGCCCACATCAAAACTGAGAAGATATTCACATTGTTACTTTTCTGTCATCGTGATGTATTGTTGATTGTTGTCTGAATCTCTGAAAATCGAAAATGCAATGGATTTCGATTCAATTCATTCAATTGCTTGCATACGAAAGTAATGTTGATATTCCGTTTAATTTACTAACAGCACAACACTTAACATTTCTATATTAAACGTCGAGGATATCAGAATTTTATGTATAATTTGAATTGATGATCGAAAATCAGAATCGGTGGAGTATTTGATTTATTTCGAGCAGTGAGATATAAATTTTTAATTACGGCTAAATGAATCGTTTTGTGGATCTCAAGTTTGTTTGCAAAACACAGACCAATATTTATAACATTTCAACGCATGTAAAATCCCACAAGAAGCCTACGGTTTTAGACAAATGCCGAATGTTAACAAAACAGGTTGTTCAGTTTGAATGACTTTCGAACCGGAAATACAAAAAGCATCTTCATGCTCTAGGTACGTGCCTGTGTGATATGACGTAAAACATACTGTTTTGGGAGATTTAGCTATAGAACAATTTTTTTTTCTGATAAAAAGTCTCCGACTGTCCGATTGAGGTTTACTTTATTCCATACGTTTTAAACTTGTTATTAGTATGTTACGTCACTGCTTATAAATATTTGTTTTGTAAGGTTTGCGGAACGAGCCGAAGGCGAGTGGAGTAATCACACCTTTTACATGTTTATGGACGGTAAGTGCATTTTCCCTGTCGCAAACAGTGATGTAAAGTGCACTTTACCGTGCGTAAGCATGTAAAGAAATGTAAATGGCACTTGTTCAATGCTCATAAGAAATATGCCTTTACATTTCACATTGACATGAATTTTTGGACAGAATCTTGTGGTTAGAAAAATTGACAAAAACACAAAGCGTTGCATTGGAACCACCAAGGCCCAAACCAAACAAAATGAGAATCTGTTGCCACTGGGCAGGGCATACCAAATACCTCTGATTTAGAGTAGGTAAACAAAATATTCAATTGGTCCAAAGAAACTTAGATTGATGAACGTACGAATTAGTAATTTTTATCTTTGTAAATTTAAAAAAAAAAACTAAATTAATTAGCGCAACTACGAGTAGCTGAAGGCACTCGCTGAATCGACTGAATCGATTTTCATAAACGTTTTTCCCCAGATCAATTACCTCTTATTTTTCACAGTAGTGATTAGAGAGCGTTTATCAAGTTCTATTCAAAATATGATTCATTCCGTGGATTTTTGAGTGTCTTAAATGCAAAGCGAGGTTTATGAAAAAACATAGAAACATTGTCTCAATCATTTCTATTTTTAATCAACGATAACTATTACACTATTACACAAGTGATACACGGATGACCACTGTGTGCCATACTGTATTGGTTGCGGAGTGTTTACACATTTACTGTTGATTGTTTGTAATGTGTCTGCGGACAGATAACCAGATCAGGTCTAACTTCGTTCATCTCAGTCAGATTGTTTATGGCTCCCCAACAATCCAGAGTCAGCGCTGAGTTAAATGTGAACGATACCGAAATGCAATTACTTTTACGACTATTGAAAGTTGGTTTTGCTATGTATGACATCCGTGCTGTGAATATGTTAGCGAAGTTTGTGGTTTTCAGATATATTTATCGCTGTTGTTGTGTATAGGTGTATATATACACTGTGCCGACGAACGAACATGGCATCCAAGAGAATATTTATACATCAAAATCACTCTATAACGCCAATTTATGTGTGCACATCGTTTATGACAGATTTTTTTTTTGTATAAAAACGGAATTTTTTTTATTTAGTTCATCCGTAGCAAATAATTCTCAAAGACGAAAAAAATGCGAGAAGAAACTATTTGCAACCCATTTATGCTACACCAATGGTTTTAGCCAACAATATTTTCTTTGGGAGTTCTGTTTTACAGTCAACTCTCTTTACAACAAATTTTTAACGATGTGAGAAGTAATTCCAATGCATTTGAATTTGTTTTCATTTTAAACTACGTGTAAATGTCGTGTCGAACATTTTCGATTTAAGAATTTATTTTTTCTTTTACTTTTATCCTTTTTTGCTCCTCAAAGTAGTTTGTAAATACGAGAGAGACGCTTTCAAAGTTGTGTATGTAGTGTGTATTTCCAATGGGGAGCTATGAGGAAAAAAAACACAGAATTGGAGGGAAAAAAACACACATTCTACGATGTTTATATTTCCAGCAAAGCAAACGTTGAATTGGAAAAATGGTTTCTTATAAATTGTTAAGCTCAGACAAACTCTCAAATAAATTATGCAATTTAACGAAACTGGTGTTCAATAAGGGAGCACTTTCTTCCACAAATTTATGTGTGATGCAATTTTATTTTAAATTAATGATCGCTTAGGAGCTGATAGGTAGTTACGTTTTAAAATGTAAAATATATACACCGGGCAAAGGGATAAACGTACACAGTGTTCCAATTCATACGAAAATTTAAGAGAAATAAATGCTGTAGCGTACAAATGCCTGTGTCTCGCTAAGAACATGTATACCAATGAAGCGTCAGTCCCTATTGAAAAGCATATGTACAACGCGAAAAAACCAGCCATTGAAACGAAACGACAAAATGGAATAGAAAAGAAAACCCATAATCTCATTCACACAGGGAGGAGAAAAAAAAATCATAACAAACCCATTTAACTGTCATTTCCAATGCTTCCACCCAATCTCACTCTACGATCCGTAACCAACTAGAGAATTAAATGAAATGTCATTCTCGACTATAAACCACTTATTCCATAAATTTCCATTTCATTGAATTTGCGGAATAAAATTCTTTACCTTACTCATTTTATTCGGGATCCACGACAACATATTATTGATCATGTTTATGTAATAACGTGGATGCTTGTTATACCCATCGTGTTGTCCATTATTTCAATATACTAATTTTACACAAGAGAGGCGAAAAAAACGAGTTCCACACTTTTACTCTTTCAATCGTTACTACAATATAAATACAATATAAATACTTGATATTCAACCGTCCACAATATACGTGCACGAAAAACATTATCAATCGAGGATACTCTTACGCCCTTGTAGGTGTAAATTATCGAATTGGAGATTTACTAATGCAAAAAATCAAAAATAAATCGAAACCGCAGAGACACGATGTCACTGCTAAAATCACACATCAATAATGCGATCGTATATCAATGGCTCGGTGTCATCGGTAACCGAAAGTATCGAGATCAACGTCAAAAACAACGAGCATCTAGATACACGCCTAAAACAATGGCCAAAACAAGAAAATGTTGAGCAAGTACATTAGAGCAAGAGCTTTACAACAAAGGACGACCTTAGAGCTTTATAAAATTGGGAAATTATAAGGCATCTCTTCATACGAAATGTACTAAGACTGTCTGTTATACGACTTGCGTAACATTGCTATTGTTTTTCACAAAGAAATTTATAATATGCCCGACTCAAAAGGAAAACCTAAAAATTACATAACTTAGTTTTGACAAAGTCATACCTGATACGAGTCTATATACCACCCGAAAGGATGTTATAAAATAAATCAAATCTAATCTAGATATTTTAAGATCCAACAGACTTTGCTTTTGTTATCTTAAGTAAGGCGTGTCAGCATAACACACATGTGTTTGCAAACTTTGAAAGGTTATGTTAAACAGAAAATATAGGGGAAAGAATTTAGTCGACATTCGATTATAAAGCTTTCGCGATGTATATATACTTATAAGCAATAAAAAGAATTGGATTTTCTTTCCGTTTTTGCTTCAGTGCGTTAACCCAACATAATGACATAAAATGAAGTATTAGGCTATCCTGGGTATTCTCGCATTAAGCTACACTGGTTGAGTAAATAAATGTAATAGATGAACAGTCTCGTGGTACATGAAAATAAACGTTTAATAAACAAGCCTAATAGGCAGTATTGCGAGCGACTACGTTGATTGAATATCACCGAAGAATCCAACGATTGTTTTTCTATATTTTTCCGAATACATTATATCGTGGTACCGGTTAACCTTCACACACATCTGCAATACGTACCAGCTCGAAAATGCTAAAAATGAATATTTTTTTTCGGCCAAACAAATATACGCAGAGGTAAAAGTAAAGTACAGCTGAAATGGAAAAATATTCGAATGTTGAGCTGGCATATTTTTCATTTCTTTGGTCAAAATAATGAAAAAAAAATATCGAAAAATATAAACCTTTCGGTTTCGTTTTCATTACATCCCTGCAAATAATATTATTAGCTTCGGGATGGTGTTTTTATTTGGTCCACTGATTCTGACTGAATGTATCATTCGTAAAAGAAAAAAAAAATGGGTTTCGACATGGGATATGGGGACCACACATAGCACCTAGTTCGGGCGCATACCAACAACACGCTCCATTTTTTATGCGTCACATACTGAACCACATTATATTGTTGAATATTTGTTAAAATGGAATGAGTATAGACGACATGTTGTTGTGTATAGATGTGTGTTCAATGTAATACACATAACATGCGACCTAAATATAGTTTTTTTTTTCATCTCAAATGGACGAACCATATCATCATCATCGATCCAAATTGAATTGGTTGCGATAGAGTGAACTCCAGGCCGCGTGTGAATGAGATATTGCGTATCCAATATGGGAAAATGTTGATTGTGTTTTGTTCTGACCAATTTGAGACATAAATAAATAAGAATCTTGGAGAGTAGGATAAGAGTTTGGTGTTTTGTAAATTTTTCGATGTTTCTCTTTTTATAGAAACGGTCGGACATGTAAGCTGAAAGTTAAGTTTATTTGAGTAATTCATATTACTATTCCGTGTGCATACAAAAATGCTAACTGTGCTACAAGGATCTGTCTGTGTGTATGTGTGTGGTGATACTCTAAAGGTTTTTATGAAACATGTCATGAAACATATAACAGTAGATGGAGGGTTCGTAGGTGTATTATTTCAAAACACTCGATATTATATTGCTCGAGAAAAGTTTCCTCTGTTCAATATCTCTGTGTAAATGATGGTGGGATAATATTTTGCTTTAATACAATACATCCAAGGAAGGTAAACTTCAATGTTTTTGAAACGTACGGACAGTCTGGATGGTCTATTATTTTTATACTCAATCAAAATATTCGCTTTTGGTTATTTTTATGTCTGTAGCAGATTGTGTTTATTTCCGTAGGTTAGTTTATTGGATTCGCTTAAAAGATTTATTTTGATAATATCCTTAATTTAATCTATTTTGTTCGGAAGCTTATGCGTTGAATTATTACACTGTTTGGAGCTTAGTTGCACCGACGGAGGATTTAGATCTTAAGCAACTAAATTGTCCTTTTTACCGAATCGATTTTATCATGTTCCAGAATCTAATTTCATTTTCATATCGAACAATAACCTTTTGCTGTGTGAAGCTTACTACTAAAAAGAAAAAAAAATTATTCATAGTCGGGATAAATTACGCTTGGTGACTCGTTTGAAGTCCTCTATCCTAGGCGATTTTTCATATTTTTTATCGTTTACAAGGTATATGAACATATAAAGGAGTGAGAGACTTTGGGTTACTTCGGGCTATCACAACAAAGCCTATTCCTCCTACCTGCCACCCAAAATCCGTTTTTCCAGTCTCGTACTCTTCTCGATATAGAGAAAGAGATAAAAACATTAACCGAAGTCAGTTAGAATTTACATAATAAAGCATAAATGAAAGTTACGAAAATTATACAACAATAACGTTGCCGGTAAAAGTGGTCAGAAGGTGGAGACAACTAAAAAGTTTAATTCCAAAACTATAACGCATTTCTATACGGATTATATTAATTTTGTTATTCCATATTGTAGCAGTACGAAGGATATACACACACTACATTATTGTATGTAGCAGGTGGTCGATTTATTTTTACTACAGACGAACCATGGTATTGGTCTTATGTCACATTACATTCACTGATTGGGACTGAATGTGGATTTACGGAGGATTTGATTCGTTTGATGTATTAAAGCTTTTTTATTGAACGCAAGCACACACAATGTATCTATATGTGTAAACGAAAAACGTACAGATAATAATGGCGTTGTTTCGGTATTAGAAATATAAAAGAAAGAAATTTTTGCATTGAAATGAAAAGGAAATGGTAAATACCACACCTTTATACACACTTCTATACTTACGTGGC
The DNA here is from genome assembly GCF_014529535.1 of Bradysia coprophila. NCBI lineage: Eukaryota > Metazoa > Arthropoda > Insecta > Diptera > Sciaridae > Bradysia > Bradysia coprophila. The sequence goes on along the minus strand of NW_023503302.1, from coordinate 1,314,829 downwards.
ATCAACTTGATAAATTTTCTTCATAAATTTTGTCATTCCACTGAAACTTTTCCTTTTCGATAAAAAACAAACACTCTCAGCTACCTCCGCTCTGTATATACATTTGCGATAATACACTCAAAATCCAAAGTATATCCCATTTGTATCTATAACGTTCAATTTTTCACATCAATTTAGCACAAGAACGTCAAACCCTTATGCAAATCAGACTACTTTATAACACTTTGTTCCTTTTATTTTTGCGTTATATGTATGTTGTTTCGTCATTCTTCACACTAGCAAGCTAACAGTTTTATTTGATATTCGCACCGAACAAAAAAACCCTTACGAGCACAACAGTGAAATCTTTTCATATGCTTAGTAAACACACCTGGTGTTGGTATTTTCTTCCTCTTTTTTTTATAATACACCAGACCAAATAAATTGATCATCAATAGAAAGCGTCTTGCTTGCTGAATAAAAATGTTTTGCTAAAATAAGTTAAATCTCAAGAACAGAAACCGATTTTTATTGAGATTTAAAATGAAAAACAAGGTTGCTATTTGCTATTGTCGTTTTACGGGATAGAACATAAAAAAAACGCTTGACAATGTAACCGAGGGTCATTAAATATAAATAAAGTTAACCGTGACAATGTTATTCATTTTGCGCGAACATAAATTACAACGGCTTTGTTTCTTTCCACCGCTAGCCTGTTGTATGAGATTGGAACATTTACTTCTTCTTGAAATTAAAAATGTGTTTCGTTGAATGTGAAAGCCGTCGTTTTTATCCGTGCAGAATTAGGGATCGTGCACTGATGACGTCCATATATTTTTTCAAGGATTTTCGGACATCTACTGTGGCATCAGATGCTACATATTTTACACAAACAACCCAATAGTTGTCTCGGCCGTAGTGCGCCATTTCCAAGTCTTTTTTGCAGGAAAAATATTTTTCGTGAAAATTGGGGAAAATATGGGAAAGTGTTTTTCCAAAAATAGTCTTCGCTTTTTTGACAGTGAGGAAAACAGTGAAATCTCCACTTTTAGAGCAGGAAATGCTGTTTTGAAACTGATGCTTAAAGCTCAAATTTATAATCGACTTTCGTAAATATAATTCTGCTGCATTTCTAGTAAGTTTCGTCTTAAAATTACTATAATGTCAATGCTCTATTTGCTATAAAACCAACTTCACTGCAATTACATTTTATTGACATTTACCAGAAAATAAAGCGTGATGAATGAAGTACTGAAAAACAAAAATTGTAGCGTCTTGACAGGCTGCCAGAGGTTTTCTATACTTTTGGTACTTTTTCCGGTCAGTTACATAGTTTTGAACATATTTCATGAACAACACCTAGCTGTTCACATATCAAGTAACGATTAAATTCTGATCGGAACCCGCTGTTCCAAAATGTCACAGTATGTTAAACCTAAAACATTAAACATTAAGAAAGCGAATTATTGGAGCATTTGCTGTGCATAGGATACAAAATGATTAATTATTACGAAATACCAGTTGCAAAATGAATGTTTCAGAAAAATATGAGTGCAGACAATCATATTTCCACTTGTGTTCAGTCGTAACTTTATTTTATCGTCGACAGTTATCTTGTGCTCGGAAATAGAAAAATAATATTTTTTTTTTGTATCGCTTTGAAGAAAGTACTTGAAGCAAAATCAAAAAGTTTCTAACAGAAAATAAAAAACTATGGTCTAATGAAACTCTACGAATAATTTTGTTACGAAGTAAAAACATTCAGCATTAATTACGGAATGATAGTCAAGGTAACAGTATATGGTACTTTTCACAGTAATATTTTTTATTTCGTTTGACGTTATACCAACGATAAAACGGTATCATTCTTTACTTGGTCGACGTTGCCATGAAACAACTTCTAAAGTTTAACAATTTATGAAATGGTCTCAGCCAAGTTTTCAGCTCTGGTGGCTAGAGCTTTGTGACATTACAAAGTTGTTGTTTTTTATGGTTCTACTCTTTTTTTGTTGTTGATTCAAGCGTTCATCGGAGTAATCGACCTGAGGTAACATTCACACATATTCACACAAATACACAACTACCACAGTAAATGTATAATAAACAGTGGAATGAACATTCCCAAGTATAGAAAAAAGGAACTTCGAAAATTCGAACAGTAAAGTGCCCATTCCACTTAAAAAAAAAGTACTCCGTGAAAGAGCCGTTAGAGAGCAAGCTGTCAAATAAACAAAGAAAAATTGAAAAAATTCAATTTTGTCTCTCACACGGAGTACTTTTTTTGGTAAGAGGAAACTAAGCATAAACAAAGTTAGATTTTTTGTTTCAACAATCAGCTTTTATACGTTACATTCTACCGAAAATGACTTCCATTAAAGATTTAGCGAAAAAATTGTGTGAGAAAAGTTTGCCAATTTATGGCTCGAAAAAAGCTATGATGGATAGACTCCATGCAGAAGCCCAAGAAGCTAACAATCGCATTGCTCCAGGATGTGTGTCGTTACTATCAATTAAAAATGCCGAAAACTCATTCGGCCCTATGTGCTACTTTGAAAGAGGTAATTGACATGATGCCTGAATTTGTTACTTAAAGGTGGAAAAATGTTATTTGCATTTTATATGTAAGGTAAATGTTACAAATCTTATCGTTTCACTGTCAAGTAAAAGTTTCATGAAATGCCTTACCATTTTTGCATTTTCTCTTTCTTTTTTTAAGAAAAGCCGTGCTCCCATAACCCCTGTTACATTCAAAATATGTGTATCTTTCTGTTTCACACAAGTCTAAATTATCGTTGCAAATCTTTTATGTTATGTATGCATGATAACAACAGAGTTCTGTGTTATGTCTGCATGTATGTATAATGTATAATATACGTTTCAATAGAGATCTAAAATTTAAAACATTTTTTGATTTATGCTCCGTAAAACCATAGAAAATTCAACAAAATATATAAATTATACGAAATACATTCCCAAACAATTTCATAAAAAAAACATGCATTGAGTGCCAAAGTTAAAAAAATAAAATAAAACGAAGGAGATTGAGAGAAAGTCTAAAAGCTTTTGGTTTCATAAATTTTAAAATTTCGAAAATAATGTATTTTTTGATCGGGTTAAGGGTTTGAACGCACGGAATTACATTGTGGTGGAAATTTACTCTTAACTATTTCGTATTCTACAGAAAAATTTCATGATCAACAATTTTTGATGTTGAAATGGTTTGTTTGAAACACAAACGCACATATTAGTGGTTTTTGTATACAACTTGGCGGTTTGTATCAACTCGATGTCTATACGTTATTCATTATGAAACACTTTCGCAATAAAGGACTGCTCGTTACAGAAGGTTACGAAGCCAGAAACATATTTTTTTTATTACACTCAACGGCATATCATACACCTTCTGTCAAAGTTGAGGCCCTTGTGTGATAAAATATCGAATAATACGTGGACTGTAATTTGATATTCTATACTACGTCGTCGTAATCACAAGGACTGAAAGTATACTCAGGTATATGCTTAGTACGGACCATCTGTCAAAGCCACTCGCAACATAGTAGTGTATTGCAAAACAAGATATTTAATTTAACATGGCATAAAAATATGCAAAGAGGAAGAGAACATACAATTTGACTAGCATCTTGAAGGACATTGAACCTCCGCAGCACCAAATGAAACTAAGCTCATTTACATCAATATCTATCTATTTCAAGTATTTTGTGAAGAAAAAAAAATGAATCCGGATTTTCTTGCTTTTTTTAGGATTTTCTGATTTTCAGAAATTTTCGAGTGATTTTACTTTTGTCGATGATATATCACTCCGCCTAAAATTTAAATCAAAATCCACTTGTTACAGTCAACCACCATCGTACGACGACGGCGTTGCCGACGATTTCGACTATTCTGCCATGCTTCCGTTTGAGTGGCAGAGCATGTGGAACGTAATGCTGAGACGTGCCGCCTTCGTCTTACGATTCATTGTCCGAATGATCACTGTCTGCGCCAGCAATGTAGAATGACATTTCGTCGTCTTCATCTTTAGGCATTGAAGCGAAATACAATTGCTCGTCCATGCCATCGTTGTCCACTTCTGCTGGTGCATTCTCACCGTTATCACTCCAATACGAACACTTAACAAGCATGTCATGTCGCAAATCGGAAGCCATCTAAACTTCAACAACACCGTCATCATTACTAGAATCACTAACACGCCGTCATGCAGTAAATCCGATGATGTGGTTTCGATAACTCCGCATCGCAATTGATGCTTGAGGTGCCTTCATTTTGTAAATCGGCCCCATGGTGCAAAAGCTGTCAAATATCACGGCATATTTTTAGTTTCACAAATTTGATTCACTGACAAATTGGACGAGATTAAGCGGGTAATATCACTGGACGGTTAACATTGATTATTATTATTGCAATAAAAAGTGTCGCAGAAGTGCGTAAACCATTCAGATGTGCTACAACTGTCTTCAATATATAGCGATGATGGTGTTCTCCACATTGAATTTGAAATTCGACCACTGTTTTTGATCGTTATTACGTTTTCTAGAATTAAAATGCTTGTGGATCTGTCGATTTCTGTCGATTTTTGAGTGATTTTATAAAGTTTAGAATCGTTAATCCGGTAAGAAGTAATAATTAGTGTTTATTTCTTGAATTCCTTATTGTTGTTGTTTCAAATGGGTTCTTGCCCATATAATTTGATCCGTGTACAGCTATTGTCATAGAGTTACACTCAGGGCCTATTTTTGGAAATTTCATTAAGAAATTTAGCAAATTTTGGAAAATTTAGGAAATTTAGCAAATTTGGCAAATTTTGTAAAATTTTGAAAATTTTGGCAAATTTAGGAAATTTAGAAAATCAATTCAGGAATCAATTTCTCAAAAATAGGCCCTGGTTACACTAGAGAGTTGGCGAGATGGCGCTTTTCTATGAAAATGCTGCTTCTAAGAGGAAACCAGCATTTTGGGTGCCGATGCTCCTAAGAATTGCATTCTTGTGGCCAGTAACTGTTGTTTTTACTGCTGTTACATGAGTACTGTCTGACATTTGTGTCATTGAATTTGTGTTGTGTTTGTTTGTTCTAAGAGTTGCTCTAAATTTGTGAATTTTCGTTACAGTTGTTGAAATAATAAATTTTAGGAACAAATTTAACTAAAGTAAATCGTGAAATTTTATCGAATTACAGTGAAAAATTGTTAACTAAGAATTTCTTAGTAAGAAAGACGTTTAGTGAAAATATGAATTGGTGCAGTCAACGGTTTCTCAGTAAAAATACCACAAATTTCATTCAAGAATACTAATAAATTGGTTACAAAATATTATTAAATTGTCTGTACAGGCGTATCCAATTGCATATTCGAGAAATTGAACAATCAGATTTTATGAATCTTCAAAAGCAAAAAAGTGCAATGGTTTGTTTTGATATGAGTCAGCATAATTTTCGTTTTGTTTTGACAGATCAACATATGACTCAGCGTTGATAAATACTACAAAGATAGGGTTGTCCATGTAGTGGCCACATGAATAGATGATAAAACGACAAAACGCCATCACGCCAACTCTCGAGTGTAACGCTATGGCTATTGTTTTCTATTCCATTCGATAGTTCAGGTTTATCACGCGTTTATCATTGCCTTTCTAAGATTGGGTCGCCGCCGTTTTGTTACGAAATCGTAGCAAATAAATCGGTCTAAATTCACTAAAAACTTCACTACACGCCCTTTCGGGTTATACTGTTCTTCTATAAACGGCACAAAATTTGAGCAAAATTTCGTGACTACTTAGGAAATTTAAATTCAAACTTTAACAATGCAATATAACAATTCCGCTAAATGTTTAAATACACATCATCTATGTCACTTGAGTTGTTACATTAGGATTTTATTCCAAGAAAGACGGTTTTTTTGCATTTCAACTAATCACTAATGCGTACATTATGAATTCCGCAAAAAGACGATTTTCTTGCATTTCAAGTAATGCGTACATTATGCGTTCGCATTGATTTCACACAATATCTGCTTATCATAATGTACAGTGTCGCAAGTATATATATATATATAAAATCAATTACAATAAAAACGAATTTATGCTCGAGGCTATGCTACACTGTTTTTTCCGTCTATCAAAATATAATTCGCATTTTATAACTAGGCATATTTACGGCCACCCGCGCAACATTTCCGTTTCTGTCGAACAAAAGGAAATTTGACAAATATTTTAAACGGAAACTGCTTTAGTATGGGTTATAGGAATGCATTGTTCACATAACATTAAAATAGGATAAATTCATAGCTGAAAGCAGCTGAGGTATCAGAATGAAAATGGTTTTAATAAGTATGTTGCTAAATGTTATTTGCGCTTGAGAATATTAGATTCACAACTACAATACAGTCATGATAGAGCCGAAATGAAGATGGTCTTATGCTGTTTTCAATTATTTTCACAGTGCATTTGTAAGTAACATAAAGTATGTTATTTATCGAGATCGGTCGAATTAAAAATATGTAAATGCACTAACATCAATTACAAATTTGCATAATATTTTATGATTTGACATTCATGGCTTCTAAGGAGAATAAATATAATAGATGCTTTTTCGTTTCCATTTACGTAATACGTTTGTCCTACTAATAATGGGGTGTCATATCCAGAAATAGGTTACATTTCAACCAACCTGAAACTTGAAAATCGTTGACCAGGCCAAACTTGATTAGTTCAGGTTGACCTGGTCGATTATTTTCTGCTTTGGCACAAGATGAGTATTTTCACATGTGCATAGTGTTAAAATAGTATACTATGTCACTAGAACCAAAAAAATGGTATGTACAGAGGTGGGGAAGACTTGGAGTCCAAGAACGTTTCAACCAGCATTTTGTTCCGAGTAACATATTCAGGCTGACGAAAAAGTCACATTCCGAACAAAATTTGACACGACTGGGAAAAAAAGTGGGAAACATTGTTTTCGTTTTGGCTCAGGTGAATATGACGTTTTTGGTGTTCCTATAAGAGCAATTAAAACTCAGTGTCTTAATAGTTATTTCTGCGAAAAGTGGTTGTCTTTGTCAATAGATGAAAAGGTATAAAACGAACGAAGCGATTTTGATAAACATGTCGAAGGGCAAAAACAACTACTTTCGCAACGATTTATGCAATTTAGTCGTAAACTCACTTTTTCATGTAAAAATTTGTCACTACTGACAAAAAGTCTTATATTGAAATCATTTTTGAGACTATTCCTAAAATGGACTCCAATATACAATTGAAATAAAGGATGAGAAAGCGAACATTTTGCCTGAACCTGGAAAACATTTGCTCAAAAATTCCTTTTTTATGCCATTGACTAAAGAGTCACATAAACAATGCGTAGTTCGGTTGAAGTATTTGTGTTATCGAAAAAGCAACAAATAATCAAATTTTAAAAGAAAAAAATATTTCACTGCTGAAAACCACTTTTCTTTTTCAAAATCTGTTGATAGTTATTATTTACAAAATATCTATCAATAAACGCAAAAGACTGTAACATTTTATTCTTTCTCAATTATATCAACCATCTTTTCCCCTTTTATATAAGGTAGCTTGTGTAACAATATACACAATAAGATGTTAAAAGAACAACCGAAAAAAGGCAACTTACACAACATTATATTTACTATGGCCACCACGAACCTAATTTAGAAAGAACTTGTATACGCACGTGATATGAATACCATTCAGCCCTCGTCTCATCCAAATGGAGAATATCACATAGCGAGTTATATGAATATTATTGTACAGTAGGAACGTATATATACATAATACACATTTTTGGGGTTAAACTTACTAGAAGATAGACACCCCAGAAAAATAGAAAATTATTTTTCGTTTTTGGCTGGTTTGGTAAAAGTTTTGTGGTGCCATCACATTTATATAACAACAACATCAACTAAAAGTTCGTCCATATATGGATATACATACATACATAGTGTCTGTATGATACAAAAATATAGTTTGAAAATAGAATGGAAAGCTTCCCTGAGAAGTAACGTTTTTATATTTTTGTCGCTTCTTCCTTTCATTTTTTTTATTCAAGAAAATATTCTTTAGGGAATTTTCGTATTTTTTTTATTATTATACTTGATTGTGTACTCGTTTAATAATAGAAATAGTTGTCTTTTGAATTGATCTTTTTGAAATATTATGTGGTGAACATAAGCGAATAGTTTCTTTGCGAAAATTCACAACACATTTCTAGAACTAGAATTTTGTTTGAGAACTCTATATCAAAAGAAAACCACTAAGTATTTACCTCTATTCCTCAATTTTCGTATCTTAGACCACTTGAAAATTATTTTTCTTCCCTTTCTGCTGAAACTAGAAATTCTTTACCGAACACGCTTTACAAGCATATATTTAAAATATTCCGTGCGCATAGTAAAATCGTTTAACTCTATCACATTTCCGAAACCATATTTCGCAATTGGCTTCTCATAGAATTCTGCACTTATGGTACATGCCGCTATTTTTATGAATTCTGTTTTTTTTGTCGCTGAACAAAATGCACGAATAAATGTTTCAGATCATGTATTTCATCGTAAAAAAATAATTTGTTCAGCATAACAACAATAATATTGAAACTTCTTGTAGAGTTACTTTTAAGTTTACGAAAAGGAAATTTATTCAATGCAAAACATCTTGATTATACATTTAGTACCAGACATTTTTGTGTCGAAGTTGGAAGTTTACGTCACCTGAGCAAACCAGATGGTATTACGTTTTCCTATACATTGATTGGATTTAGGGGGTGTATGTTATACGCCCGATGTGTGAATCCAGAACATAGGCCGCTGTTGTGTCTGATGTACAAAGAAATTTACAGTTAATGGGTGAACCACAGATGACTGTGTATATATGACGTATTTGGTCATATGATGAAAAGATAAATCGATGACGGTCGATGTCGATAGCAACTAATGTCCTCGGCCACGACAGAGTAAAGTTAACCAGGCTGATTTGACTAGGGACCTGAATAATCTAGTAGCCCTACATTTTTTGCGAATAAAATTTTTCATTTTATGTCAGTGTTGATTTGCCTTCATTTTCATACATTGTATTAGGTCCCTTATTTGACGTTTCGAAAATGAACCGCTCCTGCCTGGTTTATTTTACTCTGCCGTGCCTCGGCGCACTTTTACGCCGTTTGTCTACTTTACAGTCAACTGTTTATTTGACAGTTTGTTAAAATAATGAAAATTTAGCTTCTTTTCTATTGTTTGAACTAACTTTTACGTAAACGGAGAGCTAGATGGCATATAAGTAGGATGAACTAACTCTAAGGTCTGCGTAAACATGAATTACTCTATAAACACCAAGATAAACACTGTTGACGCCGTGAATCAACGGCATGACATATAGACTGCAAGTCCAATGCTATTCGGAACGTTTCTTATTGTTTTTTGTTATTTTTTACTTTTGCTTTGGGAGCTCAGGCTCAATTCTTTTCTTTTCTTTGCTGCAATTTTTTTGGGTGATTTCTTAGCAGCTTTCCACAATTTCCAAATTTTCCTGTAAGAGGCTAGAATCTTGTGTAAGAGGCTAGCGGAAGCAACTGAAGATGGTCAGTCCACTCTGACCTGTGACCGCCGCTAGTTCTCGAGGTCGAAACAGCTTTTCTTTTTTCTTTTTTCTTTTTCGCCACTTTACATGATGTGCGGGAAAGGGAAGAGCTATAGCTCTGTTTGTCGTTCCAAAGGATGTTTCTCCGAAGGATGCTTCCTTGAAGTTCAGTGAATGTGAAAAGGAGTCTTGTTTTGGTTTTCTTTGTACGGAAATTCGGTTCTTGCAATCTGCGCCCTTGAGCTTTTCGTCTCAGGTTAAGCAAAATTGGTATGTACGAAGAGGCGTCGATGCTTTGCTCAAAACCATACATTTTGGCGTTTATTTAATATTGGATTTTAGTTTACCTTTCGACCAGAATCCTTTTTCAGAAATATAGTACCGCAATAACGACCACGAATGTGTTAACTTTTAACAGAAAATAGATTTGGTTGAAGCAGTTTGACCAGCTGTGAGAAAACTGAACAGTTTGTGAAAATTTCGTTAAGCTGCTCCATTTTATCAAAGCTAGTACTACAACCAAAACTAATTTTTATTTAAATCTAACACATTCGTGGTTGTTATTGCGGGCTCACATTTTTCAAAGGGGATTCTGATGAAAAGATATCACCAAAAATGAAATTTGAGACACGCATATGTAGACTACAATTTTAGCTAAGCATCGATGCCTCTTAAGCTACGTGATTTCTCTGTACATGCCTAGAAGTATGCTCATTCGGTTTTACCACTATCACTATCGCGTGCTTATAGCTATAACATCCTAATAACCACACTCAGCATGTTATGGAATACATACCAGCTTGTGCCAGGGACTAACGTAAGGATTTTCCCGTGGGTGGGATTTCGACGAAAAGGCGCAAAAATGACTTCCTAATTCTTACTTAGAGGCGCCAAAAACAATGATTAAAAAAAGTCGAATTTTTCCTAGGGAGATTTGAAACACATTTTCCTTCCACTTCTGAGCCCTTCTTCTGGTGAAAAAGCCCGCGTTTGTTTTGTTGTCATTTAATTTGATTTCCTATTTTGCAGAATAATTTGAGATCTTACCAATGGCATGCAATTTCTTGATAATTTTGCCATTTGGCAAAACAGATTTGCAGTAATCATCTTTTCACAAAGAACGTGACTTACGTTACAATCAAATCTGAAGTGAATATGTAATAAAGGGTAGCACTCAGCACGCTTCCTTGTGGGACTACTGCTAGGATATGAGCTAGATATCCTAGATTTCTGACAATTTGGTACAAAGACCGTTTTTGTGGAAATGATTGAACAATTTTAATAAGATAGAAAGGAAACTTTCGAAGGAACATTTTGTGTATTAGACTCTTATGCCATGCACTATCAGAGGCCTTCTCTATGTCAAATGTGAACAATCCTGCAGAGTTTTTCTTATTTAGAGCTTGTTGGATATGATTACCTAAGATTTTGCTGATGGAGTTTGGCAGGCTAATTGGTCTGTAGTTGCTAGCACCTGATGTATCCTTAAGGAATGAAGACTGCTTTTGCAATTGCTAACCAGCCTAGTAATTTTCCACAGTTGGTTAGAGTAATTTTTCAACTGTGAAAGTCGGTCGTTCCACCTTTCCTTATTGAAGAATTTAAATTGAGCTTTGATCAATATGTTCAGATGGTTAATTTTCTTGTCAATGCTGAGGACATGGTTTCGCTGCCACAAAACTTGGAATAAAATCAAAAGTACTTTTTACGTTTTTGTAAAAATTTATAGTGTGGTCAAAATTGAATTCGTGGATGGGAATTCAAAAGGCGCGGGTGGGAAAATTCCCACCCACGATGTTCCTTAGGTTAGTCCCTGGCTTGTGCATGCAAACTTCGTCACAAAATTGAATGCAAATGACCTACGTAGTGCGTTGTGCTGACTGTTAATTTAAATGGTTTGTGCAATAAATAGCGAATTTTTATGGACACAAATGCGAAATCAACACAGAAATATTTACACCGTTACACCTGAAACCGATTTTCGGACTGTACAAACGCACAAACTGTAAACAAAAAATCGACCTATTTTGTCCGTTGTTTGTCAATATTTCATAAAAACCAATAAGTTATTTAAGTCCAAATATATGATTGGCATACAAAAATATACATGAATCAGTGCGGTATATATAACTCATCAAATTCACTAAAAAGAATTTAAAAAGAAATTTTGTTTCGTCTAATAAATAAGATCTTCAAACTTTTATAAAGTTGTAAAATAGTTTATTTTTGTACATTTGTCTTGCAACCTAGTTTCGAAGAGGTACAGAGAACAGCGTAATCGATAAAGGAAATAACAATTTTTCAACCTCTCAGCTGAACGATACCTAATACGACTTTCTCTGCCGTAGACAGTTTCAATCAGACTCCGTTTTTCAGCAAATATTTCTTTATACATTATGCACAAGTTTGTACGCTAGGTCATCATTTTGTACTTTATCCGTTGCTGTCTGTGTCATATAGCTCAGAATGGATTTCGTAGTCGACGGATCGTTTATGGAAAAATGCATGTGATGCCTCAATAAATACTTACTGGAGTAATCGGTTTTGTATTACGGTTACCAAAGCTTGTTATTTTCTGCTAAGCATAAGGTGGAATTATTTTCAGATTGTTGTCAGTCAATTTTATTAAAATATTTCTAAATAGCAGGTCAAAATCAAGCGCAGAACGACAAAATTGATTGCAGTTCTCTACAGTTCTCGTTTAACTAATCTGATTTCTCACAAATAGATTCGCCTCTCTATGTCGTTTCCAGACAATTTCCAAAAATTTCCAAATAATTTCCGTCTACGACAACACTTTCAACATTTCCATCGAAATTGGATTGCTTTTGCATAACAAATAACGAACAATATAACGATAAAATAGATGTAGATAACCAACCGTACAATAATAAGAAAACCCAACAAATAGCGCAACACGTGGCGGTCAAATTTATTGTACAATCCGAGCTTGAATTAGTAATGACAAAAGTGTTGAAATTCGGTTAACGTTTACATACAATTTTTTTTTGCTGCCGCATGAGAATCATATCACACCATCATCCGCCAAATAAGCGCCACACCTTTACTTCTCTGATATAACACACTTTCGGTCGTACAGTAAACTTGTTCATATGGAAATTGAAACCAATTTGTGTCGGACTGTTGGGAATTACATAAACGAAAACAATAAAAAAAACGAAGGGAAAAATTAATGTATTTAATGGAATGGCAGTTTTAGCTAGAATCCGTGATTGTGATTTGATAAAAACGGTTTAGTCTACGGGTAAATAAGGTATGGATGAATAAGTTATTTTGGACGTAATTGTTCCTTTGCATGACTTCGTCGCATTACATATGCATTTTAACTTTACTGAAATTTTCCTCTGTTTTTTTTTGTGTTCACTTAAATTAATTTAAATTGTAAAGGCAAAGTACAATGATTATTTTAAAATTACAATGTTGGTTTATCCAGACTTCTTGGAAACGTACAGAAATTAACTTTTATACATCCGATGATTCTGGGCAATTCCTTTTAATATGGTTAAAAGGGTTAAAATGACTCTTATGTTCAATCGGGAAAGTAAAATTTTCGAGTTTTGTTGCACCCATCATATTTCAACCACTACCAAAAAACAGTTTTGAAATATTCATCACCTTCATTATTTTTCTTCTATCAATTAGACTCAATTTAACCAAAAAATATAGAATTTGAGAAAAGTTCGTCGAAAATGTTCTTTTAACGAGTCGGAAAGTTTCTCCGCTCATGAAAATTTATCTCAATCGTAAATTCCTAAATCTATAACGAAAACTATTTGAATTTTGAATGTTGTGGGTACAGTCAGAAGCAGACAAATGTTAGCATTAATTTGTTTCAGCTGATCCATCCATACAATCAAAACTTTTTCTACGGTTGAAGGTGCACACATGCGCGTGGTGGTGGTAAAACCGTATAAACAGTTTTGATTGTTTGTATGGATCAGCTGCAGCAAATTCATGCTGAAATTTCACTGCCTCTAACTGTAATTAAAATAAGAAAAGTTTTTGGTAATCGTCACTGAAGTTTTTGTGGTCCGAGTGGTTATTTGTCCTAAAATTGAGGGAAACCACATAGATTTTACTTCCCTGCTTACGCCAGTTGTTAATGATTTTTACTTTACTCGGGAGGTAATAGGGCTATTCACTCCTCAGGGAAAGCCCTTTAACTCGCTCGTATAGTTAAATAGCATACTGCACACGAGAAGTGCTTTAATATCTCGTATTACGATGAGTAAAAGTGCCTTGGGCTGAAGCCCTCGGATACATTTACTCATCTGGAAACGAGATATCAAATTACTTCCCTGGTATAGTAATCTACTGTTAACAAAGGCCGAAATCAGATGAAAAGACAGATGTTTTTAATTTGAAAAATATAATATTCTTTGACTGCTGATGAATAGGCTTTGTGTTACGTATCTATACAATAACATTGTTTGATCTCGCTTTATTTGAATTTCTGGTCAGATAATTTTGCTGTAAAAGGTAGCAATGTCTGTTTCTGATTTAACAAAATGTACCAGCAGTATTGTATCGCTTTTTCTTCACTCAGCGTGGTTTTTCTAATAACATTGTTTTACGGTTCTGTCACCATAGCCAAATCTAAACGAATTATATCAATGCACTTCGACCAAAAGTGATTATAGTTGTCAGCTGCCAAATAGAGTACATACTATTTTGTATGAAATGGTTAGTAACAGTGTTTTGCACACTGTCAAGTTTCAGTATTTAGAAAACCACTCATGCTTGAAGTGCGTAAATGCTACTTTTTCGAGCCTTTGAAGATGACAAACTATTGTTAACATCACTTCAAACTTAATGGCAAGTTAAAAAAATTTAACATCGTTTGATCACCACTAATGTCGTATTACCATTAGAACTATAATCTAATGAGACGTTGAAGTTCATGGAATGTTTTAGATATTTTATTGCCTATCCACCCGGAATATTGTTGTTACACGTACATTTCCCACCCGCGGAAAGCGGTCGTTACATGTGGGAACTTTTTCATTACATCACAAGTGAAGGAATATTCATATGAAAATTCATTACATATCAGGAGATTTTCATCACATACCAGCAGAATTTCATTACTTATCAGCAAAAATGTATCACATGAAATATTCTTTAGCACTGAGAAACAATACTCGCGATGTTATTTTAGTTTTAATATGACAAACTTTGTCACTTGAATTAATTGCACACCAATCTAAGCAAATTCATTAAAAACTTTCGAAAAAAAAATAAAAACACAAAAATAAGTGACGGCCATTTTGTCTATAGCCATAATTTCAATTTATTCAGTTTCGACGAACACCTATGGCCAAACAATTTTAATTTTTTCATTTTTCACTTATTTTCAAAAACAATCAGCACTTTTGTCTTTATTATCATGTATTCACTTTACTTCACAGCAAAATTTATTGTAACACCACCAAAATCGACAAATATTACGCAAAATATGAATCTAGCACTTCACAAAAACAAAACAGTCGAAGTAGTTTGTCAACATGTCATCAAAATAGTAGTGTTGCCAGTGATGCTTTCGGGATTAATGTTATGAAGAAGTGTGAGCCGATTTCATGAGCAGACTAGATTCGTTTATAAACATTTCAATGCAACACAATAGATTTGTTTTGTTGGTTTTGTGCTATCGGTATTTTTTATGTTTATTATTAGTCTGGCAGTGAATGAAATAGCGCGACATAAATGTTGTGAAATTATACATTAATTTAGAATAATCTTTTGATATTCAAGAATCTGCTAGTTGTCTTCTGGAACACTTTTGGTTTTGAACTGTCAGGTCCTTGGGTGGGATAGGCAATAAAACAGCATACATTGGATGCTGCTTGGTAGTTCATTACACTCGGAATCAATTTTGTGAACTCACGAACTCAATCGTGTGGTTTTAAGCAACTCGCTTTGGAAACGGTTATTTTGACTCGTGTAGTTGCATACCTCGCCTTCGGCTCGGATATGCAAACTCTACACTTGTCAAAATAACCGTTTCCAAAGCTTGTTGCTTAAACACTTGTGAGTTCGGCTCGTATCACAAAATTGATCCCTCATGTAATGAACTACCTCCGCAGCATCCAATGTAATCTACTAATAATCTACTGAAAACTTACATACGACACTTAACTTCTATTGTGTTGCAGATAGGATTAACAATAATATGTTCCGACAGTGCTGCTAGTGTGAACTCAGCATCTGATATTGTCACCAGGTGACCGTTATTGAAAATACAGGATGAATACGAAAAAACGGACAATTTCGGCTAAGCTAAATTTTTCATAATTTCATGTACAAAACTGGTTCGACTCATATTTAATTTATCACGCAGGAAAGTACGGAAAATTCATTGACGGTTGTTGAAGAAAATTCTAAAATCATAAACTGTAGCACCGAAAACGAAAATATTTCTTCATCTTTATTCGTTGGCATTGCTTCGGTAATATATTTATGCCCTACTGCGTTCCCTTTTTTTTAAGTATTTTGTTTCATAGCACGCGTAACAGCGGCACGGCAAAAATGGAAACGAAATTATGTATTCAATTAGACCTCAACATGAAACACAATTGATAGGGCTTTTCGCAAAGGAAAAGAGAATGTCGGTTTACGGAGCAGAAACTCCTTGGTTCAAGGGAAAATATATATGTGAAAAAAAAATCATTATTTGTCTCGAACATATATGAAATGCTAAATGGAGATGTGTGGTGGTAATAAGCATTTAGGTCGATTTATGATAAATTAGGGGAAAATTTTTATTTCAATTTTTGAAATATATAAATTGTGGACTGTGTTACCAGGAAATAATGATTGTAAATAGGAGGGGTCCCTTCAAATGTTAAATTATAGTGAAATATAGAAAGGATAGAGAAAAAATGGGGCTACGACCTCACAAGATCATTTATGAAAGTTTTTTTTTGACCAAAAAATGTTTCTCTTGTTTCAGGTACGTGTGTCATAAATTTTTAATTGGGTGATTCCCCGACAGGTAAGTGCTAAACTCCTAACATATTCAAAATAAACTGTTTCCCCCGCACTTGTACAATGAGTGAAAGCAATGTATCATTTCGGATATGAAAAACCGAAAAACATAAAATATGATTCGAATGTTGGCGGCTTTCGTATATTGTGTCATGCACAATCAGTAATTAAGTACAATTAACCGGCCTGACGATTATATAATTCATCAGCAAACAAAGGGTATTTTCATAAATTCATAGGAAATTATATGCTTTGTTGAAATTGTTTTTGAATTGTAAATAATGATGGTTTATGAAAAACGATCAAACAAAGTACAATTTTCCGACCGAAAATTTCCATTCAACGATTATTTTTTTTCCTCTCTCTCTCGGCCAAATCCCTCTTTTGAACAAATTTTCATAATTACTCCATTTAAACTGGTCATCATCCGATAAAATGTATACTACACGAGCGTATAGACGTGATTATAATACACTGTTCCTATTGTGCGGTGTAGGAGTTTTCAAAAGTTATAAATTATTATGAATGGTCAACATATACGTGCATTTCACATACATATATTCACACAAAACACTTCTGGTTTTGTATGTTACACACATACGAAAATGCACATACAATTCCATCTATAACTTCAATAAAATCTCCGAAAATGCCCAATCCGCACACTGTGTATACGATTCCACAATTGTGCATAGCTGGATGAATACAATAAAAAAGAATTACCACCAGGACGAGTGTGAAGAACACCACAGTGTCTCCGATTCGAATTTTTCGCACACAAAAGCCGTGAAATTTCATTTTACATTTTAATTAATTTTATTGATTTATTTGTTAGTTAGCATAAAAACTTTTCTGCTTTTGTCGTAATTGTCGCTTAGGAAAAGTTTTCCCGTTGTCGCTCTCTATTGAATCATAGTTCTCCACTGCTGTAGAAACCGGATTTACATTTAGTGTATCTAACTAAGAGAACCGAAGAGAAGAGGTTTTGTTTTTTCGTATTATAATGCATGGAAAAAATTTAATTTAAATGAAATAGATGGTTGGTTTGTTCGTTGGTTTAAATATATTTTCTCTAAATTTTTCTTGTTCGACATCTATTGTTGTTATAAATTGTTAAAATAATTAAATCAAGTTTAATTGAGTTTAAAAACAGAAGTTTGAACATGGGCGCGTCTTCAGGCTTATCAAAATTGAAAGGAAAAAAAAAATAACCGCCCGAAAAATGAATCTGTCAGTTATATATACAACAAAAATGTTTTTTTTCGGTACTTGTTTTAAGTTAGATAACAACATTAACACTGCCTGGTGTGCTAAACACACAGGCTGCCATAAAGAATCCACCTCTTTCAACATGTATTTCATTCAGTTTAAATTGATGTTGTCTGTATTTGAATGATGGTTTTTGGTTTCGAAAGCTTTTAATTTAATTTAAGTTCAACATCGTGTGTTATCCAGTTTTAAGCGAAAGGGTTTCCCAGTCAAAACACAGAAAATTATTTTCTCCCTATTTTGAATATGATAAATAACAGCAACTACATTACGTTGGTTGTCTATAGAGCCATAATATGTTTTCTCTCTCTCTGTGTGTGTGTGTGTGCTCCAGTTCATGTTCTTGTTGTAAATATAAACCCAGGGATGGAATGGGTAGAGGGAGAGGGCATATAATTTACATGAAAAAATATTAAATCTTTGTTGAGATTTTAATTTATGCGAAGAATATTGTTCAAGTTTAAGAAATTTATATGTAGAAGTTTAACCCTAAAGTGGATGTTATTACACGATACACACATATTAGACGAAAGCGATATATGTTATTACTCGTTCATTTGTGTTACACACCTTTTTGATATATCGCGTATTATTTCCACCCACAAACACTTTACAAAGTAGATAAAACTTTATCTTTAACTTATTAGCGGTTTAATTATACTTATTGTGTACATGATATATAGGCAAGACATAACCATATAGCCATGTGAACGAACGTATAATAATTAAAATGTTTAAGTCGGCAGGATTTACCACCAACTACAACATACTGAATACGATGGGGAAGGGTGCAAAATTTACAGTGAAACCATTTATTGTTTGGTGAAATATGAGAAAATCGCAATTTCAATTTCAATGTTTAGTTAAAGGCAGGAAGTATGCTTTGTTGATGTTTGAAGTTAATATTCGTAATTATTAGAGTCATCACGAATTGAAATTTCTTTAATTCAATTAGAATCTAATTATTTCGATGTAATTTCCGATCTGAAACTCTTCCTTCCAAATACATAACAAAATATTACCAAAGCGTAACATTGTTGCCAATTTAATGAATTGCTGAAGTCTTGGGGCGACGAAAGTTAACTTAAGATTTACACTGAATGAAAACCGAACTACTATATTCTTGTCCATTTTGGATTTATATCAATATAAAAATCACCGTGATACGAGATAACTAGTTACTTCCCAGTTATTCCCTTGACTGTAAGTCAAGGGTTTTACAAAAGAAAATACACCGTACATAACATGTTCACTATGATTAAAAATGTATGGAAATGTGATGAAAAAACGTTAAATGTTAACATTTTGTGCCCTTTGTTAACACGATAACTTGAGTAAATCTCAACCGATTTTCAAAAACTTTTTTTTAATTGACGAAGTATTGAAATCCTCAAGTTCGAAAATAGGCGGTATCGGTTCAACCATCTGGTAGTAGTTCTCGAAAGAAGCCTTTTCTGCTATTTGTTAACACGATAACTGGAGCAAAGTTCAACCGATTTAAAAAAAACTTTTTTTTATTCGACGAAGTATTGAAATCCTCAGATCAAGTTCGAAAATGGGTGGTACCGGTTTAACCATCTGGGAGTAGTTCTCAGAAAACGCCTTTTCTGCTCTTTGTGAACACCGTAACTGCTCTTTGTGAACACCGTAACTAGGGTAATGTTGAACCGATTAAAAAAAAAATTAATAAAGCACAGAATTCCTGAGGTTAGCTTTGAATCAAAAATTAGTATCGTTTTGTAACGTTCCAAGACTTTACGAAGATTTTCAGGAACACTAAACAAATTGAATTATTAATGAGAAATTTATACCGTTCTAGTACTTCTTCTAAATCAACCAATAAATCATTACTAATAAAAAATCTATTAAGAAGCTCAGGTTCAGATAGTCAAGGGATCTGACCCACCCAACAGGTGAGACCTAGTTACTTTCCTAGTAAGGTAAACAAATTTCAATTTAAAATCGACATATAATGGTAATTGTTCCGTACACTAAGATGATCTCGAGACACCATTCGTCTGATAAGATTATTAGGTTACCACTTAACATGTAAATATTGTTTGGACCAATGGAATTTTTCGCGATTATGGCTATTATATTGTAGCTATACGTCGTAAATGAGATTACTTCATTCGTGCATATGTTTTGTGTGAGAATAACTTTATACTCACCGGTTTAAGCTCTAAATTACTTATCTTTAATCTACGACGAAAGTATAAACTTCCGGCATGCAAGTGGCTTTTAGACGTTTTCACTAAAGCTGATTTTTTTGCATTGTTGGTATTCATTAGTTCCCCCAGCCTGAGAATATACGTTGAACAATAAAATACACGTACCTGGACATTTGCACCGAGGGAAAACATTGCACAATCTGTTGCAGCCAAGTAATATGCCAGATTAAGTTTAATAA
Source organism: Bradysia coprophila (assembly GCF_014529535.1). Classification (NCBI taxonomy): domain Eukaryota; kingdom Metazoa; phylum Arthropoda; class Insecta; order Diptera; family Sciaridae; genus Bradysia; species Bradysia coprophila. The sequence goes on along the minus strand of NW_023503302.1, from coordinate 1,294,565 downwards.
TATCAGAAGAAACTTGAGAAGCTAAAATGTATTAGGTCAGGTTAAAAGCTGACCCTTACCTGAGTTTCAAATTTAAAAAAAAATTCTTAGTGTATACTATTTGAAACGAAAATCAAAGTATATAACTAACATCAGAGCAACCGGCATCTAACCACCGTTCAGAACACTATACTACCACAAGATTTGCTTAAGTCCGAAATTACATTAACGCTTTCCTTTTCTCAGTTTCTTTTTTGATTTCGCAGAGAAGTTTGTATTCAAACTGGTAAACTGTTATAACGTTCCCACTCGTCAGAATAAAAATTTGGAACCGCGGTCGTAATGAACTTACTATTACGAATTGTGCATATATATATATATATACGAGCGCCTGCACCAATATTAGGCGAGGGGTGCCGCTTTTGTGGGACTAAATTGTGTGGAACAGATTCAATATAAAGTGTGGCACCCCTCGGTATTGGCGAACATGTAGTATAAACCACTATGCAGGGTGAGATATATTATCGCAGTAATTTAGAGATATAGTTTGCTTGAAAATTTATTAAGTGTGTATTCCGGTCAATGTTTATCAGCGCTGATAAACTGCAAAAAAAAAACTTTTCGAGGCCACTATAAATTTACCTGGATGATATATTTTACTGACAGCTGTTAAATTTATCAACTATAACTATGAACTATTATATATCTTTAGGTGAAATTGTTTTTCTTCTCATACAAACGAGTTGTGCGATAATTGTATGCAGTAAAATAACATAGGAACTTGCTGGAACTGAATATTCCACATACTTTTTCTCAGAACAAATTAGTAAACTTCTCTCAATAATATTTCATGGCCCTATATTATCTATCGCTACACTAAGTTCCATAATAGGATACATCCAGTATTATATGTATACATATCGACCGAACAATCTCATGCTCCAATGAGATGTAATGAGATGCAACATCTCATTAATCAGACACGATAGGGTTATAAAAATTACAATCATGTTCGTATAATCATGATATTTTCCTCGAAGCACTGTGCATACATCATGCCACTGATCGTTGTTGCTGTTGTTGTTGAAAATTTTAAGACTGATGAATATTAAAGCCAATTTGAGCAAACTATAAAATTCATTTATTAACAATTATACAAAGTTCAAAAATACAAGCAACATCGACGATTGGTATTTTAGGTATTCTTACACGTTTATTCTACGAAAATATGAAAATTGTGAATGTGCAAAACTGAACACAAAATGTATTTTCCTATTCTATACAATTTTCTTCATAATATCCTCATTACGTATGCAAATAATGGAGCTGGCATTGTTAAAGGAAGTTTAAATTGAATATAAAATTTTGAATATCTTTCTTATCTTAAAACTACTTATCGTAATTGAAGTTTCAATTTTCTTTGACTATGTTTTGCTTAAATCTCTTTGTAACTAGAAATACAGAGTAATTGTTCATTGCATCTATAGAATATGCAGTATATTCGATCTACAATGTTAATTCGACTCGGGTTTCGATTTTCTTCCCACTAACACAATGACTAACCACCAAAAGAGTTGAAATTAGAGGTGAGTGAGGTACCGAATTTCTGAGACAGTCCGGATAATATCCTGAAAATTTATTATAATTAAGGCTTGCACTCACGGTGGCTGCAAATCGTTTTCATAGTGGTTTTCATTCACAGCAGATGATTTTTTTTTTTGACTAAACACTAGAAATGAAATTTTCTACTTTCCTGAGGTGGGACCAGGACGATTATGTACCTTGTCTTGTTCCACTAACATTACAAATATTTCGAACTAACGAAACTATTTATCTCTGACAACAACTGTCAACAAGGTTGGAGTAAAATTCGGGGCAGTTACTACGGTACGCTTTATTTTGAATTAGAAAGTTTACCATTATAGCTTGAACCACTAAAAGCAAGTTACCATATGTAATGAAAGCTAATGATCACACCGATCAGGGTTTTTTGTAGTATAAATCGGAGGGAATAGGAAGCTAGGGTTCACAGACTATGAGCATGAGACGGGCTACTAGGTGAAGGTTGCGTTTCTTTGCCTCTAGCAGAAGTATGATTTAACAGATTTCATTTTATTTTTCAATTGAAACGAAATTCCGCCACATTGGGTATAAGTAGAATTAAAATAATTCGGTACTTAGAGAGTTGCTGTCAAGAGGGAAGTGATCGGTTATGTCTTGTCTATAAAAGCGGTGACGGGGCGGGTTCATAAATTTACTGTAGATGGCGTGTCCAGTCCTTACTAGGGTTTAGATTGCAGATTTTGTATTAATAATTTTTTCGACTTTGCCAATAATTCAGTGGAAATTTCTTTACTAAACTCAAAACTAACTTAATTTCGAAACTAACTGGAGTGAAACCAAATGTTTCAATTATATTTTGCAAAGAAAATTGGATTTAAATAATATTTTAGTGAAAAACCGACACTATCGGTAAGTTTTCCATGCAAAATCTGCAATTTATACCCGAGTAAAGAAGTGAGCTTTTGTGCTTTTTAGCTTTTGAGCTTTGGAATAGACATTGTTTGTTAGGTTAAACATGGCCTATATAGAGGTAAACACAAACAGGTTGTTTAAGATAAGTTTAGATAAGTTTAAATGGGGAGATTTAAAGGCGTAGGTATAGTTTTAAATATATGACCTTTATCGGCAACTAGCTATATTGTGCACAATATTCGTACGGGTCTATTCTTATGCAAGCTTTTACATAAACAAATATAATATAATAATTAAAAATTTGAAATTTTCTGCTTTAAATTATCCGCACACTTTCTGTTGTTGACTATAATTTATTTGCTTCTGTTCAATTTGCTTCTCGAAGGCTTCAAAATTTAAATTTCATAGTTTTATACATCAAACAAAGTCTATTCAAGAAGCTTGTCATTTTCCATAAATAATATTCATTCAATATTTTAACAAGTCTGTCACCACAAAATCACGAAAACGCTTTACTAACACATTATAGAGATCTAAGGTAACGAAACTCCGCTCACTTTTACGATGTATAAGAGACATTTTCTTTTAATTTAATTACAGCCCACTTAAGACGGAATGTTGTTATACGGTTACGTCCCACTGCTCATTAGAATATAATTTTATGAAAATTAATTAATAAAAGAAAATTTCAAAGGTAATAATAAATGAAACATCAGGTATAAAGGTCCTTATAGTGCTTCAGTGGCTTCTTTTACCCCTGTCCTTGATAACGAATACATTTTGTTTCTGTACAATGAATTAATACGATTGGAGACTTATAAAAGCCGATTCGTTTCAGTTATTTTCACTTAGCTGGTATATAAGCAATGCATAATATAGTAACACAACTCGATACACTCCATACATTCATAAGGAAAAAAAAATATCAAAAACAAATCCAAAATGTATTATACAAAGGCAAAGTTAAAATTATAAATTTTGGACTTGAAATTGATGTATAAATCCAAAAAAAAAGACTTGGACTTGTTACAGCTTCATAACTTCTCACTAGAATTCGTAAATGTAAACTGTTAAAACATTAACCGTCCAGCCAGATTCAAACGAATCACACAGTATTAGTTGACAGCATGTTATACAAGTGTTGTTAATTTCAGATACCTACGCCAATATTATAAATTATCGTATCCTATAATGTGCTGTAATTGAATAATCCCCTATTTCGGTGGGTGAAAGAACGAGATATGCAACTATACGTCTGCTACCATAATATAGGGTAAAACAACGAAATACCAGCCTCCCCCCAATTACGAGCCTAGTAACAAAAAAGATGACGTGATCATTACCATAAAAAATATGTTTCAATTGACAGTCCTCTAAACAAAAGAATTTTGGGGGTTCGTAAAAAAAACACTGTTCGTATTTAGATGTTTTACCCTATTGTTACAAGTACCAATGTGCAAAAGTGTAGAATGTATGAACGAGAGTGTTGTTGTCCAATCCCTCCATCTATACATCGCCGATTGGAGTTATAATAAATAATTCGTTTTATGATAAATAGTCCTTGTAAGGGTTGTTCGAAAAGTTTAATTTATTTATTTATGAATCAGTCCAGTAAAAGTTCTCTTCCCGTACGTACAACCTACATAAATTAATTTTTACAGTAATCTCTCTCTTTAACTTACGATTAAATATTTTTTTTGGGTCTACGATAATAAATATCGAATGCGAACAACGGAGAAAAGAGACCTGAATTAATCAAAAACCCAAAACCAATATGAGTAAAAAAATGGCCTCAAAACTATCCCTCTCACGTCAATGCTAAAATGCTCAAACCGTTAACCAACAAAAACTACAATTTCAATCTATGATGAATATATATACGTGAACCATGCGTTCACTGGAGTCGAGATGAGATGACAACGTACTTATGCTCTGAATGTTTATGTGGGTTACTGCTGTTAGAACAGCAGCAAATAAAAAAAATGGATCTATCTCATAATATATAACTCCCTTGTATTGATCACAAGCGCAATAAAGTACCGCGCATCTTTCACCCAATATCGTCGTCAGCGAAGTCGTTTCTAGTTTTTGTTTTCAATTCGAACCAAGAACATTAGGTAACACATATACACGCAAATCTATTGCACTTTTGTCTTATTTATTCTTAAATACCTGAATAAGAACACAAACTTGTGAACGAACACGGGAAATCTAAAGATGAATAAAGTGCAACTTTACGATGCAATGGTAAAATTGGAATGGATAATATGTGAATGTGAGAAAGTTTCGACTTTTGGGTATGGCAGGTGGATGTTCGTTCAATGCACACAGATTTTTTTTATAGGACTATGGACTTTCGAAGTTTTGTTTAAAGTTGGTGTGTCAGGCACGTTATTTAAAATTTATGAATATTTTGTCGTACATGTTTCTAACACGCCTTGAGCGGTGTCTTTTTCCTTTGGGTTTTGATTTACGACAACACGGTATAGTCTTGTTATTATTTTGCTTTCATTTCTTCAAATTTTAATTTAATTTAAGTTTCAATCTTTCAACAGATTTGTCTGACAGTTTTTTATTTTTTTATTTTATTTTTTATAATTCGAATGAATACAGAATTTCAGTAGCCCAACGAGTTTTGATGAAGAGGATAAATATTTACTCATATATACAGACATTTGGCTTTCGACAACCCAGAATCATGATTATTTAGTTTTTGGAATACAGACGAGAATAAAGAATTTCTGTTTACATCAAACACACAAACGGAAATTCGAAGATGACGTCATTGTGTTCCAGTTTACAGTTCCGAGCGAGAAATTATTCACCCCATGACGTCAGACGACGGTGATTCGGGATGGTAACGATATTTACTTTGGCAGAAGTCGTTTATTTACTTATTTGTTGTTGGGTTTATTGCTATTATTAGAGTAGGCTCATATGCTCAAGAATGTTGGGTAACGGATTTTTTCCTTCGCCCAAAACGAATGATGTTAAGTAGGTCAAAGTAGCCGTGATTCTCGAACATTTTACACAGAACAGGGTTGATCTATTTACTTTTAGCAATTATGTGTGTACCAGCACGGCAGAGTAAAATAACTTTACTCTGTCGTGGTACCAGTCCAGAGAAAATTCTAAGGCAAAGTTACCAAAAAGCAACTGTCATATTTTTGTTTGCGTCGTCGTAAGAAGTCAGCTGTTGTGATGGGACCAGCCACTATAAATTCCTACCAGCCTTAAATTTTTAGCCCCATACGAAGTGAGACTAAGTTCGGAGAAGGGCATATTCGGGTCGGCCCCTAGTGAGTTAGGGCCACCTAAGTGTTTTAAGGTCTTTTGGGGATATCTACCGCAAAATAAACGATGGAAATGTAAATGAAACGGCAAACGGTAGGTATTGTCGATACCAATTGAGGAAAAAAAAATCATTAAAATCGGTTGAATGGACCGTGAGTTTTTCGTAATTTTTGTTTGATTTGGAAGGTAATCGAAGGTAGAATAGAATGTTGTTGAAAAAAAGTTATATTTGGGTCCTTGGACTAAGGCCGCTACTAGGGCCCTATGTGTATTTTACATATAACTCGAGTAAATTTCATTTGTTTTTCGTAATTTTTGTTTCATTTGGAAGGTAATCAAAGGCCGAATAGAATGTTGTTGAAAAAAAATTAAATTTGAGTCCTTGGACTAAGGCCGCTACTGGGGCTTCGTAATTGCGCTATGTGCAATTTCTAAGAAGTGCACATTTCATAATAATTTTATTTTAACTACATTAACGGGCGCAATAGGCTTACGGTCAAAGTAGGGTGACAGACGCACTAGGGTCACGTACGGGTTTGTATGGGGCTCAGTCGCAGCAAACGCTCCGACTGTTCTGATGACTCGTTTTTTACGTAATCTGTAGCAGCCCTAAGACTTTTAAAATTGAAAGAAATATAATGTGGCATCACGTTTCACGGAGGTCCGATTTCTAGAATTCTTTGAATTCTTTGAATAAAAATGCTCCTCATGTTCACTTGAATAATAACCATGGTAAAAAATTGATTTAAAGAATGTCTGGGCCAAAAAAAAGTCACTAAGTCGGACTTGAAATCCTATGGGTCTTTGTGGCTATGGCAAGTGTCAGGAACGAGCCGAGGGCGAGTTAAGTGTTCACACAAGCCAAAACAATAGCTTACAAGCAATTATGTAAGTTATTTTACATGCTAGCTGTCGGTGGGTGCATTTTCACCTTCACATAATAATGATAATACTAATAGTAGCGAATGGTTATTGTTCAGCTGGAAGGACACATTTTAAGTGACAGATTCGGCTTCCATTTGCTGCTATAGCTAGTGAAGGTACTTTTACATGGTATTGTAATAACCTAACACTAGGGACCACATGTTTAACGTGAATTCCGAACCACGCGTTCTAAGTATTTTACACTCTGAAGGATTTTTGAATATTGTGCCTTAGTACCTATAGCAGTGCTAAACCCACTAAAGCGACTAAAGCTCAGTAGAAATAGAATACCGGCAGCTACCAAGAATGTCTTGACCGGTATGTCGTGTGACAGCTCTACACACACAACCATACCAGATTTTTATGAATCAATTCAACCAGCTGTGTATTTGTGTACACGTCTGACAACCGATTTTTTTTCTGGCCGTGTTGAGGCTCGATCCACCGACACTGTCACATACAGCATGTAATGGTTATTTATGACATCGAGTACAAAGTAGTTTGTTTCCTCATTCACCACAACTACAGATGACTTTGGATGATTTTTTTCCCCGAAATAACGATAACTCGTTAGTCGTCAGTTGTATACCTCCAAATAAATTTGCGAGTTTGGCAAATTTGGTTGACTGGAGAAATAGAAGGAGCGCTGACGGTAAGGAGATATAAATGAAATAAATGAATTCGAGTTTCCAAACGTTTGTCGTAGAACATATACTTTGCTGGTTACATACTGTGTTATTTATCTGTCTCTTAAAGTGTGGTCTGAAATCGATTCTTTTTTGTTATTATTTTTTCTCCCCACTGGTAACTTTTTTTTAAACATTTCAAATTGAAATTCACAGCTCCAATATTCTCCGTTTCGATCCACTTATTATTTCGGGTAAGGATACAAGATGGTCGGTATGAGCTCCAAATGAAGCAAAATGTTTCTCATGAAAACTAATTTACTTTCATTGGTAAAAAAGGAGATTTCTCTCACCATCACCATCGGTTTAATACCATTGTATTGCCTTTTCAAAATCGAAATAATTTGATTAATTATTTTTTTTTTCTTCTCCTTTTCGTCTTTACATTTTCTTTCGTCTCCATTCTCGAATTTTTGTATTATGTACACGTACATATTGCAAGCAATGAATTGAATCCATGTAGTCTTTCGAAAGCTTTCCTATTTAAAATTAATTAATTTTGTTTGTCTTTCTTAGTTTAATTTTATCCTTTCAAAATATGTTGTTCCGTCTTCTCAGAATTATGTTATCAGCAAAGCTTGTTTTATTGATGAGATGGATGAATCAGTGACTGCATTAAGGATAATAAATAGTAGATTTTCAGCAAAATAGTTTGAATTGTGGAGAAGTTTATGGATGACCCGAGTGTATTGTTTGCCGTATTGTTTTAATGCAATTTATGTCTCAATTATGTAGCGAATTACGGAACAGTCTCTTGCTGATGATGATGATTATTATTCGGCTAGTATTGTAAAAACTATACATGTTTGAGGTAGAGGAGTTGATTGTTTATTTTGATTCGACACATTTGACTGTCTGGATTGCTGTTTCTGATTTATTATATAAGTTACTTTAAAATCGATAAAGTACATTTTTCTAAGCAATAAATTTGTTATACTCCACATTCTACCTACAATAAACTCTTAAAAATGAAATAGTATGTTTCCTGAGTGCTTTTAGTGTGAAAACTATTACGAACTATTCATGTCTGCAAACCTAGTGTAACAATCTTTCAATTTAAACTAACGGGTAGAATTTCCACCTTTACTCTTTCGGAGTCTGGCACAAATGACCTCAAACCTATTTTGTAATAATAGATCATTTATTTAGCCGTTGTTATATTAAATTCCTTTACGAGGGGCAGATAATAGTTTATTTTGGGCGCAAAAGGATTTTCTTAAAGAAAATCTTTTGAGACGATTTTCTGTGATTTAAAGGATTTTCTACAGATCAGACTTTATTTTCTTTCCAAGTGTGAAAGGATTTCATATGTTTATCACACTTTTTTTAACTCCATCATTTCCTAATTTATCTAAGAAAATCAAAAGATTTTAAAAGAATAAGCTCATGGCGAGTAATAAACTTAACTCAAGATAAGTTTTTTCGTTTTTTCGTTTTAATTCGTTCCTGATGCATTCCATCACATAACAGTATCGTCTATCTTTGCATTTTTAGCCCCGTACGAAGTACTGGGGGCTTATAAGAACACCATACAGTTTGTAACATGTGGAATTCGAAGCAGACGGTGATGTCAAAGTATTTGTCTATGATTATAGATGACGAATCCACAATGGCAAGACCCCATATGAAAATGGGCATATTTGGGTCGACCCCTCCCGAGCTGGGGCCCAATAAGTGTTTTAGGGATTTTCGAAGATATCTACGGCATTTTAAACGCTACACTTGTAAGTGATACGTCAAATGATTGGTATTTACAATACCAATCCACAAAGTTTATGAAAATTGGATGACCGACTCGTGAGTTAGAGCCGTTGATGTGAACCAGGTACAGAGCTCGAAGCAGTTTTTGCTTGTAGGTCGGCCAAATTTGAACGGATGACAACTGTTTTTGCTTTATTAGATAGGTATTGACCGTACCAATCAGGGAAGAAAAAATTTATGAAATTTGGTTAGGTCCCTTGGAGTGAGCTGATATCCAGCTACTCGGCAGTACAGTGAACGTGGTGTATTTTGTCAATATCTCGTTTAAATTTTGACCGAATTTCATGATTTTTTTTGTTTGAAAGGTATTAACGAATGTAAATCGTCAGTACTATTTCCGGACTCCTAACAAAATGGCTTCCGGCGGCCATATTGGATTTTAGTAAAAGTGATGTATCTTGGGGAAAATGGTTCAGAGAGTTTCTGTTAACAGAAAAGTAATTGGTTTTTTGTGTGGGGTATTTCAGGCATTCCATATATCAAGCATATGGACATGGTGATAGAAAAAGTTTCAAATTTGGGTTCCTTTAATTACTTTGTAAATTTTTAGGTCTTTTTTCTTCTAGAAAAAATACCCTATTATGGCCGGTTTGTCTGTCTGTCTGTCTGTCCGTCTGTCTGTTCCACAAATTTGGTAGTTTTGGTAGCTCTCAGTCGGTAGTTGGTATTTTTGGTGGTTGGTAGTTTCGAGCTGGATCGACACCAGGCAAATAATAATTATTTGTTATCTGATCACCGATAGCTCACAGTTAACATTGCAATTCGAAAATTTGGTAGTTGGTAGTTGGACTACCAAGGCTATAATTGACTACCAAACGTAATTTTTGGGGAAGAGATGTTTACTATTCGAGAACTACGCACCGACTGACGAAATTATTCTACATGCTCGACTATTTATAAATCGGAAATTTGGTAGTCGGTAGCTTTGGTAGTTGGTAGTTGCGAGATAGATTGACATTCAAAATTGCAAAGCCACCATGAGCATATCGACACCAGGCAAATAATAATTATTTGTTATCTGATCACCGATACCTCACAGTTAACATTGCAATTCGAAAATTTGGTAGTTGGTAGTTGGACTACCAAGGCTATAATTGACTTCCAAACGTAATTTTTGGGGAAGAGATGTTTACTATTCGAGAACTACGCACCGACTGACGAAATTATTCTACATGCTCGACTATTTATAAATCGGAAATTTGGTAGTCGGTAGCTTTGGTAGTTGGTAGTTGCGAGATAGATTGACATTCAAAATTGCAAAGCCACCATGAGCATATCGACACCAGGCAAATAATAATTATTTGTTATCTGATCACCGATAGCTCACAGTTAACATTGCAATTCGAAAATTTGGTAGTTGGTAGTTGGACTACCAAGGCTATAATTGACTACCAAACGTAATTTTTGGGGAAGAGATGTTTACTATTCGAGAACTACGCACCGACTGACGAAATTATTCTACATGCTCGACTATTTATAAATCGGAAATTTGGTAGTCGGTAGCTTTGGTAGTTGGTAGTTGCGAGATAGATTGACATTCAAAATTGCAAAGCCACCATGAGCATATCGACACCAGGCAAATAATAATTATTTGTTATCTGATCACCGATACCTCACAGTTAACATTGCAATTCGAAAATTTGGTAGTTGGTAGTTGGACTACCAAGGCTATAATTGACTTCCAAACGTAATTTTTGGGGAAGAGATGTTTACTATTCGAGAACTACGCACCGACTGACGAAATTATTCTACATGCTCGACTATTTATAAATCGGAAATTTGGTAGTCGGTAGCTTTGGTAGTTGGTAGTTGCGAGATAGATTGACATTCAAAATTGCAAAGCCACCATGAGCATATCGACACCAGGCAAATAATAATTATTTGTTATCTGATCACCGATAGCTCACAGTTAACATTGCAATTCGAAAATTTGGTAGTTGGTAGTTGGACTACCAAGGCTATAATTGACTTCCAAACGTAATTTTTGGGGAAGAGATGTTTACTATTCGAGAACTACGCACCGACTGACGAAATTATTCTACATGCTCGACTATTTATAAATCGGAAATTAAGTAGTCGGTAGCTTTGATAGTTGGTAGTTGCGAGATGGATTGACATTCAAAATTGCAAAGCTACCATGAGCATATCGACACCTGGCAAATAATAATTATTTGTTATCTGATCACCGATAGCTCACAGTTAACATTGCAATTCGAAAATTTGGTAGTTGGTAGTTGGACTACCAAGGCTATAATTGACTACCAAACGTAATTTTTGGGGAAGAGATGTTTACTATTCGAGAACTACGCACCGACTGACGAAATTATTCTACATGCTCGACTATTTATAAATCGGAAATTTGGTAGTCGGTAGCTTTGGTAGTTGGTAGTTGCGAGATGGATTGACATTCAAAATTGCAAAGCCACCATGAGCATATCGACACCAGGCAAATAATAATTATTTGTTATCTGATCACCGATAGCTCACAGTTAACATTGCAATTCGAAAATTTGGTAGTTGGTAGTTGGACTACCAAGGCTATAATTGACTTACAAACGTAATTTTTGGGGAAGAGATGTTTACTATTCGAGAACTACGCACCGACTGACGAAATTATTCTACATGCTCGACTATTTATAAATCGGAAATTTGGTAGTCGGTAGCTTTGGTAGTTGGTAGTTGCGAGATGGATTGACATTCAAAATTGCAAAGCCACCATCGACACCAGGCAAATAATAATTATTTGTTATCTGATCACCGATAGATCACAGTTAACATTGCAATTCGAAAATGTGGTGGTTTTGGTAGGTCAAATAGTTGGTAGTTGGTAGTTCCAAACAGAAATTAGAAAAAAGACCTCACCAGGCTTTAGCCGGTCTATTCTTGTTGTTTTGTTTGAGAGGTACTTCGTGCGCTATGTGCAATTTTTAAGATGAATATGAATACTTTTATTAAAATTGCACGTGCCGGACTTGGACTAGGTGGTAAGCATTATGGTAACGGACACATACGGGTTATAGCTGTATTAGGGTTGCGGACGTATTAGGGCTTCGGAAAAATTAGGATCACGGACGAATTAGGGCTACTGATGCACTAGGGTCATCTACGTAATAGGCTTACGGGTCGTACGGGGCTCAGTCGCAGCAAACGCTCCGACTGTTCTGACGGCTTGTTTTGATTTCAATTGCTGTGAGTGAGTGCAACGACTCTCTTTACGTTTTATCCTGTTGAAAGCATAGAAAAAGATGTGGAACGAATGAAACTACAAAACGATTAGTACGTAAAAACTTTATTCGACTCGATAATCATAATCATCTCTGATAAACTATTTCCTCATGACATACTGTACCGGGGCTACATACTGTTTTAGTCTTTATTATTGCACAACGGGGAGAATTTTATTAAAACCTACCTCTCTAGTGCAAGATGTGGAGTATCGACGAAAGAATTTTTAATTTTTCAAAAATGTCACACTGTGTACCGCGTGACTATGACTTCACTTTTCAAATCGTGCAAATTGCGCATATTTATTTAGTTAAACGTGCTCTTATACTCTGTGGACGTCATGATATTACAGATAAAACATCCGTCCCATTCATTCTGAAATTTGAATCAATAATTTAAAAAATGAGCTAATTATAATGTAACGTGACTAACACCTCCATTCTCATTTACATGCGCGTTTTAAAGCTTTTAAGCTATGATATTTGCCTCCAATTATTTTCGTTCACTGAATATCCCAGAAGTAGATCTCATGAGATGAGCCGTGTGATTTTGATTGAATGACAAATAGAATTTTTGTAACAGAACGACATTGTTTGTAAACAAGTAATCACGTCATTTTCATCAGTTTCCAATGAATGCATCTTGATCGTATGGGGTGGTATGATGCTGTTTGTACATATATGCACTCTTTCAATATGGTAGAATGTGTTCCAGACTGATAAACAGTGCTCAAACAGGATTCTGACAAGTACGTATGCTGGATTCAAATGAGCATTGTAGCTTTACTTTTCAGAAGTGAATTCATTGACTTCACGAACTAAGTCGAAAATACTCGGATCTAACGGCCAGCGCAAGTTTCAAGAAGATATCTTGCATGAGCACAAAAGAAAACCACTTTCCAATTTTTTTTCCAAAACCAATTGATAGTGAAATTGATCTATTCGAATAAATCACCTGACCAAATCCATTTTTCAATCTTCAATCTCGATTGCAAGTAATCAATCCCACCCACAATATAACAGACGATAATAATATTCCACTCACATCCGAATACAACATTTTATTCAATAAGTAAAGTGTAAGAATCCCACCGGCTAAAATTCTAAACGAACCCCCTCAAGCATTATTTTATCCTTCATTTCATGCAAAATTTCCATATGAATTTATCATATTATGAACGAACCTATGAATAATATATTGATGATAAAACGATGAAGCGCATTTTCCCACTGAATGCATACAGAAGAGAAATTTGTTTTATTTCATATTGGCATTCTCATGTGCACTAAAAATGCATTTAAAAATATGCTAAAGGTAAAATTGACTAATCACACGCAAGGTCTCCTACATTCAGATGGAAATCAGATGATGATCGCCGCTCAACCATTTCTTTTTCGATTGAAACGAATCAGTCATCGTATTGGATCCAATATGGAGTTTACATTTCAAATTTTCAATTTATGTAGAATGTGTGGAATGAAGCAACAAAATTGTTTTTTTTTATCATCAACATTATTGTTCTTCTCCGTTTGTTTGGTTGATTTTGCCGAATAAAAATCAGCTTGATCCTACTTTCATTCAATCTATCATAATCAAACCGTCCTACGAACATTCGATATTTTAACGTTGCGAATTGGCGACGGACTATTAGAATATCTACGAGTAAGTGTTACATAGAAAGCGATAGAAGGAAAAATCATCCTGCCCAGCCGCGGATTTGAACACGGGACCTCTCGATTATGAGTCGAGGGCTCTAGCGCCAAAGCTACGGGTTCAGACAAAATAATATTTACTTCGAACGCCTTTATGTTGTGTAGCATGCTAGCGAATGTGTAGTGTATGTGTGGTGTGTGAACAACTTTAACAACTATGTAAGCACTGTCAACACTCATCGCTATCGGTACGGGTGTGTAAGTCAAAAATTATGATTTTTTTTTCAATACACCATTGAGCATTCGTCGTTTTGTATAATGCTCTGTTCGTCGATGAGCATCATGCATTTTAGAGTGTTAGATTAGCTTGTGAAGCTTTACGTTCATGAGCATTTATTAACACGCTTAACATAAAATGTATGTAAATCATTTCAGACATGTTGAAAGCAATGATAGAACATATATTTATGGGCGGTAGAAGACGTCGAAAACATCAGAAGAATTCGAAGAGAGTCTCTATGGTCGTCAGATTTCTTTTTTGCATATGTCAACAAATATCTATATAGTTTAACGATGTGAAATGCATAGAAAAGTACCTATGATGCACGGAACGATGGTGCAATTGTTGTTACATTACGAAGATAAGGGCCACAATCACACTATATCAAAATCACTTTCTCCATCGCTTTCAGTGTTACGTGCTAAATTTAACATATATGAGTTGGTAGCGATTTATTTTTGATTTTGTTACGGTCGATGACCGTCGGTCGTTAGAGCTTATTAGAATTAACTGATAGCAGAGACTATAATCAATCATAACACAAGACACCAACATTAAACTAGTGAATGGTAGTGGTAAAGTGTGTTAGATAGGTCTCAGTGTGCTGAGCACGAAACACTACTTCGGAGTTTTTTTTTTAAGGTTAAAACTGTTGGGATCGGGCCGGTTGTCGGTGTTGAAAGGTGTGTGTGAAAACACAAGTCCAACACTCTGCCGATAGAGCTAACTGCATTTGAATTTTCCTTGCATATGCCCTTGCTGTGTCTTAAAACGTATCGATTTGCCATAACAAAATTATTATTTCACCTGAAAACCAATCATGATTACGGGTCGGCAAAGTGTTCATTGTTGATGCAACTAAATGTCACCATTAATCAGTTTTATAGCAACTAGAGGCGAAATGTGTTGATACAGCATTCGTCAATATAAACTAAGATTTCAAGTTGTTACGCATGTTATTAATATTGAATTAATTAGACGTCGTCGTCGTCGTACGTAATAATATAATACAAAATGTAATTAAATATTTACATTAAGGTGTTTTCACTAGACAATATTGTGTATGTGTGTATGATGTTGTAGTGACGATATATTTGAGTTTATGCGGTAGACAGAGCATGGTAACAAATGGATAGGGTTGGTTAACATACACCCACAGATATATTAGTTGCCGAAAGACACTTGAAGCCATTTAATCAAAGTGGATGGTTTTTAGAGTAGGTAAGGTTAAATTTCTAGGAAATGTAATACCTCGCAAGTAGAAAATTTCCGCATAACCCTTATAAATGGCTTATTAATACGAAAGTACCGAATTTGATAAATCTATCGAAATTTTTGCAGTTTGCAATTTGTTATTCTCTGCATAACCGACGGATTTTTTTTTTTAAATAAAAATTCTGCCTGTCAAACGTTTGACTTTATTTATTTAACTTTTTCAATTTTTTTCTTGTCAAAGGTAAATTAAATATTTGGAGTTTGATTCCGCCCCCCTCCTCATATTTTTAAATCAGCTTGATTTTTTGAAATCTCGCATCCCGTTTGGAAAAATATCGTCTGCCACCGATTCGGCATTTACAGTTCGAGTAAATAAAAACGAAACATTTTCGACAATATGTGCTGTATAGCAATATCAGGATATCGCATGTGGAATGAATAACATGAATTCGATTGAAATTGTCCGTTCTTATAACACTCAATCTGTAGAATATTTATCACTAGCATTGGATAAACATATAAAAAACATAAATCAATATGTATATGTATTCGTTCAGGTTCAGTTCAGAAATAAAATGATTTAAGAGGTTTTCCTCATTCGGCACACAAAGAAAACGAACAAAGTTCAACTTTCCACATAAAAGCCGAGATTTTCTATTCCGAGATATAAAATAGACGTCAGCGAGAATCTGTGCTAGTTATACATTCAGAGGCATATTTATTAATACAAACTCTGCTGTGTAGAAAACTATACAAGTCTAACGTAAAAAGGAATTAAAATTTAAGAAAATCTTGTCTGATATTATGTCGTAAATCTATTTATATCTTGGGATATTTCACTGTTTCATAAGTGTATCTTACAACTTTTTAGCTGTTTTCGACGTTAAAATAACGTGTTCCCGTCTAAGGTCAGCGTTGTAAATGATCGAAATTATTACTGGGGCTATAACCGTAAGGCTGAGTACACAGTTCGTGAAAGATACTTGAAAAATAGATCTATAATAGATCTCTAAAGAGATTGAAAAATATAGAAAAACAAAGCCGACCCGTACGAAACACCTATTCGTACAAGTATTCGTATCAAAAGCCTTTAGTGTGAAACTCTTTATTTCTCTTACTTCATACTCTTCTCTACTGAAAAGATATTCGTCCTTTAAAATCGCTTACATTATCCACTCTTTGCCTTGTTATCATATACAAGCCGGAGGCAATATAGACAGCCCCGTACGAAGTCAACTTTCATAAATTTCTATTTAAACAGCTATATACCGCTATATTTACCTATATTTTCCTATAAATAAACATTTCACAGATGAATATGCTATTATATAGCTCTATATGCCTGTATATAGCTCAATATAGCGGTATATAGTTGAATATAGATGTCCATATATTGAATGCCTAAAACACCCCACACACATAACCAATTACTTCTATGTTAACAGAAACTCTCTAAGTACAATTTTTCCCACTTTATATCCTTTTTACTAAAATACAATATGTGGCCAGCAGCCATTTTGTTAGGAGACCGGAAATAGTAGTGACGCTTTACATTCGTTAATACCTTTCAAACAAAAAAAAATCATGAAATTCGGTCAAAATTTACTCGAGATATTGACAAAATACTCTACGTTCATTGTACATCTCACTCCACGAGACCTAGATCACGCTCTGGTGAATCGAATTTCATAAAAAAACTTTTCCCGGATTGGTACGGTCAATACCTATCTAATAAAGCAAAAACAGTCAAATTTGGCCGACCTACAAGCAAAAATTGCTTGTCGCCCTGTATCTGTTTCACACCAAGGGGTCTAACTCACGAGTCGGTCATCCGATTTCCATAAGCTTTTTTTTATTGGTCGGTATTGTAAATACCTTTCATTTGACGTAACACTTACTAATGTAGCGTTTTAATGTCCTGAGATATCTTCGAAAAACCCTAAAGCACTTATTGGGCCCCAGCTCGGGAGTGGCCGACTCAAAATCACCCATCTTCGAACTGAGCCTTCCTTTTGACATTAGCAAACGGGAAAAAAAGAATTTTCAAAATCAGATGCGTTTTACTTAAGTTAGAGAACGGACAGACGGACCACAATAGGTTTCCCCTTACTCAGTGAGTCCAATTCGACGTGTTACAAACGTATGCGTAAACCTACAAGACCCCAGTACTTCGTACGGGCCTAAAAATTGACAGGAATTGTGAACCAAATGGTAATATGATATTAGTCTTCTATGAACATTTGACGTATATCTCACTTTGATGAAGTTTTAAAAACAAAAACCTAATTTAAAAATATTCTCCTTATTTAACTTGTATACATCGGATATAAAATTAGATCCTGACAGCAGTGACATAATTTTCATTGACATTCATTTTTCGTAGTTCGCAAAACTATTTGACTTTATCAATGCTCTTATTTACTTAGGCATCTTCAATTTTCTTTCCTATTATTTACAAAAGCTAAAAGCTTTTAGAATTATCTCTTTTTATTTCTGTTTACATCGATTTCAATTTCTATAAATCACATTCACCAATGATAATAATGTTTCGTTGCAAAGAAATATAACAAAATAAAACCCAAAACAATACAAGAGATACACTCCAAAAAGGGAAAAACCCCATCTATTGTAGCCACATCCACTGGTTTTCATAGAGTATGTGTGTATTCTTTTGACTGAGTGTGTTCTTACATATATATATTTCTCGTATAACATTCTTTTTGTACAATCAATGTGCTTTTTTGACTTTTTTATGTTCAAAACAACCACTGAAATAGCATAATCACACAGTGTGTTGTGTTTGGCTGATCGTATATATATTGTATTATTCGGGTGTTTATGATCGAAAAAAGATAAAGAAAAATATGTTTCCATTTTGTTGAATCACTTTACCCAAACATCGAATCTCTTATGCTCTAATTCCGTTTTAGGTTTGCATGTAGAAGAAGAAAAAAATCACAAACACACAGAAACATTATTAGCAAAACGTACCATCATCAAGTTGGCTGAACTCGTTCAACTCTTCGATATAACAGCGAACGTTGGTTGACGTTGTTTTTATTTTGTTGTTTCCTCTAAAATTTAGCCGAAAAAAAGAAACGCTAAATCAATCAATCGAAAAACTCGCAGGACAGCTTATTGTTGAACTTTGCTGAAAGCAGAAGAGTCATTGCGGACATTAAATAAAAATTTAGTGGTGTACGAGGAGACGAGAGACAGCTCAACACACACTCACACACACACACACATACACACACGAAAAGACGACAGTTTTAATTACCAAAGAAAAATGTTTTGCAGACATTCTAAATAATTCGATTTTCGTTTGTAATTTGTTGGCACACTGGCAACGTTTTGTTTGTTGACTTCACACTAGGCGAAAAAAAAACTGAAAAAAAAACTCAAATTTCAAATTGACCGTAATGGGATTCAATGAACAATCAGCAAGTATCATGACTGTGATTTGTGTTTTTGTAAATCTAACAACGGAAAAGTGTGTTACATTCTACATATAATTCGTGCTATTGAGGGAGTAATGAGTTTGTGCTGGTAGAGATACATGTTGTATCTGGGTTCGGCTGTATATTTGGTTTGCTTAATATACGATTAATGTAAATGGGGCTAATGAATGGAATGAACTGGGAAAACATAGTCGTGCAATGTTAATACTTTGTATATGAGCAGAGCTAGCTGGCTGGATGTTCAATGTTAACGGTTCACTTGGCAAAACTATTATCCTTTAGAAATGTTTAGTTTAACAAGATTTTATCGGTGGAACATACAGATAGTGAACTATTTAGTAGACAAATATAATATCCCATTAGGTAGCTGATATAAATGACACTCATTACGCACCATATCTTATGAGTTATGTGAGTTATTTGTTCGTTTCGGTTATTACTAACTGAACATTAATTCAATGACCTTGACAAATAACCATAGTTACTGGATAAAGTTTGTAGAAATTATTCGAAAATATAATTGTAATTTTATGCCACAATGTCTCGTCATTTTTATCCAAAGCTCAATATGGAGGGAGTTTTTCCGGCTCTTAGATCGTCACCATTCGTAAAGTAACGCATCGTAAAGACATGAATCGTGTTACATTTAGTGTACACAGATTTCTAGCGTAAAGAACAACTCTTTCATCATTCATCTCAAGGCCCGTCATTGGGAAATGACAGGACATTTTCCCGAAAATGTACGGAAAATTTTATCACAAAAATTCACCGAAAAAATTCAAAGAAACTCACCTCTTATGCTTTCCATTGTATTCGGGCATAGTCTCTTTAGGTCGCCAAGGCATATTTGAAGTGTACTCGATGCAAAAACAAAAAGTTTTTTTTTGTCGCGACAAAAACACAGAAAATATTTCGACACAACTGTGACACTGCGCTATTATAAGTACTAGAATGAATGTTTGCTGTGTTCACTTCAACGGTAAAATATTTTCATTCAAAAAAGTGTCGGACACTTCAACGATGTTAGACATTTATTAAAATTGTAACCTCTCCCACTTCTTTAGTAAGCGTATGCAATTTCCAACTTTTTCTAAGAATTTCGCCTGATTATATTCGTCAAAACTCCTTTTGCAATAGCATAGCAATAACATAGAAAATATTTGGCCGCTTGCGATATCATATTAAACGTTGCAATTCTTTCGATAAGACAGGACATACGAGTGCTAATGCCAGGAGCAGTGCTCACGGTAAAGAGTAAAGACTAGTCATTCAAAAGGAGCTTGGCTGGTAGTCCGTATTAAAACTAAATCAATTTAATCTGCTGAAACATTCTCAATTGAAGATGAAGGGATTCGACCAACACACAAGATGATGCCTAGTTGAATTATTCCACGGAATTTATGCTATCGGTATACGATGTACCATTCCAGAGTTATCGGACGCCATCATGAGATTATGCATGGCAATATTTTAATGTAAATCAATTTTTTTTAATTTAAAATGATGAATCCTTTTAGAATTTTTCAACAAAGTTTTGTTTAATAGAAAAATTCCTTGTCCGTATCATGGTTGAGTTTTTTTTTGTTAACTCGCTCAAAGCGAATTTACGACATTTTAGTTTCCAAAGTTTTGCTCAACAAACCGACTTATTGAATTTAATAAAGCTGATAAAATTTGAACTTTTCCTTAAAGAATGAATATTATGTAGATATGTTGAATTCGGTTTACATTTCAAAATACATGACTACTAGAAAAACTCTACTGGTTGTTGCCCTGACGATTATGAATAAAGTCGGAAAATATTGAATCATTAAACAACATCATTTACTTATGCATTGGTATATCAAATTGGTGAAAACTTCGCATAATAATTGCGAAGCAAGGGGGGGTTTCAGTCTGTAGAAATATTGGTTACATTTACAAAGGAATGAATGACATCTTGCCACCTTTCTCTTGTATACCCGGGTATGTATGTATTGTATACCCTTGCTTGTTAAAACGCCTTAAAATACTTGACTTTGGGAAATTTTACTTATCATTAATTAGCTTGCATATTTAAGGAATGATTTTATTTATGCTTTTAAATTTTCGTTACAATATAAGCAAAAGTTCATTAAAACTTTTACTTTATACGAAAGTGGAAAGGACGAAAAATTCTTATACCGACCAAAACTTTATTACAGTTAGGTAAACGGAGAGTGTATAACGAAAATGTTTAAACAACTCTTCAGTGTAGAAGCACAAAGTATAACATAACCACATATTCACATTTGAATGCAAATTAACCGAAATTGAAATAAGACCTTTTTAACACAACACATTATGAGTATAAGAATAAATTGTCCACCAAATGTGGTTTAAGTCGCAAGCCGCATCGCAATTACTCCCTAGGCTTTTATAAAACGGATGGTCATTTCTCATCGATAAAGACGTTAAAAATGTGCGACGAGTTCTGGAATGATGTTTTGTATAGAAAAATGGACGTTTAACTTCATTGAGTAATAGATATTTATGCTACACGAACTGTAAAGCGGTCAATCAGTTCGAGATGGAGTAAACAACATGCTTTGACTTAAGTGCCTGAATCTAGAACCGCCTGATATTCAAAAAAAATTTGCAGGACAGTGGTAGCCAGGTGTCAATGTGGAAGTTATCTAGATCTACTACCACTTCAACGAAATCCGATTTTTGCAGTCAGGTGCTAAGTTGCAAAATACTGTCAAACGAAGTATGTTTTCTGCCTATAATTTGGCACAATCACTTCTTTTAAACTGGGTATGCCTAAAAAAGTATTTATCCCCGAGTTGTATACAATATGTTCATTGCACTGAAAACTCATAAGATACAATTGAAAATAAAAGATAAACCTTCATGGGTTTTCAGTGTGCCTGCGGCCTCGAATGACAATCTACACATTCAGTGCCTGAAAAGCATGTATCACTCGGTGACATAAATAAATAATTTCTGTCCAAAAAACTCTAGCTTTAAATCGATCTTTCTCCAGAGTGTATTTAATAGTTTTGTAAGTGGACCACATTTTGTAAAAATCTTGGTGCCGACTTTCGGACACACCAAAGATGACACAGTAAAAAAACGTTTTAGCTTCAATTTTGTTTGCTTTGAAAAATGTTACGTTAAAACCCGTAAGGATTCATTGCTCATGAAATGGGTCTCGAAAAAAAATGTAATTGATTGTATGTACACGTAGAACTGAGTATTCTGTGTATGTCAATTTATCTTTCCTTTTTTTTCGTTAAAAAAAATCATTTTACTGAAACCGAGAAAACACTTTTACAACACTGTGCTACACAGTTTTTTTCCCTCCATATCTATAGCTTCACAAGCTGGAAAAAACACGTCCAAAACTCTCCAAAAGGTCCGCAATAGTAAATTATTGTTAAAAAAAATTGTCCGATTTCGAATGAGATAGGGCAGTACAAAAAGAAGAGGAATATTTTCTATAGAACGTACTTCAAAGCTTTCATAATCCACCTTCATTTTTTATGTATGCTGTGTATTACACACAGCATAAAGAATATTTCCCTATTTACTGCATAAACATAATGTACCTTCATCCTTCCGTGCTTTTAGAGCAACGTCTTATCGTACTTAAATTAACAAACACTGGACCACAAATTGCAAATTAAGAAAATAAACGGTGATATTATGCAGAATACATTCCAAGTAGCGAGAATGTATTATGTGATCGAGTATAATGGACGAAAGTAAAAAATGAGTCCAAGAAAACGGGATTAAAAGAGACGATTTTCTGCACTGTTGATTTTCACAAATAAAAGGATTAATTTGATGATTCATAGAAAGTTTCAACTACTTTAATTAAAAATGTTGTTGATCCTGTAAAACTCAATGTAGCTGCAATAAATATTCATTGAAGTATTTCTTTTTTCATTCTTCGGTGTACCACAATCGTTTTCGCAATTTGATCCAAACATCTAGCAAATACACCTGGCTTCTGTGCTTTTGCGTATGCTTAATGTATCTGTGGTTTTTTCTAACCGTTTACACAGTTCATTTCTATCTCCGTATTGTTCGCAACGTTGGAATTAAAGTTACCCAACACACAGGCACACACAGAATCTTCTTTTATGTGTCGACACTGCACGTATTCATATCCTCGAAAATGAAAATTTGGAAATATTTCTATGGGATTACCGGAGTTATTACTTTTGTGCATTTTTACATTTAAATGAAAAAGTAAAACGATCTGCTTGTGGAAAATAGGCTAGGATCAAGTCATGCAAAATTAATTTAATCGCCTTAAAGAGACGCAGGCAATAGATGGAATTTAGTATGATTTCGAGCCAGTTGTAAGTAGCAGCTTTCCGTTGGATACATCGATGCTACAGCATGTCAGTATACGAGGTTTAATCTCATACAGGCCAAATTCAGGTTAGGTTGAGCCTGAAGTGAACCTGTTTAGAGACTTAAAGTTAAATACATCCAGTGAAAAAGTTAACTATTAGTCAAAAGGAACACAATCAACTTCAGTTCAAAAAGTGAGCTTTGTAAAAAAAATTCACATCATAATCGGCTGTCTATATAGCGTTTCGTCAGCAGTAATCAACAACATTTATAATTTTCAAAATTGTGGATTTCTAGTTTTAGTTTTGGGAAAACCTTTTGCTTACATTTTCCCGAATTTTCCCAATTTTTTTTTGTTGAAAATATCGAAAATATGGTAAAAAAATATGGGAAAATGTTTTCCCGAAAATAGTTCCTCGTTTTAGGGGGAAGCTAATACCATAATATGCGAGTAGTTACTTTACTGTAAAACCTGCGTACGTTGGCCACATCCAGTGACCCGAAAATCCAGGGACCAACTTACTCAAGGCTTGCTTTTCCTTTCTCAATTTTTATATTTTTTATGTTTGTATTACTTAATTTAGGGGAATATATCATCGACAACATGACTAAAGGGCGTTCAGGGCTCAAAATCTCACAAAGATATGGTCGTTTAAAAAATGGTAGGACGCCTTTTAGCCAACGATATATAGAAGCCTGAAGTTAGCTTAGTACGGCGTTTTTTACGATAAATTAGGTACACCTTTTTTCCTTCCATCCTGATGCTTGTTACCTACTCGGTTCTATTTCTATAAAGAAAAAAGTTGTACCTTCTAGGTACAGCTTTTCCGTCCTACTCAGTACAACTTCTATTCCTCTATAAAAAAGAGTTGTACCTACTCGGTACAGCTTCTTCCTTCCATCCCGTTTGTTGTACCTCGTCGGTTGTATTTCTCTACAGAAAAGGATTCTACCCACTCTGAACAACTTTTTTCCTTCCAACCTAGTCGGAACAGATTCTATTTCTTCACAGAAAAGGGACAACAATCGGAATGGAAAGAAAAAGCTAAACTGAGTAGGTACAACGTTTTTCAGTATAGAAATAGAAACTATACCGAATAGGTACAATCGGGATAGAAGGAAAAAGGTGTACTTAGTTGTACCTAATTTATCGTAGAAAAAAGCTGTACTAAGCTAACTTCAGGCACATCAACTTACAGATGTGGTCAACATACACAGCGGTCAACTTACGCAGGTTTGACAGTACTTTGGTTATTTGCACATTGTTTCCCTGAAAAGAGGTGTGCCAGTCTGCTCTTTCGTTGGTGAAGAAGTTCCTTTTCGTTTAGTCGATTAGCTCTGGAATACAAATCACTAATCTGTTCATAAATTCCCAAGAAACCATTTCAAGTCCAATTTCCAGTGTCGAAGAAAACGGCTACAAAATATTTTCTTAACAGCCCTTTCTACAATGAGATCAAACTGCGCCGAATTTCAAAATACAATTTATTTCCATGCGATTCCCTTTCGGATTATGATGTGAAAACCGACAAAATGATTGGGCGT
The DNA here is from genome assembly GCF_014529535.1 of Bradysia coprophila. NCBI lineage: Eukaryota > Metazoa > Arthropoda > Insecta > Diptera > Sciaridae > Bradysia > Bradysia coprophila. The sequence continues at coordinate 1,269,745 of NW_023503302.1, read as the reverse complement.
GATGGAAAATCAGAAAAAAATTATATATATCGGCATAGGAAGGAAATAAATCAATCAAGTACAGAACATCGTATTAGCATTTTCCATGCAGTGAACATTTTTCAGAAACAGAGCTTCCAGAAAAATGTACGGAAACAGACTCGAATACATATTATGTATAAAAAAAAAAGAAAAACACTAACAAACAAATTATTCAAAGGCAAACGGACATTATAATCATAAACTAGACCTTTCTACTTACCATGAATCATTTTTATAGACAATAAAAGAATTTGCATTAGTTAAATCGTGCTGAATAAACTAAATTTCCATTTTTAAGTTCATATTTTCCTGCTTTCAGCGATACGACTCGGAATTGGTCGTCTAAGATTTGAAATCTTCTCGAAAATTATTTCGATTACTATTTTGATTTTGGAAAGCCAGTAAAAAAACCGTCCTATCTTTCCGCAGCCATTTAGAGGAAACGTAATAAAATAAAGTCTCAGAAAACAGCCACGCATAAAGATTATCCTCGGATAATACTCACCACAGTCCCCTAATGTTTATATTTATGTATGGTGCAGTGTGTGTGTTCTTTACGTGGTATACTCATTTGTATCACAGGCGATTATTTTTATTATTTTATTAGTTTAGTACACATATAGTCGACACAGTCGTGTGTTTTTATGTTATTTCTGTGCAATATATCTATTATGGTTTCATTTTGTACATAGGAAGAGGATGGATAAAAAAATGAAAAAAAAAAAAACAACAAACGAACTGTATGCAAAGTGTTAAAGCACTGCAATGTGTACATATATCCTATAGGTGTAAATATTCATTTCAATGGAAAAAAAGGTGTCATGTTGTGTTGAATCACTTCCTTTATAAAATATTTAAATGAAATCCATTTCACTATCATAATAGTTCGCTAAACAGTCGGCTTTTGATATTGGCATATTTCAATGTGATTGCGAATAATCCATATGTTGAAAATGGATTCGTTGCGTTCTTTTTTTTAAACTCGAGCTTCTTTGTATTAACCTTAAACATTTCATCGATTAAAGTTGTGCAAGTGAACCTTGTGAGGGATGTCTTTCACCTAACATTTTGGAAGAGTCAAAACATCGACGCGACGGCATAACAAATTAAATCTCTAAAGACCTTCCCGCAAATTTATGATTTTAATTTAAAAGATGGATGTTGAAGAGACGTCTACAGTCGATTTTTTCTTGTCTTTTTACGAGCTGCTGAGCTTGTTAAATTCATAGTGTCTATCATCTTAATCTAATGACTAATGCTCATTGACTATCAATAAATCCTAATGGACTGCATACAATGTTTGAGTGATGATCCTCAAGAATACGTTAATTTTAGGGACTGATCTGTTTACTTCAATTTTAGCGGAATGATGTTGAAATCAATCTAAAAGCTATCTTCTTCGTAATTTAATTGATTTAGTCTACTAAAACCTGGAGCATGCTTCAACTATTAATAGATTTCAATACTGCATTAAAATTCACTCCAATAAGAAAACCGAAAAGATCTTGATTAGATATTTTCTTCAGTTGTAATTACTTCGTATTAGCGAAAAATATTTTTGCGATATTTCTCAATTTTTCGCCATTTTCTCAAATTTTCGTGAATTTTGACAAAACATTTTTCGGGAAAATTTGAGAAAATCACGAAAATTTGGAAAAATTCGCGAATACAGACACTGCTTCGCGCACATTACATTTATGGAAAACCAAGCCAGCTGGTGAACATAGCTTAACCAAGACTAAATCCAATTTGTAATTTAGATGACTGTGTACATGAAACAAAGTCACAAATGACTGCGTTTTGTGGAGCATAAACCTTTCATCGCCAGATTAATGTCAAGAAATATAATCTCGTGTCGGAATAACAATTATAAATGTCATGCAAAGTTTAAATTTGATTCAAACTTTGTTCGACACGGAACCAACCAATCTCCTTGTGATGTACTTTAATTATTCGATTTTTGCATTCTGATCGACTAATGCCACTCCACCCCAGAAACAGTTAAAATAAAATCAAATGAGGTAATACACTCGCTGAATTTTGAAAACTGACATATTTCCTGTTTCGTGGTTTACTGGTTTTTTGTGAATTTTGCATGTATTTTTACAAATCAGAAACTCAAGTAAAACACAGAAACAAAAAATGTGTCGGTTTTCAAAATTCCGTGTGTGTATCACGGCGATGACACTTCTAAACGCTCAAATGGTTACCAAATTATCATGAATGTCGTTTGTCAAGTTAAATTTTCTTGTTTCAATTCTAATGTTCAATAGTTCCCTTCATATGTCAATAATCTACTATTACCAAATCAATAGTTTATATTGATTTCTTTTCTGAAAAAAGCAATGAATATTCTGTACAAAATGGTTATTTGTTCACCGAGCATAGCGAGGACCACAAGTCACGTGAGAAAATTAAATTTTCTACTTTTTCCCGAGGTCAACACAACTATTTTCACAACAAAGGCTTCCAGAATTTCAGCTGCGTTGTGAAAAAGATTTAGTGATACACTGCATCGGCGTCGATCGGAATGGAATAATCGAATAATTAAAGTACATTACAAGTCCATACTAAGCGAATTGTAGCGTTTGAAGTGTCATATACCCGGGTAATATAAAAACAGTGACAAGTAATTAAAAAACACTCCTAGAAAAAGAGTTTTTGAAAAAAAAACAAGGAGCTCAAATGCATGATTTTATGCTAACTAATAGCAGAAAAATTCTAAGCTTTCTCCGCAGTTTTTGTCACACATTTTCTGTGTGTATTTTGTTTTGATTTTCGTTCGTTTGTTCTCTTTGTGCAGAAATGTGCTGTTGGAAACTCAGTTCTGGTCATATATAGATATAGAGGTGTATACACATACAGCTATTGTACGTTTGCTTACATTTTATGTTTTTGTAATATTCATTTGACGGTAATATTGAAACGACCTCCACGGCAAAAATAAATGTTTTAATGTTTTTTTTTTATTCGTGGATGTTTTTCTATATTCTCTGTTTTTACGTTCCCAGCTATCATTTTCACTTTGTCCAAATGCTACGTGTGAAATATCAAAATAATCTAAAACAAAATAACGTTGGCAGAGTAATGTGTATACTTAAGTACTATGAGTGACCATTGTTGTTAGTTTTGGGACCTATATATCTGATATTTACAGCAAAAAGGTGTTCTTGCTGGGGAAAAACAAATTTCTATTTTATTGTGTCATATGCACACACATTGAACGTTCTGGTTGGTGGTAGTTAACGGATTTTTTTGTGTGTAAAACAGATTTTAATACCTCTTCAGTTTGGGTTCTATGAAAGCACTATTCTAGCTGATGAAATTTTTTGTTTGAGCTTTGGATAATTTTGCATTACAATATAGATGGTACACAACGATTACTGTAACAGCAAGGTATTATTGGAGATTGCAGGAAATAATAGCGAAATAGTTTGAATTTTTTTTTTGCAAATAGAATCGATTCCATTGCGGTTGTGTTATTTGAATAGTTGCACACACATCGTTTTTGTATTTTTTTTATGCCATTTTAGAAAGATGGTCACGGTTTGCAGTCAATAGCCATCGATCAGTTCTTTTCTTCATGTTGTTCTTGACAAATGCCCATTAAATTAAAAACCGTGATAACTTACCCACTTTTCAAAAAATTTGAGAAATATATCCGAGTTGAAAGTTCTTCCGAAAGTAATAGCGTTCTCATATTTGTCAGCGATTCCAAATAGTTACAACTCATACCCATATCATCACTTGACCTGCATCTGCAACCTGTCAATATATCCGAAAAACGTGAACGAAATTTTTTGAATCGGAATATAGAGCACGCGGTCTGGCACATTAGTTCAATGCTAATGACATCTTCTCTTAAAGTTTATTGACTGTAATTTACTTACGTTTCACAAATATTGTGTCTATTTCAAATCAGATGGTCCGAGTTTCAATACAATTTTTTCTGTGTTTGTAATGAAAAGAAGAGATGTCATTTCTATCCAACTTTCGTGCCATCGCACATCTGATTCAGTTATATATGATATTACCCCACATTATAATATATCTGCCTTGCTATGGAATTGCTTTTGGACTTTCTAAGGCTAAGCCTAAGATTACTCCTAATTTTTGAATTGCTCCGTAAATAGAGTCTGACCGACAAAAATTGGAGCTTGGGTTTAAAACATTTATAGGACTGAATCAGTTTAATCGGATAAACACGCCCGATCAAATCCTTCAGAGAATTAGGACTTTCAAATAACCTCGGCCCGCACAGATCTACATACATTAATCCTTAATGATCGTTCATACAATTTGACATAAAAAGTTAAATTTTGCATAAAAACAAACCTGTTCGCGGTTTAGAAAGGATATATTTGAAAAAGCCATTCTACCTCAACAGCAGAGTTAGCATTATTAAGCTTGAAAAAATTCAGATATTATTACGATAGAATTGCATACAATGTTAGCAGCATATTTGTGACGCATAAATCTTTTATTCATCTTATCAACTACCAGATAGGAATGTAACTTCAACATCTATTTGAAATAGGTAATTCGTTAAAGTCGTACGAGTTCAGTTGTAGATAGATGAAGAATAAATTGTAGAAATTCGATGCTTAGTATTCAACTTCTTCATCCATCTTTACATACTAAATGTAACGGGGCCAATGTTAGCGGAAAATATACATTATCCACGTTTTCAAAAATATTTTTCAGATAAAAATTATGACAAAATATTTTGCGGTATTAGGAACAACTTTTATTCGGTTTATATATACACCATACATGGCAATGTAATAGCTAAAAGGGAACGGGATAATAGTTTTGGGTGATATTAAATTCAGATCCAATCTTCCTTTCCCAGCAAAACATTTTGGCAAAGTGTAGGTGGGTAAATTGTTTTTTTTTTGTCGTAACCGAAATTATAGATTTCTCGGTCCGATGAACCAAGATGAATCTAAGATTTAAATAAAATTTCATTGCCAGTTTAGCTTCTGGTTGCGCCTTTCAATATTTCATCATTTCATCGATATATACACGTACACGCAACGTAATAGGATATAGATCAGACATAGATTTTTGCTCCGTCGCAAATTAGATGTATGAAACGTGTAACAGCAAACGTGTGGATTGGTTTATCGAGAATGCTTATCGCCGTTTGATATTGCAATTTTCGTGATAAAATAAAGAAGAAGAAAAATTGCGCCTCAAATAAAGCGCTGATGGTCGATGCTATGCACCAGTACACCCATTTATCCCAGTAACTAACAATGTTCGATGCTTCCTAATTTTCCCTAGAATTTTCCTACCTTATTGATGAACTTTATAAACAACTCACAGACATTCCATCCATAATATCGAACAACCAACAAGGTTTATTAGTCATTTAGCAACATAAAGAATTTTTCGTTTGACGCAAATTTAACTTTGTATTGTGTGGCTACATTGTGGGTGGAATGGTTTTATTTATAATATACATGCATCCTTTGTGTGCTACATGATCGTACATTGTTTGCTCTATTTTTATATTGAATTATATATGTACCTCGAGTGTTACAGAGTGTTCGGATGAAAATATGTCAACCCATGTGCACGCATTGCGTGTCTCGAACTCAAATTGTTTTCGGGAAATTGTTGAAGAAGTTGTTAGTGTTTCATCAACATTTATCATTTTGAAAATAAGTGGTAATTAGCAGACATGCTTCATGTATAGTATTTCCGGATTGTATGTAAACTCAGCAATGGGAAATGAGCAATTTAATAGTTACGAGAACAAAAAATTATTCTTCATCGGAGGTCCTTTCATTTACTTAATTTTAATATCCTGAGCGAAAATGAAAGCCTCAAAAGTTCAACGAGAGAATTCATGAACTCAATTCAACTGTATTGTAGCTGCAATGAGAGTATAATTTTAGAATTTAGTTTTTACTACCGATTGCCTGTTAAATAGATAAATGTCACATTTAATTACCAACATCCTAACATAATGTGACTCCGTTAATATTTCTATGACGATAGTGCTGCAATATTCGCTGCATCACTCTAGAATCTAAGGTATCCATCGTACTTGAAAAGTTAATTGTAGATAGTTTTTGGTTGTGTGTGTGTGTGTGTGAGTATGTATTCACATATAATGCATGTGCGGATGTGTGTTTGACTGTTTAGTGATTGCTTTGACTTATCCTTGCAATATATTCCGAGTAGATGAAAGTTTTTTTTTGCAATTTAAAACGTTGCCATGGTTCTACATACACATTTTCGAGTCAACGATGAGAGTGCACATAATATTATATTCATGACGTCATCGCTTTCTCATAGTGAAGATCCGACGTATAAATTCTCTGATGTTGAACTCAATCTGGGGTTGTATATATTCTATCATTGCACTATATGACATGGATTTTAGTCGTGTAGCACCGTTGATCGGTATTATAATACATATTTGGTGAATGTAGACGAGAAATGTTGAATTCGCATATGTGCTATAGCCTTTGTGGGACTTTGTAGATTGCACAAGTAAACAGGTATTTTATGGAACTGCCATGGTTTAATTTTGGTTATATTATTAAATACGTTTTGTATCACTTGCACATGATGGCTGAGAATTGAATATGAAAGATGATATTTTGTATGTGGGAATGTTCTGTTGAAACTTCTGAATCAATAGCATCGGCTCAAATATTATGTTTATATAAATATTTTTTGATTGAAACACAATCCATTTTCAGATAAAGCATTTTTGGTACTTAAACAAACCGCAATATTTTCAATGATAGTCAAATTTGCGACTATTTGAAAATTTTACGGCCAAATTCGGCAACAATTAGAGTGTACTAAAGATATCATTTATCGTTTCACATATAACTTCAATTCGATACATCCCACATTATTATGTCAACGTTTTACTGAACACATCAAACGCATGTGGAATTTATTAGATTGATATTAAATCATCTATTGAGAATGATGAAAAGTTTTGATTGAAACAATCGAAACAAGTGGTAGAGACCTTACATCTCTGAAATGTTGGGGCTAAACTCGTAATTTTGTTAAGAAAGGAGAAAGGAAATTAACTGGGTCCATAACCACGCTTTGAAAGTTTGATACAGTTCAGCTGGAGAAAATTTAGATTAAAAAAGGTTTTGCCTACACAAAAGGGCTCGAAATTTAACTGTACATCTAAATACAGAAATGGGACTTGTCCAATTAGCGAATTATAATAAAAATGAGATTTTATTCGCTTAACTTGATTCCTAATAGGCTGACTCAAAAGACGCAAAAGACGCAATGAAATTTAATTTTTATTATAATTCGCTAATTGATCATCTCCCCTTTCTGTATTTATTTACCCTAACTATCCCAGATTAAGACGAATTATCATTTAAGCATCTAAAAATCATCAGGCAATAATTGCATACCCCGAGGCGTAATTTAAAGGTGGTCCAGCAGAAATTTCTTAGTGATGTCTGAGAACAGAACACAATAATTTATCGTAGATAGTCAGTTTTACATACATTTTTTACACTGCGATTGCAACAGACGCTTTGCGCCAATCAGTTCAACTTTTATAGCCATTCAATTCACCGTTCCTTTTAAATTCCGTAAAACTTAATACTCGACCCAATTCCATTTGCCTCCAAATCTGAAAGCTTTTCGACATAACTTTGCTTGCCAAAATAATTGGTACTCTATAAAACCATTCGAGTCAATCATACATTTTATCTTTTTGTAAATAAATAACTGGTCAATAAACATGCTCATGCCTCCATTTATATTTCATTTTTCTCGAATTACGATTCAGCTAAACGATTTTCATATTTACTTTTTATTGAAAAGCATTCGCCTCCATATTTTATAGCACATTTTTCTTTGAATATCATATAAAAATGATTGGTTTACTCGGCAATAATAACTCATTCCATGCAAAATTTATGTTCGTCATAGCTGTAAATAATGCACCGGTGGAAATGTTTTTTATGACGATGCCATCATGCTTCCTCCTATATTTAAGCTGTTATTATAAACAGCCAGCGATGTACCATATAGTTTGTTTCGGATGGGTAGCCCGAAGTCATTTGAAAATAACGTGGAATCGGAGGGGTTGTATACGTTGTTGGCTTCATTTATGTGATGTAAAAATCCATGAATAATAAATTGCATTTTTCGTGAGGTTTTACCTAATATTCTAATGAAACATCAACGAGTTGTGAATGAAGTTTTGTATGAACATCTTACAGGAGAATTTTTAAGTGAAATGCGTTCAGAACGTGCGATGGAAAGATGATGTTTTGATGTTTGCTTTGCATTTCAAACTAACCGGTCTCTACTCATCTGCTCACCGTAGATCGCTTAAAATAAAATACGAAAAAGGGATGTAACACAAAACTTAACATACGCAATCCGAATACTAATCCATCCTTTGTGATCTTCTACGCCTAATAGTGCGGCTTCATCTATTTACAATTTTCTACAGCGATTAAATTCTTCATTTATTGGGATGCAAGGAACTTTACTAAAATGCATTCATTTCTTGTGCATCATAAAATACATTAATTACAATTCAAATAAATTCGAATTTAAGAGTACACAACATAATTCAATGTGATTTACTTTATTCACCAAATAAGCAACCAATTTTTTCGTATCCCCAATACACTAAGCATCCATCAGCTGAACGGTCGTTTATAGTCGGAGTGCATGAAGTATGGAACAATGGAATTACGTTTTTATGGGTTGTAGTAAGGAAGCGTTTTGTTCCTAGCGTTCCTTTGGTATTTAAGTATAAACGTGCATCCCATAAGCACTTTTAAGTAATTTTGGTAATAACAGTAATTAGAATTACTCAAGGTCGCAGACTTTTACTAAGAATCATCACCGAAAATTGTGATATATTATCTTCATCTCATCAGAATTCAGGAATATCAGACTGCAGTACGTACTGGTTTCTTACCTGTGAATTTTTGCTAATGATAAAAGAAACTGCCGCGAATGTCTAATTCTCGGTGACGATTTCCAGCAAATGTCGTTCCTTTGAGTAAAAAGTTTATATTTGTTGCACAATGTTGGTTGAAAATTGTAGTAAGTTTTCGAAGGCCGGTAGGTTTACATTGTATCCCTGTCCCTGATTGAAGTTCAAAAATTTGTTTGGTAAAAACCCTTTTCAACCATTATTATAAGACCATTAATCCAGTCAGATTTCTCAGTATTCTAAGAAAGAATGGGTTTGTAATAGTCCAAAAATAGTGAATTTTTCTTAGAAATAGCTAACAAGATTTATGTATGTTCACTAAACCTTAAAATGTCTACTACTAATAGCAGCACAGATAAAAAATGAATCTAGATCTAAATCTTTTTGGGATTAACAGTATGCAACCGAATCTTTTTTAGAATTTAAATTTAATCCCCTCAGGGATTACTTCAACCCCAAATAATTAATCCCTAGACGAATTAAATTTTAATCTTTGAGGCCCTAACGTTTGACGCTTGTTTACTATGCGTTGAAACGAAAATCTCATTTTAATCTGATCAAAATGTTATTTGTAGTGCAATAAAAAAAAATCTAACCCTTCCTACTTTCACTTCAGAAAAAAAAAATTAATCGGATATTGTGTGATACTTCAGTTTTTAGCTAAACGTCTGATATGAGAAGAAGCTTTTTTGTGAATCTGGAATGAAATGTTTTTATTAAACAGAATTTTTTTTTATTTACCTGACGAGATTTGAACCCGGGACCTCCTGCACTTCAGTCTACGATCTTACCACTGCTGCAATTTGTTCTTAATCCCAACGCGGCTTATTGTGAAACGTTGTTTCAAAGAAACTAATTCCTCGTGGGATTAAAATGCAAATTGCCAGATGGCAAGATCGTCACTTCAAACCTCGATATTTTTTCCCGATTTTCATTTTTATATTCTTCTGTAGTTTCCTTACCATTCTTTATAAGTATTCAACCATTTAAATTCAAAAATGTCTGTTTTCCCATAGTAATGTGAAATAGTTCGCTGCTAAAATTGGCCTTACTGCCATTTTCAATCTAGAATATCTCTATACTATCTTTAACCATATCCATATTAACTGGTAGTATCTTTACAAACCGACTTAAAATTTCTATTCTGAGCTAATTTATTCTGATATTCTATTCTGATATTTTAAGGCAAAATAAACCATCGGTAGTACCATTAAAACATTTTAACACCAAATAAATCTCCGTTTCAATTAATTAATCTTGTTCGTAAATCGTGTTCGAACTAAGTTCACACAAAAGTGTGATTTCAAGACGATTAAATTATAGACGGAAAATTCTAAGCAGCAGTATCATCGTTCAATCCTCAATATTATTGTTTAGTCCTACTTTTAATCCCTGAAAGAATTACATTTTTTCAATTTCTGGCGAAGATTAAAAATCTAATCCCGAAAGAATTACTTTTTGAAAGTAATCCCCTCGGACCTAAACATTGTAATCCCCGAGGGGTGACTCACTTCCATTTAATCCATTTAATTAAAAAAAAATAGTTTTACCGAAATAATTAGGCTACCCACCTGAAAAATTTGTAAAGTAATTGCGAAAAATAGATTTGCACGATCCCCAGCTCGTTTAAGTACTCGTGAGGTATAGGAATTTTTTTTTTTTGTTAAAAATGGTATTAAATTTATTTAATCCATTTATTCCACTTTACACCAAAAAATTCTAAAAGTGGAATTTTACGCTTTTTAACGTTGCAGTATGAGTTGTAGTACGTCGTTCAATCAAAATCAACCAATTTTAAGACTTTTAAAGTATTTGGTAAAATTAAGTTTTTTCCTATTTAATCCATTTAATCCAATTTTTATTCCATTTAATCCATTACATCCATTTAATACCATTTAATCCATTTAATCTAGAAGTGAGTCACCCCTCGGTAATCCCTTATTTTTATCTGTGAGGTAAACTCAAGTTTCTGCTTGTAAATTAATGTTTCGGCTCGTGTGAATACTTGCGTTCCGCATACCTCACACTTGACAAAACAATAATTTTGCAAGCAGGTACATACATAGAATACTGCAGTTTTGACAAGGTAAAAATCGTTTGGGATTTGTCCTAGTAATATTTCTAAGCCGTTACACGTCTTAGAAAGATCAAATTGATGTCAAAATGAATGTCCGAAACGTTCGACAACGCTGATACTGATGACATCACTGAGCCTACTGGTTGTCATCTCGACAATAGGTGATGGAATTTGTTTATGTACTGTCCGTTTGACAAGCGGATCGCCACGGTTCAGCAGTGGATTTCGAACATTTGTTTTTTACACGTTGGCACACGTGCTCTTGTCAGATTCAAGATTGTTTTTACGAAGGTTACGCTGATTATACTTTGTGAAAAAGGCCAATACCTTGCAAATATGTCACAACTTGGACAGAATTTGACACTCCAATATCTGCAACATAAAAAACCAAATGTTCGAAACCCACTGAAACCCCGTGCTTCCATCTACGTAGTATACACATACTAGGTGAGCCAATCTTAATCTATTGTGCGGAAGTATAATATTACGAAAGTTGCTCTTGATAGACGCGCTTGTGCTCTTTTAATTAATCTAAAGTTGGCGATCAATTTTTACGTTTTTACTAATTCTAAATTTATTCTGTGTTAAACAATCAGTAAAGTGTTTCGTGCATTGTTCTCATTAATTGGCAAAGATTGCCTGTGTAAGTTGCGATAATTTCGGATTTTTTCTCAGGTAATTTCAATTGAGATTTTTTTTCATTGTTTAGACATCAAGTCAGGTGTTCAAGCTCGGTTTTCGAATTTGGAATTGATAATACGTCCAGTACGAATAAGTAAGATTGTACTGTTCTTTGAGTTAGTCGTGGATGTTTACGATTTCTTTTCTTAATTCTTAGGATTCGAATGATTAAGTTGCACAGTTGAAACACGTTTTACTGATTATTTCGATTTGGTCTGAAAGTACTAAAAGTAAGAAGTTTGCTGTATAATAATGATTTTCTCTTTTGACCGGATCTTAATTGAATTTACAGAATTTGAAGCTAACTATTTTCCTAAAAAATAAAACTCTGAAAAACATTTTTTTTTTGCTTTCAATCGTCGGACCAATCGCCGTAACACGGACAAAGAAGGTGAAAGTGAAAAATAATGCAATTGACAAATAAAATCGTTGGACGATCTAGAGAGCCTGACAAGTCCAACAAAAGTTTTATTTTTTAAATTACTGTCGTCATTTTGACACCAATATAGATTTTGTACAATGTGTGACGGCTGAGATATATAGTAGGGCTACCTCACTCTGATCTTGCTGTCGCCCAAAAATAAAGCATAAAAGTCATAGATAGAAACAACTGTTTCTGTCATGGAAAAACCAAACAATATTAAAACAATCAACATCGGCGACCCGATGAGAGACGATAATAGGACCAGTGGGCTTTGGATCTAATATGAACGCAAATCATCCTTTAATCGTCTGCTATTGCAAAAATATACAAAACGATACCGCAAGCAATGGGTTGCAACAATCACCTGAACAAATTATGCACATTCCATCGAAATCAATATTGATTTGAACAGGCCAAAATTGACTTAATAACTTAATTAATTAATTCATAAGATATATCGTGCCGATGATTTTATATATTCAACAATGTTCGAAATTACCCAGATCGTAAACGTCGGAGTATGCACATCATATATATATATATATATATATATATATATATAATATGTGTTTAAGTAAGTACGTACATATAACATTTATATAATGCGGGTGTAACATCTCATATATGTGCGCCGAACATTTCCCCAAACGATTAGTTCAAATTAAAACATAAAAACTTGAAAATTTTACCGATGTGTTGTTCTCCTGCATAATCAATATTTCAAACAAATGGTGTAAAAACCATATTTTGCATAAAATAGGTAGGTATGTATAGAACCGTTTTCCCTGCCAAATCTTAATATACACATTTCTTCATGTTTCGAATCGTTGAATAATGTAGATGTTTTACTTCACACTTCATTAATCGCACAAGCATGCAATAATCTAATGCGCAAAAATATGATTTTATTTATGGAGTTTTATCATGGATATAAACAATTTCATCAGGAGAAACATGAAAATGATTTGTATGGTAATATTTTTCGTGCTATTTTTTTCTTCTTGAAATTATGTTTTCGGATACGATTCAATTGCTATTTGCGATTCGACTGATTTTTTTGTAGTTAGTGTTCATTTAACATAAAAGGCTATTCAATTCAATCGATTTTTTCTTCTTCTATTCTCGTATACAATTTCCATCTTTATTTGTTAATGACCGAAAATGTAGACGATGTCGATTGGTCGGAATTTGTCCGATCCTATGTATATAGAATTCGTACATTCAATTAGACTAATCAGAGCAATTACTCGGTAAATATAGATTCACGAATGTATTTGCTGTATTCTTGAGAAAGAAGTAAATACTTTGGGGTATAATTCGTCAATTAGTTTGTAGAAAAGTAAATAATGTTGTTTGGTGAAAATGAGTTATGCAGGAGCAGAATCAATTTCCATCCATGTCTTTCCATTTTGAGTATTTCAGAAAAATTCGAGTGAAAGCCCAATAAACCAATTAAAAGCATTATTTCTGAATCATTATTATTGGGAACTTTCTGAAATTTCAGTCACTTAAATTACTTAAATCATTTAATTTTAGCAAGTAAAATTCCCAATAATATGCCCTGATACAGCCACATACATTTTTCGCAGTTGTAAAAACGTACTAGCTGCACATTTTGGCGGCATCTTTCGAATATCAAAACATTTCTTCAAATGAAGTAGAGTTTCTTTATTGTTTAATAGGCCGTTTTCATTACTTGTCAGCTACTTTTCTTCCACTGAATATGGCGTTTTTGTAGTTTCCAGTGTAAAACTTCACGAAACAACCGTATTCAGCTATGAAAACCAGAATGGCGCCTTTGTAGTTTTCAGGGTAAACTAGTACGTCGTCCCATGCCTTCTTAGTTTTCGTGTTTATTTCAGCAATTATTACGCAGTTCGTGATAATAGAATTGAGTTAATCTCTATCTTACAAGCATTTAATCGTTGTTTTCGCCAATTAATGCACCAATCAAGTCTACTCAGCCTACGAATAATCAAGCCTGTTTTTTTAAAGTTAGCCGCTGTATGGTTGTGAATTTTTACATTTGTCATCGATGTAGCTCATGATTTTAACAAAATAAATTGAAGTGCAAGAATTTTAGAGTGGAAGCATTATATTTTGGTCGATTCTATTCATTTAATTCATTTTTAAATATTTGTAGTTTTCAAAGAAATCATTTACAAACCATTACAGTATAAAAGCTTACACATACGCATTAGAGCTGTTTACTCGCTCAAATCCGTTCAAATGTACATGTCTCAGCTTTTATACTGTAATGTTTTCTAAATGATTTCTTTGAATACTACAATTATTTAAAAATGAATTAAATGAGTAGAATCGACCAAATTATAACGCTTCTACTTTAATTTAAACTATTTTTATTTTCATCTTGACGTGAAAATCAATACAAACTCTCCGTAGCGAGCATTTAAACCATATTTGCATAACATTGTCAGAACGAGTAAACATTGTTTACTAAGAACTTATAAGCGCGTAAAGATAGATTCAATCACACGGTAAAAATATTAGGGATGTTATTCAAGTTGGTTCAAAAACTCGCTGTGAAAGCTTATAGCTGTATTGTATTCTCAAATCATTGTTTATGCCGATTTGTTCATTTTTAAGAAATACGACTTTATACTCAACATTTAAGAACTATTAGCGGTAACCCATTATGGCTCGTAAAGCTAGTGAGTTCGAAAATTTCGTAGACTTTTGACTTTACGAACCATAATGGTTTACCCCTATTAAAAGCGACATAATTTTACATTGTACACGGTATTTTTGGATTATTGGCCTAACAGATAAAAGATGAAGAACTAGATTTGCTTTTTCGTACTAAGTCGCGGCCAAAATCCACGTAAACGTAAAACACACAGCTGAAAATAAGTCACCAAATCTTTCTAATCATTTTGGGCTACGTGTACTTATAACATCCTTGGAAAAATCGTTGTTTTAGGTTTGATAAATGAGGTTTCCCGCTTACTCTCTCTTTTTGTATTTTTGTGTATTTTTCGTGCTTTATTTTTACTTTTATACTACTTAAAGACTGAGGCGAGACCATCTTAATATTGTAGATTCATTTGATCGTTTTGTAAATATGATAATGAACAAAAACAAACTCATTTCGCAATACATATATGGTACAAGTATGGTAAAATTATACGGTAAAGATTATGCTTTTCATATCGAATGAACGACTTTTTTGCACAAGAAAGTTAAAATATTTTCAAATATTGTTTTCTCACTTGGCCGTAAAGTGAGTTTTTAGACCCGTACGAAGTACTGGGGTCTTATAGGTTTACACATACGTTTGTAACACGTCGAATTGGACTCCATGAGTAAGGAGAAACCTATTGTGGTTGTCTAGAGATGCCAAATTCGCGAAAAAAAAATCCGTCCGTCTGTCCGTTTTACTTGAGTAAAACGCATCCGATTTTGAAAATTCTTTTTTTTCCCGTTTGGTAATGTCAAAAGAAAGGCTAAGTTCGAGGATGAGTGATTTTGGATCGACCCCTCCCGAGCTGGGGCCCAATAAAAGCTTTACGGTTTTTCGAAGATATCTCCGGACATTCAACCGCTATATCAAATGAAAGATATTTACAATACCGATCGACAAAAAAAAAGTTTATAGAAATCGGATGACCGACTCGTGAGTTAGACCCCTTGGTGTGAACCAGGCACAGGGCGGCAAGCAGTTTTTGCTTGCAGGTCGGCCAAATTTGAACATATTTCGTCTGTTTTTGCTTTACTAGATAGGTATTGACCGTGCCAATCAGATAAAAAAAGTTTATGATATTATGTTCACCAAAGCGTGAGCTAGGTCTCTCGGAGTGAGCTCTTATCTGGCTACTCGGCCGTACAGTGAATGTGGAGTATTTTGTCAATATCTCGAGTAAATTTTGACAGAATTTCATGAATTTTTTTTTTTGAAAGGTATTAACGAATGTAAAGCGTTGGTACTATTTCCGGTGTCCTAACAAAATGGCTGTCGGCGGCCATATTGGATTTTATTAAAAGTGATGTATCTTTGGTACGGGGCTGTCTATATTGCCTCCGGCAATTTATTTGTATATGATAACAAGGCAAAGAGTGGATAATGTAAGTAATTTTAAAGGGCGAATAGCTTTTCAGTAGAGAAGAGAATGAAATAACAGAAATAAAGAGTTTCACATTAAAGGCTTTTGATACGAATAGGTGTTTCGTACGGGTCGGCGTTAGCTATGTTTTTATAAGAAACTCCTCGTTTCGTATTTTGAATGATCATACCAACTAGAATCTTCAATAATACCAATCCGCCATTCGATCATTGAAACTGGGCGAGAAACTGGTTTATTGTTCCTTTGTCTAAATACAGAAACTCGAAACCACTCCCAGAAACACATTATTTGAAAAATTCTAAGAGTCTACATGTATCGCAGCGAGAGACGAAATGTAGTGAAAATAAGCCATATAAATATAGCTTAACATATATTTCAAATATTTCAATAATTCAAATACATAAATTGGTCAACAAAACGACAAAGCACAATTTCGCTTTTAATTCCCGCCATTCTGTTCATGGAAGAACTACTAGACGTGGAAATGACATTTTCGTGGCTGCTGGCCGTCCTAGCATTTTGAAGGTCCTTACCGATTATAACGCTTTGGATGAGGAATTATGTTGTATTAGAAATGCTAAATCCTTTAGAGAAAAACTATGGATTAGAGTGATGAAGGACTATGATGAATTCGTAGGTCTAGGTATCTCTCCTTTCTACTTTTTGAACTGATTTGCAATGCTTTTATAGATTTGTTTATTGTTTTTTATTTATCCAAAATTGACCTGTGAAAGATATATTTAATTTTTATTTTTTCTAAATTCAATCAGATGATTTTTGTTTCTTATGTAATATTGTTTGGCAAACTGTTTTTTTACAGTTTCCTGCTGATTGTGTTCCAGACTTAGAAAATAACTCAGACTTAGATAATAAAGTGAAATTTAAAAAATATATATATTTCACTTTGTGGTAACCTCACCACAGTCCCGCAGGATGAAACAATACGAAACCTTACTTTCATTTTTCATATGATTCGATAAGTGTATACATGCAAAATGTACATAAGAATAGCGTCCTAGATGTCGCAAAAGATGTGTTTACAAACTCACCTGCGGCTCGTGTCGACATCATCTCACATCTACTATGTAAAACACCTCCATTTTGATACATGTATCGAAAGTAGCACACAACGTGAACCTATCAAAAATATATTTCACTGCGCGTACTTTTATACCTTTCTGACGACAAACGTATTATTAAAAAATCTGAAACGGTTACTAACCAGAACGTTTATACCTTAAATTTTCTAATACTCAAGAGCAAAATTTAAACTCATGAGATGGTGGCACTAATGCTATATCAAAAAAAAAATGAGTTCAAAATAAGGAAAAATTAAAATAACACCACCACACCTCTTACATGTATAGAAGGTGGATCTATTATAATATTTTAATTTTTCCATTATATTTTTTAATTGTCCCTAAATTTTTCAAAGTAGGTTATAGACAAAATGTGATTCTAATATGTGAACAAGATTGGCATAACACAACTTTCCATAGGGTTACGCTTTTGTTAGCGTTTTATGAATGTCGTTAGTTATACGCAAAATACAATTAATTTTAAAATGAGGCAAAAAGATTTTCTTTTTTTTTGCATAAAATAATTTCCCTGTTTTACGCCCCTATTATCTATATACGTCCGGTGTTAATTGTCATTAAGTCATTGTAATTACAATCTATTTCCAATAGTAAAATATATATAAAAAGAAACCTAAAAAAATAAATAAAAAATGAGAAAAAAAAAAGAAATTAAAACGAGAAAAAAAATATTTTTTGTATACCGTTCAACGATCCGAACAATTAATAATCATACCGAGACAAATCGTTTGCGAAAAACTTTTTCTCATCCAATTAAAATATTATTATTATACTTGTACACAATTAAGTCAAATGGTTCAATAGATTTTTAATTAAATATTGTATTTGTCAGGCTATACGCTGCCACCATACACTCTCTGTGTGTATGTATAATAATGATTCCTATGAGTACCTACAGATGAAAGTACAAAAAAGCATACAAATACAACACCCAACTTTTCAATAAATTACTATTCCAACCTATACAGTACACATTCATTCACATCACATTCGCATAATAAATATCACCATCTTTCCATGTATACATACGATAAAATACAAACACACCAAAAATAGACTTCATATTCATCATCACAGAAAACTCTCAAGCACATTCCCTGGAATCCTTGAAAGCCTCACCACACAGCCCTGGGAAAATTTTGTGATAGAAAATGATTCTAAAATGAGAATAGCTGCTGTGCGCTTGAGCAAAGACGAATATGTACCAAAAAAAAATGTAGAAAAAAAACATTGCCACACCATGGCAAAATGTTGTGTGAGTGCTCTGAAGAAACCGTTATCGTTGACGAGCTTTTACCGAAATTTTGCAGTTGGGCGCGACACGTGGTACTGACTAGACACTCCTATACGTTTAGCGCTTGGTACTACACGTTGGTATTTTAAATTTCCATGTCAGTCTTATCTGAGTGTTCGCGTGTTTTACATCTATCGGTTTTTTAAAACAGAGTTGAAAATAATTAAATGAAAAATCGCTTTTTTATATTCCTTTTTTTTAACCAAAAAAAGGGACGAATAGAAATCGGACAGAGATTGTGTGAGATAAAAGAAAGTAATATTTGAACTCAATAAAAAGAAGAAAAAAATGTTTGTTTGAAAATTGACGGCATAAAATATAATCATTACATTCGACAAGACATTAATTAAAATGTAGATTTTAAACTATTCAATAATATAGATAGCATACAAAAAACCTTAATTTTACAGATTTGTTAATTAAAAAAATAAAGAAAAATAGAAAATTTAAATAAAATCGAAAATATTGATTAAGTTTTCCAACAATAATAAATAAAAATCAAATTAAATTTAACCAAAAAAAAAATTCAATTAAAACATTTCATGTTTGGACTGATGATAATAGATATATATGGCGGTATGGTGTTTTGAATAAATAGTGATTTTTGTTTCTGATTTTATAATTTATTACACTTTCGATTCCATTTATCATCATAAATTACTATCCCTCAAGACTTCCCACATAACCAATCCTCCACGATTTTTTTATTTTTATTTTTTTTATATTATACATACACTTCTGGTATATGAATATTATACTGTGTGCATCCCTAACTACGGTGATGATGAGTTTGATGTTTAAATATTAAAAAAAAAGAAGTAAACTCTGGTGCGAGTGTTTGTGAGTCAAATATTATACATATATATGGTACATATATACATGATAATATATCTGTTATAAGTATATATCGTTTTATGTAAAAAAAGGAAAAATAGAAAATATATTAAACCGAAAAACCGACAAGTAAACAGTCGGAAATATATACCTCTATTAATGCTATGTATAAAAAATGTGTGTTCAGAAGGAATAAGAATTTATTGCTGTTAAGCTGCCAATGAGGAATTTCTGTGTGTGTACAAATCAAGGATAATAAAGATCGTAAGCGCTGCTTTCATAGCTTTTTGGTGTAAGAATTCAATGTTATTTTATATTACACTTTACTTTACACGAAACATTAATTTGTTAGAAATAATATATATATGGTAGATTGGTAGACGAATATAACCATGAATTTTCCTTTAGATTGTTAATACGATGTATGTATGCTATGTATATTTCCTAATTTATTGAAGAAAAAAAAATTCTCGTTTCGTTTCGATGTTATGTTTCTTGCACCACATAAACTAAGATAAATTTTTTTTAAAGATATTTTGAATAAATCACATTCTCGCATATTGTAATAATTTTTCACATTCACTTTTTTCCGCCTCCACGAAAAAGGAATGAAAAAAATGATTTTAGATGAAAAAAAAAAAAATCGGGAAAAATCAAAAATTTCTTGAATTTGCCAATCATTCCATTTATTAATTCCGAATAAATAGAAAAACATTTCCACGGAATTATTTCGCTCAATCTAATATATTTGTCCATTCATCAACAACAAAAAAAACGAGAGAGAAGAGAATGTAAAAAGTATTTTAATTGAATTTATTAAATTGAATAAAAATGCGACCACATTTACCATTACTTTTGCTGATACTCGCAAAAAAAAATATTTTCCAGATGAATCTTTTAGCTTATTCCATTATTGTTAAATTTATTTGATGAGCGATCACAAACTGAATGGATGATTGTTAGCAATTTAAAATAAAATGAAAAAAATAATCTTGGGAGAGTTTTAAATGAGTTTACCAGTTTGAAAAGAAAAATCGAAATAAAATTTTGAAGAGTAAAAAAGACGTAGTCTTATAAGCCGCGGAAAATTTTATATAAATCGAAATTTGTAGGGAGAGCGTAAATGAGGACTTAACTTATGGTATGGTATGCTTAAAATTAAAAGACAAAAAAGATATTTCCTGGAATAATTAACTTTTTTCCCCGTCAACTTTCGTTTGCATAAAGATGATGAACACAAAAACAACAAAACTGAAAATGTGTCTTTCCTTCAAAAAAAAAAAACTTAAAACATAAAGAGACGCAGGATAAACATTTCACTTTGATCAAAACATTGAACGTAATAAATAGAAAGCAAAAATCTTTTCAAACGTTGTGTTAATATGTGAGTCAAATAAATTGAAGGAAACATTTTTTTGGTGTTTTAAAAACAAAATTTTATTCTATCAAAGTGTTTCTGCCCTTAAAAGAAATGTTTGTTTTGCAATTTTAACCACTCACCGTTTGTATTGATATACATTTTTATAAGCACGTACCACCGACGAGGTGAAATATCTTAATAAAATCTTTTAAAAAAGTCTTTTTAAACTCTCTGCATGCTTCATTCGAAAGTCTATCAACTTACTTGCCGCACATCGTTGTATCATTCCCGTACAAGGGTAAAAGAAAATGTTTCGACAAAACGACAGAATAATACGAAAAGGGAAAAAAACGACAATATAGAACATTGGACGTGGGTATTTCGTATCTTACTCTGGCAGTAAGTTTGAAACAAACAGCAAAGATTGTACATCTGAATTATTTTCGCCATTTTATGGCAGTTGTTTTAAACTTGGACTACCCTTTCACCTATTTCCATTATACAAAAAACAAACGGAAACAAAAAATTCCGGCGCCCTGCCCCTCTTAATTAAATGTTCTAACAAATTTAACAGCTTCTACCTTTGATGGTGTCAAAAGTAATCAAAAATCATTAATTAATCGACGTTGAAAATGGAGCTCTTATAATAAATTTGACAATGTAATGGCACCCCATCGTATGCATAACAATGAGCGCCCAGAAACTTTACGACCCAACGTTTTATCGAAAGATGATCGTATATGTAAATAGAAATTCTTTGTGTGCATTAAGAATTTCCCGTAATTCTTATCAAATTGAGGAAGAATACTTTAAATGCATGTGAAGTGCATTAAAATAGAATGGTTAGTGCTACGTATATTCCATCTATGTATTTAAATTCGAAATATAATATACGGGTGTGTAGGTGTACAACAATGTAAAGACAAATTGTATGTATGGGAGGAATAACAGATAACAATAGGCAACCAAGATGTATTGAAATAGAGTTTCAGTTATACCCTTGCATGCTGAATGATATGAGCAAAAGCATTTTCGTTTTGAACACTGTCTTGAACAGTGTATATATATATATAGTTATATATGTTATACAATGTGGATGTTGAATGGTTGTAGGTCCCTGTTATATTTTCCATGAATGTAATTTTGCTAACCTTTATACATCTTAAAAATATAAATAAATAATTTTTAGCTGTCAACACTTATTCAAGCACTAGCATATTGGCATTTTTTCGAACACAGCGTAAGTAAAAAAAAAATATTTTGGAGGTGTGCAGCGGCTACACAACACTTCCATACATTTTTCAGCGACAACGCCTTAATTTTTACCACTTGCCAATTTTGCATCGATGATTAATCGTTATTTCGGCCATCATAAAGTCTGATGGTTTTCCATATCAAATTCTATTAAAAATTCAATTCGGAAGCAATTACATGAGTCTTTTAATGGAGGCTTGAACAATATCAACTAAAACTAGCTCCTAGGAGTACAATTGTTATTGTTGTTTCAGTGAAAAAAAAATCAACCGACACCTTCGATTGTCGATATTGAAGACGTCCCTTAGAATCATCGACATGCTTTAAATTGGTTCCAAAACTGTAAATTCTTATCCAGTTTCAAATTTCATTGATATTCCATTTTACAACATGTCACAAAACCGATACTTGCTGGCCGTTATTTTCAATGTAGATGGGGCAATCTTTGATCACAAAATCCTTGTTCATTTAAGTTTATCCGGATCATATCTCAAACGGAAAGACTCATTTCGATTCGGATATGACTAGTAAATTTAAATCAATCGTTCACCATAATGATGCTTCGATTGGTGAACTGAAAATGGTATTGTTGTATTATGCTACAATCCGTCCAACTGTGAGAAGATACGTTCTCATCGAAATAAATAACAATTTCAAATCAAATTGGCTTTACTGGTGTCGACTTAAGAAAACTCAAAAGTTATGAGAAACGTTTTGAAATATGGATGAAAGCATGAAAAACAAGGCATCAGAACAGTCGGAGCGTTTGCTGCGACTTAGCCCCGTACAACCCGTAATCCAATTTCGTCCGCAACCATTATACGCCCGTAGCCCTAATAAGCCCGGAACCCTAATACGTCTACAACCCTCTAATGCGTATGTTACCAAAATGCAAGTCAAGTTGCGCATTGTCAAATTTACTGAAACTGTTCATTTTTAAAATTGCGCATAGCGCAATTACGAAAGCTCGTACGAAGTACCTTTCAAATAAAACCAACAATTTACGGCATTATTTTAGAAACCCAAAATTTTTTGCCTACTTTCCATTGGGTATTCAATTACCTCTCAAATGAAACAAAAACAAGCAAAATCGGTTGAGATTTACTCGATTTATGTGCAAAAAGCACTTAGGGCCGAGTAGCGGCCTTAGTGCAAGGGCCCAAATTTGAAACTTTTTTTGCCATCATTCTATTCGTCATTCAATTATCTCTCAAATGAAACAAAAACTAGCAAAATCGGATGAAATTTACTCGATTTATGTGCAAAAAACACTTAGGGCCGAGTAGCGGCCTTAGTCCAAGGGCCCAAATTTGAAACTTTTTTCGCCACGTTCTTTTCGGTATTCAATTAGACTCCATAAAAAACAAAATCTAGCAAAATCGGATGAGATTTACTCGATTTATGTGCAAAAAACACTTAGGGCCGAGTAGCGGCCTTAGTCCAAGGGCCCAAATTTGAAACTTTTTTCGCCATCATTCTATTCGTCATTCAATTATCTCTCAAATGAAACAAAAACTAGCAAAATCGGATGAGATTTACTCGATTTATGTGCAAAAAACACTTAGGGCCGAGTAGCGGCCTTAGTCCAAGGGCCGAGCCAAGGGCCCTAATTTGAAACTTTTTTCGTCACGTTCTTTTCGGTATTCAGTTACCTTCCATAAAAAACTAAATCTAGCAAAATCGGATGAGATTTACTCGATTTATGTGCAAAAAACACTTAGGGCCGAGTAACGACCTTTGAGCCCTCCCAACAAGCCCACGTTGCATCTTACCCAAAAACAATGTTCAGCAACTTTGTTCTACTCGTCAATACCTTTTATTTGATATATCACAAGCAGCTATTGCGTGCGTATTTCGGTAGATATCGTCGAAAGACTGAAAAACACCTATAGGGCCCTAGCTCTGGAAGGGCCGACCCTACCATGCCCATTTTCGAACTTGACCTTACTTTTGCCGATACCAATCGGGGAAAAAAAGAATTTTGAAAAAAGGTTGTGATTTACTCTAGCTAGAGGGGTCACGGACGGACGGACGGACGGACGGACGGACATTTTTTTTATTGCGGATTCGTCATCTATGAACATAACCAAATGCTTTGCCCTTACTGTCTGCTTCCAATTCGACGTGTTACAAACGGCATATTAATCTTATAAGCCCCCAGTACTTCGTACGGGGCTAAAAACTCAGCATTTCCATTCACAATCTCAATAGTTTTGTATAAAAAGTCGTAGAGTTGCAACTTTGATGTTATTAGCTGTACCTTTTCAAGGTTATTTCCCGAGGCGTCCATTGAGTAGAATAAGTGTGAATAATGTTGACGCAAACCTTTTGCAGATAAACACAGAGAAAATAACACATAAATCGGTGGATCTAGGAACGCTGCTTCATTGTTGTGTCAATTACTGAGATTATCCGTCGGTCGGTTCTTTTGTCATGAAAAATGAGAAAAAACAAATCCAACCAAATGCAAAATTTGTGGAAAATGAGATACGTCTGTTTATTACTCAGTACTAGCATAAGCTTATGAAAGAACTAGGTATATAATCAGCACAAATACGACATTTTTTTTAGTGTAAAACCATCGAGAGAGAAAGAGTGTATTTTCCATTATGACAAATAAAATCCTTCATTTATGAGCTAGGACTGGTTATACTGCAGGAAAATAATATTTTTTTGTTCCACATAAAACCGTCATTACTGTCTAATAATTTCATGAAATATTGAAAGTTATTGACATTCATATAACATAACATCAGAGGACGTTTAATCGAATCCCAGCGTGACATTTTTAAGTAATTGACAGCAAATCGAAATATGCTTGTTGGTTTTCAATCATTCACAATTTTTAATATTCGGAAAAAGAAAAAGGGCACGCAAAACGAAATGATGGATAAAAAATCGTTCAATTCGTTCAGTTCAACTTTTTTTTTAGGAGCAAAGTGGAGCATAAAAATAATTTTATTGATTAAAATCCCGTGTCTGTTTATAATTAATTTATAAATTGTTTTTCCTCGCGCTTTTCCCAATACGAATGAACATTAATACATATGTTGATACAGTCAGCATGACTGATTTTGACGATGCTTATAAAGTTTGGTTTGTTGATGTTAGTGTTAGTTGCCGATTTGAATTAAAAAAATTCGCCCGGAAGCGAACGTGAACACGATAAAGAGATTAATTAATTGCTGGGGAAATTAGTTTTTGTATTGTTGTTTGGAGTGTAAACAGCAAATTGATTTTTCTCCGAACGAAAAACGATAGATTTTAGATAACTTTCATGATGGCCACCAATGGTTTTACTGCTTTGACATGCATATATGTACATATAAATAAATGATTGAAAATTGAGTTCTGCAATTGAAATTGAATTGAAATAAAAGTGGTTCACCACAAGCAGATATATAATCTTGACTTCCACTCTGACCATTATTTCTACTTCACGTTCCGAAACACAGATTCTATCAGTTTTCCCAATTTACTTTATTCAATTTTTGAAGTTTTTTCTTGCCTTTTCTTTGTCATTTCTTACGTTATTTTCTATCGGATTTAGTCGTTCGTTTCGGCAGAGAAAGAGAAAAAATAGAAATCATTTCTCACATCCACCTCGTATATGATTTGAGTGCACATTTTCATTTTGGCAAATGATTCCCAGAGCTAACATCGACAAAGAATTTTTTATAATAAAGTATGTAAAAAAGGGAAAAAATGTGTATATTCAAACGGGTTGGGCAAGGAATTCAGTACGTTCGCATACGAAGAGAGTTTTTTTTATTCTAAAGAATATATGTCGTATACCATGATCAAAGAATGTGATATGTGTGGAGTTATCCATAATTATTTAAACAGAAAGGGAATTCATTTTGTCTGATAGATAACGAACGAGAATTTATTGGCACCAATCGAATTCGTTACGTATCCATAAATTTTACAATCATTTCTACATACCCCTTTCGGAAGAATAAATACCCTCAAAAGAAAGCGTCAACGAGAAAATAATGTCGATTGACTGTTAAACATTTAACGTCGTCGTCATATGATTTGTTTATTAAAGGACAAAAGAATTTTACAGAGTCAATCAAACGATAGGGGTTCACATTGTTTCCAATTGAGTTGACAACAGTATGAACATGAAGGTTCAATCATTTCATTAGATATTGATTTATCTAGTCGGTGTGACGGTAGGCTTGAAAAAAAAGGTTAAATGGAAATGCGATACGCCGTCTGATTTTCTTTATTTGATACAACTGATTAGCGTCGTTCATACAGTTTGCAATTTTCCAATTATCGAGGTGTTTTCGAGAATCAGAAATCAGATTAGCGTCACCCGGACCAATGGAAGCGGTAATAATAGCAATATCATCGATCGGTCATCTAACAATCAAAAATCTCCAATTTTTTGAAATTATTTTTGGAGAAATTCGAGCTTGTTCCACCAAACGCTGGTAATTTTCTGAAATACATTTTCATAATAGCTCCTACAAATCACCAACTTTGGACGCTTCTTTTATCCAAACCGTGATTGAAAAAAAATAGTTCAGACCCAAGTCAAAGCTTTAACTAGACACCAATTACATCCCGTATAGGTCTGAGCAACTTCTCCAATAACTTTTACTCTTTCAATTTTACTAAACATTTTGCTATAATATAAGAAACCACTGCCCACAGCTCATCGGCTTTACTTGTTCTTTTCATCACTGTTTAAGTTCGACATACTTCGAAAACCAAAATTACATTCGTCGACAATTATTGTCTCACTTAATAGTTTCGTGGGATACGAATAATATGTTGCGGTTAATTAAATCGATACGATTTTTTGTTTTAAATTGTATAATTTAGTACCGCAATGACCATTTGCAGCAATTCAAATGAATAACATGAATAATGTCTACAATTAGTCGAATGGAAATACGAATTTTGTGCATAAAATCTTGTATGGTTTCATTTGATAACGGCAAATACATTAGTCGCTATATAAAAAAAAATGCTTTGCGGGTGGACAAGAACGGGCAATGATTTTACACCATGCTAAACGCAAAATGTTCAGTTTAAATGTGAACGAAAATTGTAGCTCAATTAACCGGGAAAATCGGTTGTTGTTCGTTTTTATTTTTTTCTATTTTTTGGTGTGTGTCAATTTTCAGTTTTAAAATACAAAACCATTGATGATAGCACGGGCTTGTATGCGTTTCATTTCATTTATGATTTAAATTATTCACCGTCATGCCGTTTATTACAAATTCAAGCTGTGAAATACCATTTTGTATCAAAATAAAACATCTTTTCCGATATTCCAATATCTTTTTTCCATTTTTTTGAAAAATGAAAACTGTCTAGTTCGATTTATATCTTTCCTCAATCATAATCAAGCATATATAGTCAGGCACACGCTGTAAACATACATTAGGAATATTTACCAATCCAATGTATCATCATACATCCTTCCCGATGTTTCTTTATACTTGCTACCATAAAGGAAACGTCATGTACCCACTGTTATTCACTGAAATGTACATAGTTCATTCATAGAACACATATTGATGTATGTGTATAAATATAAAGATGAAACAAAGGTCTCAGTCACGTAACACCCATTTATTATTATGTTAGCCTTTTTACAAGATACCATAAAACGCTAAATTAATACTTGGTATAAGTACGTAATACTGGCAAAAGGATGATATGGTGATGTATTGATTTTTGTTGTCTTGTCAGTGTTGTGAAGGATGCTTTTGCTTCGCTTTTTTTCATCTGGTATCGATTCCTATTATATGGAAAACCTAGCACCATTACGTATCTGTATAAACAACAATGAGTACCTTTGCCTCTAGCTGTTACGAACACAGACTGCCATCGTTTTCTGTATAGGAACGTAGATGCCATTTAATGATGACAGAAGAAAAATAGATAGAGAAAATAGAAACAAAATTGTCGAGGACTTTTGTTTGATCTACTTTGTTCGAAGGTATATAAAAGATTGCTGGAAATGATGGATATTTGCAATTTAGAGCATATTTCATAATATCAGGCTATCATTCTGTTTGAGAAGACCTTTCGTAAAGGATGAGTTTTTAATATTTTCGGAAAAAGTCGTACACTCAAGTGTTCTGATCGCTATCGTTTACATAGTCTTAGGCGTTCAATATGGAGTATATTTACAACGATAAACATTATTGAGGAGGTGAGATTAGTTAACGATTTATGCTACTACATTGTAAACTGTAAAATCGTATCTCGGATCGAGTATGAATTTATGACTCCGAGTTACCGAGAGACCATTTCGCGCAAATCATGTATGGCATATAAAAGTTGTTTTGTATATAGCGAGACATGAAATTAACTATAATGGTGGGTAAATGGAAATTTTTCTACGGGAAGTTACAGTACAGTATAGTAGTTCAAAAATGCTATACCGGTTTTCATTATATAAATTTGATATTTTCAGGCGCTTGACGCAAATATTTACCTAGTTCAATGTACCGGGAGACATTTTGGTACTGAGCGAACATGGCTTAATGCAGCTATTGCTGCTAAACAAGTGAAACTAATTAACACTCATATTGCAAAACAACCAATAACTCTCGAAAATTCGAATTACCAGCGTTGATTAAAAAAAAAAATTGTGCGGAGCATAAAAACATTATTTTGTTGTGGCTGCGAATAGGTACGCCGCATATAAATGTTTATTTTACGCGCCCACTATTAAACGCAAATAGATTCAAATGAATTTGCAAAATATTCTGATTGGTATGGTATGGCTCTAAATTCTGAATTGTGGTTCGCCAAAATGTATACTTTCCAGCAACCGAAAATTGGTTATCGAATGACACGTGAACGAACATTTCAGTTTTGCAAACGTACCACTCTAAGAAGGCAGTATAATATAAAAAGATTACACAGCCATTTCCGGTGCTCTATTTCGAATATATATATATTTTCGGATCTACTTTCCGAGCTCTTTTCTTTAATTATGGCAAGCTATAATGACAGAAATTTTTGATATAAAACGATGTTTGGATAGGCACAAAACTCAGCATTATATAAACTGACACTGAACTATGTTGATCCAAGTAACTATGTGGATGTATAAGTTCTGGGGTTCTTTTCCTGTAATAAAAAACATATTTATAAATATAAATATGTGGGTGGAAAAAGCAAGCAATTTAATGAGAAATTTTCATGCTGACTTGCATATAATATTGTTGAAAATTTTATAATAGATTTTACGTATTGTTGTTGTGGTGGAGACAGTCTTATTTAATAGGTTTCCAGTTCATCATTTATTTTCAGTCAAATGTTGTATTATTATGCAAAAGTGAACTTTTTACGTTTCATTTTGCATGGTTTTACTAATTATTTTATCATCAATTCGTTCTTTGTTCATTCGCTTCAGATTAATGAGCTTTACATCAGTAACGGACGATGAATTTGTGAATTTGAATCAGAATTTTACATCTGAGAAAGAGCAGAAAACGAATTTACTACTAAAACGGACTCTGCATTCAAATATTTCGGTTCTAATAGAAAATACTTCGGGCCTGGCTTCGTGACGACCGATCGGGAGATTTCTGAAGCTACAGTCAAAAAGCAACTCTATGATCCCTAATATACTGCAAAACTTGCAACAGCGTGACATGATGATAATATATCTACAGAATTTATGATAATATTGTGACGTAGGTAGTGGTATGGGAAAGGTTGTCGCTCTTCGCCAGTCACATTTAAATTTAGCTAATTACATTTCGGTTAACTTGTCATCTCACCTTCTCGGCTATTGTGGGCAAAACTGAAGAAAATTTTCCCAGTTACACTGGAATATAGTAAGCATACCGACGACAATAACCGAAAAAAAAACTTTATCGTTTAGAAAGCCAAATGACTTTTTATGTAAATTAATTTAATCTAACTCGCTGGGTTAGAAAAGATGGAAAAAATGAAAAAAACCACTTACATAAAATAAATGGACAGTGTTATATTAAAATTTTATAATTTTACCATTTATGTCACATAAAACGTAAAAAATCTAATATTTTATTCAAAACATTTCACACAACGATATATACCATTGGTAGGAATAGACAGAAGAAAAAAAAAACGAAAAAAAATATGACATCAACCGCACGACGACGAGTACACTGAACGATATTCTAACAGCTTCATCTCGCTGGTTGTTGTTTTTTTTTTGCTTCTTTCTTCTCTCCTATCTGAAGGAAGAATATATCCTTTCTTTAAGCATAACACAAAATTACAATAAAACAAAGAAACAGTGAAGAGAAGACCAAATGCAAATCTCATTTTAAAATAAAGATGTTTTTAAAGAAGAAAAACCATTCCAATTATCATGGATTTTTTATGATAAATAGCCACGGTTCGGTGAATGTGGGCTGGGTAATGTGAAGAAGGATTATTTAGTAATTTTTTCCGAAAGATAAGTTGGAAATGAATGAGAATAATGTTGGGTGTGTTGTATTATATATTAGTGGAAAATCGTAAAAGACCTTTCCTTTCTGGCAGAAGTGATGTTATTGCAAAGCCAAGCCGTTGAAATGATTTATTTTAATTTTGTTATGATGAAGGTTTAGGTTAAGCTTATTGCATTTGTCTGGGCAAAATTCGGGTTGTTTTTTATCCCTTTTTCCAATACCCTAATTTTGTTTTACATCAAGCAGAGTGAAGTTTAGTTACATAGCATGTTTATCATCCCCGTACAGTGTCCATATATGAGAAGGAACGTAATTTTTTTTTTCAATATTTTTTCTCTCTGTTTTAGTTCAACGTGTCCCACGTTCATACAAGAACTCGGATATATTTGTTCTGATTGGAACTATCATTTTCACGTGTTCAAAATTCTTATCACGTTTGCTTTGCAACTAAAAATACAGTTCATGATACAGACATGAAAAATTAAATTTATTGCTAAGATCTTCGTGTGATTCGCAACGTTTCGATAAGAAACATGACAAATCTGTCCTATTTGTCTTCATTTTTTTCCCTTTTCTTGTAGAACACAATACTTCCTAATCTATGAAAATTTGATTACTTTCTCACTCGCTTTGTTTGAATACTCAGACTATATCATTTTCGACGACCATTACCCAGCTAAAGAGTGCTATATTATTGTCACGATTGTCTTTTCGTGTAAATAAACAATTCATGTGCAGGATTATACCCCGAGGACTTAGAATGTTAAACGAACCAGTCGCTGAACACGACTCTTGTGCTTAACACTTGCAACAACATATCACTTTTAATACCATAAACAAACTGTAATTATAGTTGAGAATATTCGTTAATTTATAATTGAGGGGCGTGGAAGCTAAACAGTGGATTTTCGGGATACTGAATGAGTTAAATATGAATTGCCTGGGTCGGGCTGCGCTAATTGATGCGCTAGTCGTTATTCAGTAAAGTTTCGATATTTGCATTTAGAGTTTTATATGTTGTTCAAGCACAGAGCTGCTTCGTACATCTCTTTTTTTTGCAAAGATGACATTAGGAAAATCTGTTTAGAAAGCGAAGGCATCGATTCAAACCCAATTTGCGCATTATTACGTATAGGTTTATTTTAACAGTAATTAGGTTTCGATGATACGGCTTTCTTATATGAGAGTTCGTCAAAGTCGTCGACTTATGAGAAAATGTGGCATGAATTCTTAGAATTTCTTTTTTTTGCATCTGTCGTTTTATCTCCAAATATCGACGTTTTACGGTATAAATAATGATTAGCCCACAAAATAAAAACCCTGGAAAGCCGCAATACTTTTATATGAACTTGTTGCGATTAATGAAACGTAAATTCCTTAATTTTATGCTTAGAAAAACAATCTCTAATTGAAATTCAAAGAGAGTCATCCAAATTAGGTTTAAATTTATTTTCATTTTCGATCGTTGTATCTGGAAATTATTATTTTTTAATGTCACAACGATGTTACTTACATTCGAACTACCTTGCGTACCCCCACCATTATACTTCAGTAACTTTGCTACTCCGCTAATCTGAAAGTCTAATATCACATCACACACATATCTTTCCAGCGTTATACACATGGTATGCCAAGTATATGCTGAGAGTGGTTTCACTCCGATTAACCATTTACAAATTTTTCCGACAAATATTTGCCAAATATAAAACATGCAAGATGCCTACATCTAACAGCGTACGTACGTGCTTATGTGATACAATACTTTTAAGATTATCATGTTGAAAACAATTTGAAAATCACAATTTCTCTTCATGAATTAAAGGACTATTAATAAAATATGAAACACGTTTACAAACCCACATTACTCGTATATTACATTCATCCTCTCTCTCCCCCAAAAGCTTCGCGATCATGTTATACATTTATATATATATGAGGAATGTTAATAAATATATATATATACGTGTGTACAGGCAACACACGAAACCCTCCAACGTTATTAATTTACCATCAAACACATAATTTATTGCCGTAAGCAGTTTTTCGTGTTATACCTGACAGATTTAAGTCATATACACACTAAAACTCGTATACACATTTATTTTTTACATCACAGTTCCTACAGTTCCTATAAATGTATGTCGTCGTTTCGTGTACCGTTCGTTCGGGGTAGTCATTTCAAAGTGAAGCAGAAAAACAAGTTTTCTTCTTCTTCTTTCTTTAATAAATCTCTAGCGAAATTCTAATAAATATTTATTGATACTTTAGAGAAATAAAAAAAAAATAAGAAAAATTTCTTACGAATAAACTTCTTTTAAAATTACGTTTCTCTTTCGTCTGAGGCAAATAGGGTAAAAACTTGCAAATATTGAATATTTCACATCATTTCTTTACACACATTTTATTTACTCACCGATCATCCCAGCATATACATTATACATAAATATACAAACACACTCAATGCATACAATCGAATTTATCCCATGGATGTGGGACCGAGTAGACATTTTTTTTCGGGTGTTTTTTTTTTCCTTCCTTCTTTCTTCTGCCAAATTCAGAGTAAAACTTCAAAGACGAACGATGTTCCTCGAATTTAATAGAATAAAAATTCTTTGACATAATATAAAATGTAATTCAATCACTTATTAGCATAATGTAATAGAAAAGAAAGTCTCAGATTCATTTTTTATATGTATATACATTTCGCTTTTTTTCCAACTTTTCATCATCTTGTCGTCCTTACAAACTCCTCGTACTCCTATTTAGACAGACTGACGACCGACATATATACATATATTTTTTGTACAATTGAGCTGTGCGAACAGGTTCCATTTTAAACGAATTGATGTAGTAAAAGCTTGGAGATATTTAAAAAAAAAATAAGAAGAAAAAAAATCGAAAAAATTGAATTTTAATTTATCCAACAAAGTGGACGAGAGTATTTTAATTTTCTTTTCATATTTCTTTGATAAAATATTCAAGTGTGTTAAGCACAGGTGAATGGTTGGAGTATACATACATACAAAAAAATAATTCAAACAAACGACGATAAAAAGTACTTTCCATATTTTTTTGAAATGAAATTAAATTTTAAAAAAAACGAAGGAAAAAAATGAAAATGAGAAGAATCTAGCGAAATTTCTGAAGAAAATTATCGCGAGTAAACACTGGAAAAAAATATTGTCTCGTTATATTTAATGTATGTATATGTTTATGTATAACATGTACGTTCAGTAATAAGAGCAGAAAATGTGTGTGTCAAAAAAAATAGTCACGGAGTGAAATTCAAGTCAATACGGGTAGGTGTTGATATTGTGTTTGTGTTGAAGAAATTTTCAATAGACCTACCACTTACATTCAATTTTATATACGTATATATACATGTATGTGCGTACATATCGATACATAAAAGTCATATACCTTTTACATTTCCAAACCTAAGCAAAAGGGGGAAATGATTTCAGTTAGGTAAATATTTAGATTTTATGTTAACAAACGAATTGATTAAGCTCGATGAAAAACCTCTACGATAGGAAAAAAATTACGAAAATTTTTTTTTACTCGAAATATTAAATGGGAAGATAGATTTTTTTGATTGAATATGCGTGCTTCAAATTTAATTAAAGTCAAGTTGAGCATAGTTAATTTAAAAATTGCTGATATAATCTTCACAGCTCGAGTACATGTTTCTATTTGAATGGCATTTTTCATCAACGAATTGATGAAATCAATTTTCCAGTAATTGGATCACAGCAATCACGAATCGTCTGGAAATTTCTATCGGCAAAAAAAACGTTGTGGCAAACACGAGTCTTTTCTAATTATTTTGTTTGATTAATACTTCGGAGAGGGTTTGTGTAGCCAAGTGAAGGAAATAATATTTTTGAAAGAATTGGCAGATTTTTTTTTTTATTGAATTGTCAACAATAATTGAGACAATAAAAGCTGGCGAAGGAGCTTTTGTGCACCAGATGCATTGTACACATTCTAATGTTGAATTTATTCCTTTGTCCGCATAATTATCTCAATTAGACATCCTGTACATACGTAATAGTCCGTGTTGCTATGAGTATTTGCCTTTTTGTCTTGTCGGATGCATAGGTTAAATACTGAGGACGCCTCTCGTAACCATCCATAATACAACATCAATATTTAACCAATAAATCATGGAATTAACTCATTATTTCATAGTCCTCAGAGGCGTATACATCAAATGGCCTCAAAAATTCATAAACCATGTACTTTATTAATGATGAACACATATACAAAATGTGATAACATTTCTCTCCTGTGTCAATGTGTCAAACTCAAGGGAACCAAAACCACTTAATAATGTTTTCGTAAATAAATACAAGCCGACAAACAATTTAAAGTTTCAACAGAGTTTCTAGAAAATCAAATTTGCATAACCCGTAAACATATTCCCTTAACAATAAATATATTCGACTAATTACACAAAGATATTCTGCACCATCTAAAGTATCCACAACCTCAACCATAGAGATATAGGACCTCCTCCCTCACCATCGAATTTAATAAAATATGCTTTGGTTTAAGATTTGAACCCAGTTACAGCATTACGAGTACTATGTGTGTGCATTGTAAATTATAGTTGGTAACATCATAATTATATACCGAAAGCCAGCAAAGCACAGTATGGCAAAACTTTGAATTATTTTCTGTTAAAACTTTAAAGTTTTCAAGTCGCCTTCTAATGTATTTTTAAGCAGAAAGGGACGGTCTTAGAGTTGAGAATATGAAATGATGCTAAAAGTTAAGTAGCAGAAGTCAAATTTCTTTGCACAATTTTCTTTCCGGTTATAACTGAACAGGGAGACCGGTTATTGTAAATTTGAGTATAAATGAAGGTTTGACCTTAAGCATTAGGTATGCAAGCATTTACCACAAAATATTTACCTGTTTACTAAGTAGGTTAAATAAAACAAATTAGTTTGTCCCAAAGTTTAAAATGATTTATGATGGTAACCGGTGAAGAATCCAAAACAGGAATGTTCGGCTTAGACATGCTCACATTTTTGAACTCTGAATTAATTTTTTCATGATTATAGTGAATTAATTCAGAGTCGGTTGTGGCGATTTCCATTTTTTTAAATTGTAATCTGAATCTCAGCTGGCCCTGTGCGCATTTCTACTAGGAATAATTATTGCCAAAAGAAATTTACGAGCTTTCGTAGATAGCTTTGGGGCCAGCCAAAAATATCAACAGATGCTTATGCAAAATATATTAGTCAGCACGTAATCTACGTCGAAAGACAACTAAAACAAAAGCGCTAAAGAGAAAATTTTCCTGAGGAGGTTTTGCAACAACTTTCGCAACTACTTCAAAAGTTTGAGGCTTTGTAATAGCTCATTTGAGAGGTATACAACGGATGCATTAAAAGAAACATTATTTTA
Organism: Bradysia coprophila; assembly: GCF_014529535.1. Lineage (NCBI taxonomy): Eukaryota > Metazoa > Arthropoda > Insecta > Diptera > Sciaridae > Bradysia > Bradysia coprophila. Next base: position 1,233,830 of record NW_023503302.1, on the reverse strand, counting down.
ATTTATTTTCAGCAACGAGTGACAAAGTTACCTTTTGCATGTTCATAAATTTTCGAAAATTTGCCCCAAATACGCTATTTGAATACCTTTTAAAATACCTACCACAAGGAAAGTTTCCAAATAATTTTATTCTAAGAGGTGATTTTTCGGCTGCTAGGAATTTCGCGCCGCGTCATTCACAATAATTGACAAAATGACACATTTTGTATAAGGAAAATGTCACTTTGTGGGTTATTGTGAATGACACGGCGCGGAATTCCTCAACACCGATTTTTCAGTTCGAAAATTCTGGAAAATTTGATTTTTCGATACTTTACACCACGCCAAAAATACATTTTTACCATTTTTTAACTTTTCTTAGTTTTGAGGTTCCTAGAGGTCCCAATATATTCACTAAAAAAGTTTGCAAATTTTAAGTGAATGAGAGACTCTTAATAAGAGTACAGAAGAGAAATTACGGCTGTCAATCTCTTTCGGGTCTCTTTTTCAATTCTATCGTAGTTAACTGTTAAAATGTCATACATTTTAGTGTCTTCAGTAGAGTAAACCATTTGAATGTCCAACATTTTAATTGTGCTCTCTACTAAAGACATTAAAATGTTTGACATTTGAACGGTTAACTACGATAGAAATAAAAAAGATATCCTAACTACATGGTGAGCTGGATTTTAGATTTAAATTTTTTCTTAAATTGGAATCAATTGCCACACCCTAATCTAGACTCTATACCTACACTAATCAGATTCCATTGATTAATTATGCTTACATCCAAAAATGATGTATGATGAAGCTTTAATGCATCAGTGCATATACACTCGTTGCAAATTATTTATTTAAAACTCCGAATTACATGCAATTCAATAACAAACAATACAAAAACAAATAATTCCTGCAATTGAACTTTTAACTGTGTGTCGAATGTATAAAAGACCAAATCCTTTTCGCTAATGTATATTTTATTGACACTGCCATTACGGTTCATACACCACAAATAGAGGATACACAACATTATATCACTATTTTACGAGACATCAAATGGCGTTCCAAATAGAGAGACAACCAACTATTCCGCTGCAGTGTGCATATTCACATCTTTGAATTCTGGATCCATCCAACATATACATGGCAGTGTGAGATATTCTTTGTTCAATTTGCAACATTTTCTTGATAAAACAGAGAGCATTGCCTTTTGGGCATTTCCCATGTGAGCATTGTTCAGCATCATATAGATGGGGAAATGAATTTATATGTTGTGTGTATGGTGTATTGTATGCGATAATACTTGTGTGTATATATAAATAAGACATCTCGTAAATGAAGGGTCTTATAAATGGGACATTTGTTCAGTTTTGTATATTAGTAGACAATGCAAGTTTCACATTGTTCGAAGATATCGGTTATGCAAGCAAACTATAAATTTACAATTTGTGACACCGTTGGCTTGTATCAAGATTTTACCTGTCAGATATCCTCTAAAGATGGGTACAATGTAATGCAACCAGATGGTTTTGATTCGATGAAGATAGTCACATGGATTCTTTAATCGGTGGCATTAATTTTAATACATTTTTACAATGACACACAAGTGTGAAAGTATACGCAAGAACGCTGTTTGCCAGAAAATTACGCCATCAAGCCGTTTAATTTTAGTTCTTTAGAGCGACGTTAAGTCTCAAGTTTATTAGCAGGTTTGTAGGTTTGTCTCTCTCACTCAAACAGTGGCATAACTGGGACCTCTCCTGCACGGCTCGTGCAGCATAAAAGGATACAGCGTTACTGACCTTCTTACCCTAAGCTGTTCAGTGGTTGTGATATACAATACTAGTCGTTGAATCGACTGAGGCGCAAAATGTGGTTATAATTTAGTAGCTAAGAAAGCTGGATACGCCGCTCAAAAGCGCGAGTTATACCAGCGCTGGCTGTATAGGAATTTGGAACCAAATTTCCATTTTGTTCCCGTGTGTATTGAGACCTTAGGGACAATTGGGGAGAGCGGATTGAAACTCATCAGACGCATAGGCGAACTGTTGTAAAACGTCACCGGGGAGAAATGGTCCACTAGCTATCTGCTGCAAAGACTTAGCGTTGCCATCCAGAGAGGAAATGCTGCTGCAGTGCTAGGCACCATTCCGTCAGACACGAATTTGGAGGAAGTCTATTATCTGTGACCGAATTTCGGTGCGTCTCTGAACCTTTGTTCAACTATCTAGTCATTGTTTCCGACTGATACTGCTTTTATACTGATTGTAAATTTTTAATCGAGACGATTTGATCGTCATGTGATAGTGTTGATTTTGTACGCTCTGTATGAGACTGAATTTATATTTTAATACAACAATTTGTGATTTAGTAGGGGTAACAAGCGTCAAATCGTTAAGCCTAAGTAGGTTGAGATGCACAATGAAACTCATGTTTTTGGAAACTAAAATTGAAGCTATTTTCACTCGCTCTATATCTCTTAAATATAGAAACTGTGGGTCGAAATCAATTTACCGCATGTACGCAACAATAACGACTTTGACCATCCTATTTGAAAGCAAGACGTATTTAATAGTTGAGTACTTTGGAGTACGACCACTTAATATAATTTTCAAATGTTCATATGTTGGTTGATGGTATTCAGAAAGTACAACGACCGCATACAACATTTTATGAATGTTAGTCAGCAGTCCAATTATTTTTCGTAGCTAAATTAGGGTATTCCCTTTTCATTTGATTCTTTTTCTTCTTCATGTTGTTGTTGTTGTTGTTGTTGCAAAGCTCTGCCTACGTTAACAGAATTTTGTTCAGTATTTCCAAAAGAATTCTTTTGATTATTATTTTTTCTTGTATGTATCATTCAGCTGAATACAATCATTATAAAACAATTTTTTATGATGCTCCTTTTTACGAATTTTCGAAAAGTTTATTATAGAACACGAATATAGGCTTCATTTGCAATGGCATAACTGCTGAAAATATGTTGCTAATGCCAACTATTTGTTACCCAGTACAGAGCCACATTTTATTATTCACCCAAGCGATGACAAAATAACGGTCCTTCCCCATACAGTCATATAAATTCGTTTGTCTAATGTTTAATGTGTATATGGAATGTCGCTATATACATTACGTTAATTCGGTTTGATTATGATTTCGGTAGATCCCATCATATACTTAAACTTTTACTCGCAAAACATCACCATGCCACACCACACCGTGTACGTACATCCTAGGTCAATGCCATAATCTCGGGTTTATTGTTGCGTTCAGAATGGCTTTTATCGGGAAGTGATTATTGTCGTTGTAAGTGTAAAGGTTATGTGCACATTCTGGTTAGCTGTATGTAAGAAATAAATCCACCCATACTTCACATGGGTATTCATTACTTACCCGATTCACCAGGGAATCAATGAGGGAAAATATTCTATTCAAATTAATGAACATAATGGATAATACAAATGTATCGGATTAAATGATTAACACTTCGGAGAATACTTAATTGATTCAAATTTTGTGAGTTTTCGTGTTGTATTGTGTGGAACGGTACATGCGCTTCATGATATCATGATATTTTCGATCGAATTTATGCAAGATGATTTATTGTTGAAAATAGCGTCATGACAATTGACAACCAATGTTTTTGATGGGAAATGATTTTTTTGTTTAACTTTTGTTTCTTTCATCTTTTCAGGTAAGCCAAAATGACAATTAGCACGAACAGCAAAGTAACAGATTGGCAACAATTTCACAAAGACAAATGAAATCAACGATTCAGTGATACAGAGTGTGAATAACCGCAGAAAAGATAGAAAGAAAAAACATGTTTAATGTCGCTAACCATTAAAGCATCGGTGTTATAGCCACGTGACAAACTGAAACAGGAGTTGGGTACGAATGGCCACCAGCTGGTGGCATAAATGCCCATATCGTCGTCGCAAACGAGATCTCTAGCCGGCGACATGAAATTCGCGGCCCCGATTCGGGCTTTTGTTTTAGCCCACCTGATATCCCTAGTCACACCAACCGGAGGTTTGTATATTTTTGCTATTTTTGCTTCAAATTATTGTCGGTCAAGTTTTTGTTTTGTTTTAATCGCAATAACACGCAAATTGTTTACATTCCATCCATACCCTTCGCACCATTTAACTTTCCAGATGACATTGTACACAGAAACAAAAGGATTTTCTTTTCCCTTTCCGTTTCAGTCGGTTGTAGAAATTTCACAATTTTAATTAGAATACTCGCTGGAGTGGCATTTCTAAGAACACTTCAATTAAATTTCACATTTGCCACACAATTTACTTATTCCTTCCATTTTCGTATCGGAGACACGTTGTTATAAATTCCTAAATGCAACTTATGAAATAATGACTTGTCAAGATTCTATTCAGAAGAATTCGACTGAGATATTTATATTGTGTGTTGATGTATTATGTGTATACCATTTACTAGATTGATCATCCATCAAGTACTTCAAACCAAATAATTTCTTCGCTGCTAAATAAACGACTATAACATGCATACGTGTGCTTCAATTTTGACTATGACGTATACACCCATAATGTGATTGAAATGTTTTGCACAAGCATAGTATGAATAATCTGATTAAAATCCATTTTGCACAAGCCAGTTATAATGAATTAATTATCTTCAAGCATTCGCACGTCTTAAACGTTAGCAATTTTAGCCAACATTAATTCCATTTTAATTGAGAAGGTATTTTCCTGTTAAAGTAATGGCAGGGAAGGCATATGGTGTATTTTAGAGAAAATTATTATTTTATGATGGGTTGGAAAATGTCGACAAAAGGAAAGGAGGGTGTTGTTTTTATGCAATATTTATTATACCTATGTGTGTCTTACAATACACATTTATACACAAATACATGCACCCATCCATGGTCGTTACAAAGTAAACAATAAAGCCTTCCATTCAAAAGATAATTTTTTCCATTCGATGGTGAGTGAGTTTTATTTTATTATTTTTTTTGCGTAATTACAGCTCAAGCATATACACTAAAGTAAGACGCTTAAGTGTAACCATAACAACGGCTTCTCTGCTCAAAGGTTTTCATAATATAAATCCCCAACATAAATTATGGACGTAGTAAAAATTAAATAAATACAGTGGAATGTTCAACATTGCGTCAGGGCAATAAGTGCCAACCGTAAATTTTGAATTATGAATATACATGCAAAACAAAGTGGTAATAATTATTTAGCTTATAAGACAGGATACAGCGTACTGAAGCGTAACTATAAATGATTATTAAAATTAGTTAACAAGAGCCATAAATATTGATTTTTTTCGGGTGGGGGGGAGAGAGAAGGTGGTTGACAAAATTTGTAGCTGGAAGTTTTTGGTATTATGTTCGGGCTATTCGGTGTATTAATTAAGTGCAATAGTGTACAGTATGTTGATAGTAAATCACGTCACTCGATAAATTACTCATTTCTATTGATCTTAGACTATCTGAAATTTTAGTTAAATTAATTCTTATAAATTAATTGTTATGGATGGATAGATGGACATTTTTGGTATCAGATCCGAAGACCGACATTTTTTTATTAATAGGCAAAATAAAAAAAAATGTTTCAGACAATGTTCCGAAAATAGTACACCCTGTTGCACAAAGTCGGAATTTGTAGCACGAGCGGAGCGAGTATTAACGCTCGTAACAGGTCTAATTCAGGTGTTACGAAATTGAGTCAAACGCCTCGTGTGGCTTTCCATTTCACATATTAGTGACACGGTATCACACTCATACCACATTTGACTTATTGCCGTGATTTATGCGACACATTCGACTCAATTTCGTATGACCTGAATGAGACCTGTTCCGAGCCTTAGCCTAGTATGGAAACGTGAGCCATCAAAATCAATCTGTGCAACGAGTTGTCACACTGTAATAACCAAGTTACGATATTCGCACACTCGCGAGCCTCGCGAGACATCATCTGACACTGAAATACGAACAGCTAACTCAACGGTTTTTTCGCATATAACTGAAGTTGTTTTACACGCTACATCCGCAATATCCGAATTTCGGTGAATTTTGTGTTTAACTGGATGGGTGTGTTATTTCAGAACAGTGGTTTCAGGTAACATGCTAAAATACTTTTAATCGTCAAAAGTGATCAGCACCAAAGATTTTATGCTGTAACAGTCACAATGTCACGTCAGTCTTATAGCGGTTGTCACTTTAATTTCTCTTTTTTTGCAGCCTGGATTGTTTTTAAGTTTTCTGATGCTTTAATTTATTCGGTATAAACTTTATATTATTACGACATAATACCCTTTTAGTAAAAGCATTAGCATATTAAATTTCCAGTTTAGCATCAAATACGATATAATTGAGCCGTTCTTTTTTTTGCTGAAAAATTTTACAGAAAGGAATAAATATAATTTCATTCATTAATTAAAAAATTAATGCTGTTATTCGATGCATGCAAATCAAAATGGTAAAATAGTTATTTATCCATCAAGTGTCGTCCGAGCAGCATAATCAACTTACTGCAAAATATTAGGAGCGGTAGTTAAAATGTGATGTTTGTTCAAGTTATTATTATGAAAAGCCTTCCAGAAAGCCTTCGAGATGAATTAATGATGCACGAAAACTTAAAGATTATGTCCCGGAATTACAAAATAATTATTTTTAATATTTCCGGTTGGAAATCATTCAGATGCTACAGCAAAACATTTTTTTTATCATTTTGTGAAAATCGATGGTCTGATAAAATTTTTTCTTCGCAATTATAAATAATTTCTTATTGGTTCGATCAATAGCCGCATTTTTTGTGATTGGATTTTTTTTCAATTATGTAAAACAGAAAATAAAGCGATAGAACTAGTGTCAGTAACATAAAGGTTAACGCCCTGATGCGAATGTGTGGAATGATAATTTTCCTCAATTTGGCGATATTTCCGTTCAAGATCAATTGAACATTAATTGAATAACTAAATGCAAAAAGGTGTCCAATTAGTGAATTATATAAAAAATGAAATGTCAATGATTTTGCTTTATTTCCAATAGGCTGACGATGATTTTTCTAGTGACTGCTAGTGACATCGTCATACAAATTTATATCAATGAAATTTCATTTTTCTTATAATTCGCTAATTGGGGCTTGTTCTGCGTTTAGATATTTAATTATAGCTTCTGAAGTAAGGTTGAGCTGTCGAATGCTTCGCATTGGTAGAAATACTAGAAGATATTTATCGAAAAATCAAATATTTAGTGAGTCAAGTGGCTAGAAGGTCAAATTTATCTCAAGGCTTGAATGAAACGTCCATTTCCATCCACGACCAAGATATAATTCTGTTGTTTGAAAGCAGGTTCGATCAAAGACATTGTTGAATATATAAATGGTATTAAATACGGTTACTATTGTTGGGTCGTTCCGCCAAAAATCAGAGTTCGCCGTGAAGATACCAGTTTTCTTACAATTTGATGAAAGTAGTTTTTCCAGGAACAACTGGTATTACACATTTAAATTCATCAGGTGGAATTTATTCGCGTTATTCTCGTTTTGACACCGTATATCGAGATGTTCTGATTTTTGCTTTTTACAAATGCATTGACAAAACCAATATAAACTACACCTGGAACAAATTCGTGTCACTTAAAATATGTGCAACATCAATAAACTGAATTTTGAAACCCCATTCCGACGATGATGCCACGTCCACACAGACCGATCGAACAAACAGTCATATATTAAAACTATGATTATCAAAATTAATCGATATCGTTCGTCAACAATAGCGACCGTTTCTTTTTCTTTCCACATTATCCTCTACCTGCGACTCTGTCAGCCAGTACCGAATGGAAAAGAATGTTTTCTTATAGTGATACATCACTGTCCATAAGATTTGAAATTACGTTCAATTCAAACTAAAACTTTTTATACAACTTTCGGAACTGTGTGACCCAAACACCATAAATTGCGGTCTTAGAAGTTATATATGTATTCGTAGATATTTCATATCACGGTCATTTTTTTCTTTCTTTCTGTCGACGATTTTGGTGCCAGCAATGGAACAATAATTCGCTGTGTATAGTAAAATTGCTCGACCACTGGTTTTCCAAGAGAGCGTAATCTAGAAAAATCTTGACATGATTTATCGTATATTATTTCCGGTTTGTAAACGAATGAGTCTATATTGTAAAGTAAACAAATTTATAATAATAAACAACGCACAGTTTGAAATTCAGGACGAATTTTAGATAAAACATTTCGATTCCGAAACCGTAGCACACAAAAACGATATAGAGGGAAAAGTTCGTAAATGTTATCGTGTTAAGTTATTCGATACACAAAAGACACATCCAAAATACAAATGAATAAAACTTGTTGTCAAGGAATGTTGTCGCCGAATATTAAAATAGATCGAGGAAAGAAAGAAAGAAAAAAAAGCATTTGTGATGGCAGGTATCGAAAAAGTGAAAGTATTGGAAAATTGTGACCATGACAAAAAATGTCGGCATTGTCCTATCAATGGTCGGATTGCTAGTATGAATCAAATGCCGATGGTATAAAAACACACAATTATGACAAGAAAACCTCATTAATACCAGAAAAGAAAATTGGCTTTCCAATCTGTAAATTTACTAAGTGGAATAAATCGTATGTTTCTAACGATTCTCGTTTTCCTGATTAGTTTTCTCGACATGACTTATAACTTAAACAACCAAACAACGATCAAACTCTATACTCTCAAGGGACAAGAATTGGATTAAAGAAAAGGCGGACGTGCATTTTATGAATAAAGCGATGATATTTTTCTTAATTTCAACCTCATTTTCCTAGTCAGATTCGATATATACGAACATTGTTTATTAGAAAAATCAATTTCATCGATGAAACCATGCTAGGAATTTTATCAGTGTTCGCAAATATTGAACGTATTTTACGTATTGCACAAAATCTATCTCCAGAATTAAATTAAATTCAATAGAAGACGAAGCAATAAAGCATTGTGCAATTGTTTGATTATTCTTTTCAAAATCGAGACATATACTGAGTCTTAATGGTCGTGTAGCAATAGAAAAGTCTCCATTTTACTCTGTGTGTGTCTGCTGATGTATAGTCGATATATATACATATATATGAAATCAAATTGTATTGAGGGTTCTGTAATTTAATTTAGGGATTTTACTTTACGTTCGCAAAAGAATATTTCTATTTCTGTGACAAAAATCAAAAATGTGTTTCGTTTTTATCGATGTCATGGCTCAGATGGTCGAAGATTCGATCATGGTAACAGAAAATATAATTTTAAATCCACTTAATCTTTATTCAATCGTCCGATAGAGACATTCAAAGTACGTAGCTGTATGGGATGAATAAAAGGTTAAGTTAATTAAAGCAATTCTTTAGCTTTCGATGACAAAACTAATTGAATTGATTCGCACCTAAAGGCTTCACATTATATTTTGAATACAATTAACAGAGCTGAAACCTTGACACAGTTCTATTGTCAGTACATGCAAAGCCGTCTTTTTTTCGACGACGTTTTCGAAAACACGATTCAATTTATACAGAACATGTAACGATACAGTGTAAATCGACATCACATCTGTTTGATTTCGTTAGTCAGTCAGTCTGATTACATCCTTTGAATCTGATTGACTTACATAAGAAATAATTTCCTTACATAATGAATTAATGAGACCTAATAAAATCATCTAAAACACGCAAATTACACAAACGCATACGTTCTGTATACTCATATGCCGCATAATTTAGTGAGCCAAAATAATACAACGGGAACATTAATAAACTCCCGAATTATACATAAATTCTAACTTAATTGTTTAATCAAATACAAATTAATGCAAATATCGTGTAGAGATCTTTGCATGTTTATTTGTGTCGTTTCAATAACCCTATTTACAAAATAACAACTCAATTTTAGCAATGGGAAGCCGCTGTAGGGTGGTGACTGGTAATACAATATATATACGGCAAATACTGAGGTATTACTAGAATTCGCGATTATTTTCAGTTTAGGGTGTGAGAGTATCGACTGGAATGTGGAATGGATGAATATCTCATTTCTCCCATGTATGTTAAATTCCTCTAAGATGTCAGATACATTGAAACTTTTCGCTATAACACGCGACTCAAATAATTGATATACTTACGACGATTGAAGTATGTCGTCGTAGAACTACACATAATATACTGGTGGTGCCATTAAACAGACAGAAATGATAAGAACCCTGGCAAATAAAGTCTGCTGCTTCTTGAGAACGATGTAATTATTCGGGTGATATGCTTTGAAAATGTAAAAAGAATTCATTTTAGTCGTCGTTACATTGGTGAATGTAGCGAGAAGAATGATATTGTATACAGTCAAGAGGGTACACAATGTACCGTTCCTATTAACTCTGTTAAATTCTTTTCTTATTTCCCAATTTAAATTAAATCAATTTTGAGTGGAAACATATACTGAATACAGCGTCTACCGATGTCGATGTAATTAATTTAAATTTGATATTACAGCGTCCCTCTTCCAAAACACTTTCCGTATCCATTATATTGCAATTAATAAACCCGAAACATTGGCTCTATACTTCATAGATATAACAAAAAAAAAATTAAAACTGACTCAGTCTCACACATAACGTACATATATATAGTACCAATCAAATTTTGTAATATTTTAACCCCTAATGTCGCTGAGAGGGATCATTTACAATTTCCAATCAATATTTACGTGGAACGAAAAAAAAACGATTTTTTGCGGATTCACAAATTAATGGGCCATGCGCTAACATATTTGGCAGATGCACTGTGTCCGATTATTCGAAAAAGTATTACTTTACTACTCATAGCAAGTGTACCACCTTGACACTTTTAATAAGACGACCTGTTTGAAATTCCAACATTTCCACACTAATTGGAAATTTATTTTCAGTTTCTCAGTTTCATTTCTTCACACGAGTCTCATGCCTCCTTATCAATTATTTTGGACGTCATTAGCAAGCAGTAATCAATTATATCGCATGAATAAAATCAGATAAGCATTCCTTACATTGAGATGATGCTATGCGGGTTTTAACTTCTTAATTAGAAAAACCGTTCATTTGTACGTGTAGTAGTTTTGTGTGACATGACTTTTGTGTGCATGCAGAACAAAAAGCAATACGACATTTGTCTACAATTATAGTGCATTCTGTTCCACCAACATTCAGCTGCGACTCAAGTCAGTTCATGCCAATTCTTTCACATATGCATACTCACAAATAAACTCGCTAAATGTAGTCATAACTACATGGAAGTTGTTGAAGCATTATGATTGCATGGAACAAGAAGTTGAAATTAAATGAAAATGTCTAATGCGATAACGAATTGAATAGGTAAGATAGCAATTATGACCCGGCATAAAAGGGATTTTGTTATTTTAATTAAGATGCACGGATGTTAGAAACTATTAAAAACAATTTAACGAGAGTTGATAAAAGCGAAAACTTTTACCATTTGACTTAAAAATTATTTGATTCATAAAGTGAAATTTTTGAACAATGAAGCACCCGTAGCTGTATGTATATACGTATAGCATTTGAATGGAACTAGCTAATTTTCTATTAAATCTTATAAGTAGAACCATCCGATGCCATCCGAAAAAGGAAGTTAAGCATAAATGGTATTAAAATATTTTCAAAATAGGTCCCGGATATATAATAGAGTCGTGCTAAATTTCCTAATTTCCTCAATTTAACGTGTCCCTTTTATGACAAACTAGTGGAAATATAACAGACGATTAGATTTGCCCATGTGATTTTACTTTAACAGAGAACTTCGTACAGAGTGCGCTTCCTGTGAAGAGTACTTCCATGATAAAGTGACGTAATTGAAATAACAATGACATTGTTTTATGGTATAGCATGTATAGCATATATATATTGTCCATGTCCTTAAAAATATTGTAATCGTACAACGTCCAATTTGGAAATTAAAGTCATAGAAAGCTACTACAAGGTTCAATAGAATTCAGTTTTAGGAGAATTTTGTTCCATGTTTACTAATGCCAGTACACTGTAGGGCTTATTTTAAGGAATTTAATTTCTTAAAATTTCTAAATTTGGTTGTTTGTTAGATCTCATTCCAAACTGATTGCTCAACGACATGAAAAACAACTGAAAAGGCTGTAAAAAAAACGACAGTTACACTGCAATGTTGTCTTACTAGATAAAATGATGGAAAAATTTAAGAACTTTTAAGAATTTAATCTCCTTAAGTGTTCACTCCGCTCAACAAAAAGTACTCCGTGAGAGAGCCGTGAGAGAGCGAGCTGTCAAATAAACTAAGAAAAATTGAAAAAATTCAATTTTGTCTCTCACACAAAATTTTGAGCAAAAATTTAGCATTATTCTGCAAAATTGAAGTACTTGATTCAGAATTTACTTTATGTTGATAACATTTACTCACTCATTCATAAATATAATTAATTGTAGTCCAATGATCTGTATCTTATTAAATAAGTTACTCTGTAAGTTAGAGACAGTGACGGGATACTTACAACTGACATTTATAAAAGAGTGAGTCCCGACTATCCACGGCTGTGGATTTTTTTAATGTTCTTACAGCGGAATCGATACCAGCTGGTCCAACAAATTGCCATATGTTTTCGTAGAATCAATTTTCATATTTTATATATGTCGACATTTTAAGAGCTTTACTGAGAATCCACCCTAGCTTCTTAGTGTGCTCACATATTACACATATTTTTTTGAATAATTTTCTTTCTTTCGTGTCGTCGGATCTAATTTATTGTCAAATAGTAAAAATCGTGACACTCATCTTAATCAGTAGCTGCTATATGTGAAATTCGACGGAATTGAATGATTATATATGAAGAAAATTTAAAATGACGCTGCTGAAATGTCAAAACGAACATTCCACGAACATGGGTCGATTAACTTTAAAAAAAAGAGGGACAGACAAGTTGTCAGAATTTGAAAAGAATAATTTGTTCAGCAAAATAGATATATTAGGCTTACCATCGTGTCGTTTCGTTTTTGAATAAAAATCGTTTTTGTAATAAATTGTGTTGAAACTGGGTCGGAAATAACTTCACTTTGGTGAATATCTATGAAATTTCATACCAGTGAAGTTGGTTCACAATAACAAAAAAGAAAAAGTGGGCATTAGTATTGTAGAACGTATAAATGTACTAGAAGAATACGAAAATCTATAACATTTGAGCTTTAGATCCCACACAATATTTCCCTATCAGCCATAATCAACTTCTTATTCATTTATGGCCTGCCCACACGACCATTTCAATATATCAAGTCACTGTAACTACCGTATAACTACTGTATAAAATTACTGACAGTGTGACATGTGTCACACCATTTTATTAGATTGCCAAAAATCGTTAAAATGTAATTGGACAATCCATCGTAAAAAATAATAGTGAAATTTGAACGATATATACAAAATGGCCGAAAATCAAATTAAATTGAAAATTTAATATTTTACTTGATAATGTATATATCAATTGTATTTTTTATTTTTTATTTTTTTTTATATTTTAAATGTTATTCGAATGCATTGGAAATGAAATATTCAATACTATGCATATAATCCTACCATATATCGATGCCCTATGGAAATTCGCATTTTCCACACACATTTATATACGATGGGGACGAGTAATGAAAAAAAAACGAAAACAAAAAAAATCGTCCACAATACATTTAAGCACTGACAATTATCGATGAGTATATTCTACTTCAATCCATAATGATGACTATTGCGTTGGGGACACACACAAAAAAATGTAATTAATACAGAATAATGTAAATGAAACGATTTTTATTGTGGATTTCGTTAAATGGTAGAAAAACTTTCAAATACTTTTGATGATAAGCGGGGTTTTTTTTTGTGTTCCGCAAAAAAAAAAATTGTCACATTTTCCCTGTTAATGATCAACTGGGCACACTGTTTCATAAAGAGTGAAATTGAATTGTTAATGAAAATATTTGTTTGGTTTTTCGCTTGTCACGCATGCACTTATCTCAGTAATAATACCAAAAATATCATTAACAATGCATGTTAACATGAAGTTCATAATACATAGTTACTTCATATGTAGTGAAGCATAGAAGGGCGGATATAGACGTAAATTGATACGATCATAACTGGTTATACGATTTTTTCCTACACTGACGCAGTCGTAGTTTAATTTCTGCTGCAAAAAAAGTTTAGTTCTGTACAGAATTAAACTTAAACATGTCACAAGTTGATAATATGTTGATAATAATACAATAAAATATTCGGATCGATATCACGAGACCCAAAGTAAACTCATTTTGGAAAAGCGATTTTTCGTCAACCAGCTACCCACTTTCCATTGTTCACTCTGTACCTTTGTCAACCTTTGAATAGATTCTAATCAAACAGATCAAACCCACCTTTAGATGTATATATATCAAACTTGCAGCTGCTCATGTGCATTCCTTTGAGAATAATATTACAGTCAAGATATACAATTCAGATGCTAAAGGACTGTGAACTGAATGGTTTATTCGTATCTCTATTTTTGTACTTTACTTTATTCCGTTTGGGCACGAATTGAATAAGAAAGATTGCTAGTAAAGAGCGCTAGGTGCATACAAATGCAAAATTTAAACATTCTGGATTAATATCCCAATCGTATCAATTTCAATAACGATCTGAACCAAAGCTCCTAGCATAGTGGTAGAATATTGCTTATGTCAAATAGACTAATAAATTGCAACAGTGTACTGTGTACTTCGTAATTTTCATTTACACGGTTTTCAGGACATACCATTAGTATCAATCTATTTGTTATTATATTCATTGGGTTTACTTGCATTTCCAGTAAATTAATTATCAAATATATCTGTTAAACATCTGGATCCGTCATAAAATATGTCAGTAGTACCATGGGCTGAAAACAACTGATCGCACATACATTATCTCTATGAAAAAATTATTTTCGACTGCCCATCCAAGTAAGCACACTATCTAAGTACTGAGGGAACCACTAGTAAATTGGATAATTGTGCACCATGACGGATGAGAGGTACATACATTAAAATGTTGAGCGTCGTTGATTGATGTGCAGGTCGACGTCAACTGTCCGATGTCCAATCGGTATAAAACCGCATAATTGCCAGCTTATCATGTTGAAATAAATTGCAGCAAATTCTCTCATTTTTATTGCCATTGTCGACACACCAAAGAACTGTTTCAATTAAAACAAATCTTAGCAATTAAATTTTCTCGTAATTTACTTAAAGCTGGAAACAGAAATTCCACGCGAAAGCTGTGTGCAGTAGAAAAAGAACGGATTGTAAAAATAACAATTATTTCATTGTGTTTTCATTTCATTGTATCGCCAGCTGTATATTTCTCATTACCAATATTTAAAAAATAATAATTCTTACATTGAATGCCCACGCCGAATCCTTTATTGTGGGTTCGACCACTTTTCCATGAAAGAGAAACAGTAAAAAAAAATTTTTTTTGCTATATGTATTATATATACACAACATTCTCATAGGGGATATATAATAAAAAAGCTATTACCATCCCAATCTGACAACCGAACATGATAAATGATTATATTCTTAACATCCTTCTTGAATATTGGAAAACGACCTCTTTGATATTATATATTTTTTGTGTTATGTATATAGATATGTAGTGGAATTTATGCATGCATAATACAGTCGACTTTGCTATATATGTATATAATACGTCCATAATGTAAAAGTATATGAAAAAAAAAATGTTTAAACTCTATTCTCCAACCATCTCTATTATTTTCATATAAAAGTTTATTTTCTCATTCAAAATATTCGAAAATATATTTAAAAGAGAAGAAAATTACAATATTTCGATCATTTGTCAAGGAGATCAAAATATGTTTTATGAGAAAATTTAACTTATACGATGAAAATTTTGTTTGTCTATAATACATGTTCTTTAACCAATTTCTCTTCTTACGTTGCAAACATTTAAGTTTGCTGAAGAAAAGTTTAAGACTAAAACGATAAACTTGATAAAATTTCCAATTTATGGAGAAAAAAAAGTTCCGCTTAAATCTATACACAATTATTAATAAAACTGTTCACATAAATACTAAATAAACACAACGGACAAACGAACTTCACGCAGTTGAAAATATTACCAAATCGATGTTATCCGAAAACGTTTTTATTTTATTTATTTTTAATCAACATGCGTTGGGTGCGTCAGAGTAAGCAATAAGTTTCATATCAACATTTCAATACATTTAACGATTTATTGTAGTTGTTCATGCTACCCGAGGATCATCAACGGATATCTCATAATCAGGTCCGCACTAGTATTTGCAGCGCCCTGTGCAATGAACCTAACAGCGCCCAACAAAAAAAAAGATTTCAGGGTTTCATTACCGTCATATTAAAAAAAAAACATTTTCAATGACCTACTTTCTCAGCGCCCTGGAACTTTGCCCATTGGCTAATCCAGGATCGCAGCATTAAATTTCTGTAAAATACACACTCTTCGAAAATTCTACAGTAGGACTTGCTAGAGACGAACGGGATATGTTTTTACGGGTTTGATTCGGGTCAAGTCAGATTTTCCATTTATATTTGAAATGGGAAAATTGATTAGAAACTAGTTTTTCTAAGAAGAAATAAATATTATTTTGCCTCAATTCACCTCATTCAACATCATTGATTATGGAATGTAAATCGTAGTTATAGCAACATCAGTGTCAGTTCATGGGGAAAACTCTAGAAAACTCAATAAAAATACCTTTGTAAAGATAACAAGGGGTGACTCAGTTCATTTATTCCCAATCATTCCATTAATTCCATAAATTTCAGAAGAGTGTCACCCTTCCAAAAATATGCCCTGCTTCGAATGGATTTTATATGTTACGTACAGCAGAAATAATGTATGCAATCATAATGGCGGTTCCATTTATCAAATCAAAAGTTTTCAAATACTAAAATGTAGTGACTGAGTGGATTATCCTATAATATTTACGAAATTCGCTGCAAGTGAGATGCAAATTAAATCTGCGAAAAAGAATATTAGTTTGACCTGAATCCATTGAATTTTACAATATATTCAACGCTATCTGATGGATACTACTCCATATTGTTGTTATTGAAATATTCATTTGAACCCATATCGTATATAGAATATAAATATTCCACATCTCTGTCATGCCAACCTCGTAATAAACTTCCATCAAACTTTGCCCGTTTTCAATTCAATCTACTATTCCTGTCCGTTAACAGATTATTGTTATTTCCAGGGTATGTATATATATATATACATGTGTGTGTATTGTGTATTTATGAGTAGATATTACATAACACTATCAATATCTCATTCCATTTCTAAGCCTGTATCGTCCACACAACATTTGATATGGGATTTATACATATTATGCATAACAAAAAGATTTAGAACGTTCGTATTATGTTTTCAAACTTCTAACTATAATAATAACTGTTCGATTTTGTGATTTGGTTAGGAAAATTTTTAAAAGTGAGAGATAGAGAGAGAGAACATTTCACTTGTACGGCACTTTACTTTTCCAATATGGGACCTGTGATGGAGAAGTGCAGGCGCCTAAAGGGATAAAATAAGTACGATTGTATTGGTTTATATAAATGATAATTTGCAATGTTTTTGGGTTGACGATTCCATATCCGGTTTTTAATAAGCAATTTTGTTGAAATGTGTTGAGTACATGATGGGAATGGAATTTATGTAAGAATGAAAATTCGCAAGTTTAGAGAAAATAAATTATTTTTGATTGAATTTACGTTGTCAATCTGGATTTAAATTATTTTCTGTTTAGCGATTCGATTGGAATTGTCTGTAAAATGGAAAATAAAGTTACCTGTTCACTGCCACTAATTGGATCTGTGAAAATCAAATGCCTAAATTGGTAGTTAGGCGAACCGGTGGGGAGGATTTTATCGCATTCATCGAAACAACAAATTTCCGATCAAAATAGGACAGTGGTTTTCCTGCTTGCGGCCAGAAAATACGAAAAACAGCGAGCAGCAATGGCGTACATTTTTGGCCGCAAGCATGAAAAGTACATTGTGTCGTCTCGAAAATTTATTATTGTCGAGTACGAGTAAGGCGAGCCTTGGTGAGCCAATATGTATATTCGTAGTGAGGTGATACTACAAGGTAAATAAGTTTCTATTTCGTCATCGTTAGTTGAAATTTGATAAAAGAAAATAATTTTGAGCAACTTACAACGATGCAATATTCTGAATATTTTTATTATGATGAAAAATGTACGAAAAATTGTATGAAAGGATGTATGAAGTTATTCAACTCTAAAATCCAATATGTGGTGTAAGACTTGGACAACTTGAAATATATTTTTGGTGGTTTCTTTCTCGAAATTTATTTTCTTTGCAGCTCAAATTTTGGTGAATCAAATTTTAATTTTAAAAACATTTACCGAGGTATTTTAGAGCACCGGACTCTGATTCTGACAATTTCACCACTTCCCCCATTCTTCTAAAGATTTTCTGAAATGCTAAACAATCGTGCTGCAATTGTTCATTTCCTTTCTCTGGTAAATCATTTAACATTTTTAACAGACCTACCCATGCTACCCATATAGTAGACTTGGGTAGAACAATGAAACTTGACAGCTATCACTGAACTAACTTGCAACGTAAAAGAATTACGCGCGCTCATGAATTTGGTACAACGAAATTCGTGATTACAAGAGACGATGATTTGTGTACCTGACTTCGGTAGACCAGAGAGACCAGAAATTACGTTTTTAAGTATGAAAATATGAATGAATTTATGCATGACACACTTACTCAGTGGTGATGTCACCATTGTCTGGTAAGTTAGTAAATTGAAAAGATTGTAAGCGGAAAATTTGGATTTTATATTATCGCTTCATACTCGCGATGCGAATAAAATACAGAGCCTGACGTTCATTATATCATCTTTTCAAAAAATTACTTTCGTAACATCAATTTCTAGGACGAAAACTCTCAGTTTTAGTATTTTCAGATTGCGATACACAAACGATAAACCTTACCACAAACTTTTGCCGCCAATGTAGAGATGGAATTCACGAGGCTTCCGCTTCATGAATTCCCTTATAGTTTTGACATACTTAAAATCCATGAAGAACTTCCACTCTAAAGGTAGCTGTAAAAAATGCAGACATTGTGTGGATACAGGAGAACGAATTTAAAAAATTACAGAAATTGCGTCTGACTAGCGAATTTAGAAAAACCTTTTTTTTGGATACCCGACCCGAAATCGGATAATTTGGCATGCATCGGACAAAGTGTGACAGGGCAAGTAGATGGGTTGAAAATGTTATGAAATAGTGGACATATCATGTAAAGGTCTCCCCTAAGGCAATGTTCGACACAAAAACAAGTCAAGAACGTTTGAAATGGATATTGTCGTCTGTATCATAAAGTTAGACAGATTTGAGCAACTACGGATGGCCCATAAGACATTTAATAACCGAAAAATTCTGATATACTGATTATCTTGTAGTAGAAGCGACAAGAAACTATATTTGATATGTTAATCCACCTGAAGGATATACTGGTGCCAATATTTCTGAACAGATCTTTCTACAGCTACGCATAGCGAAGGAAACCTAATTAGTTAAATTTTACTTTGGTTCTCATGACAAATCACTTTTGGAGTTATTTTGGGATTAAATAGGAAGTAAATGCTTCTACGCGGATTTCTCAGACATTTGACATCTTGCACGCTTAGAGTATATTGAACATGCCACAAGCCAACCATCATCAAAAATGTTCGAATCATTATACTTGTAAGCTTTCATTAGTCGACATCATTAAAGATGTTGTTTTGCAAATCTGTTAAATCTTTTGTCATTACCTGTATTATTAACTGACAATAACTAACATGTCACAGTAGTTCACTTTGAACATGTTAGCATTTGAGCATGTTAGCAACTTTGTGTCTTAACAAATTACTGGGATTATCCTGGAGACGTCTATTACAAACATCAAAACCAAACTATTTTGCTGTTTACCTGTATCACAATTTACAAAACATTTACGGTAGCATTTACATTTATATGTGTATATGGGTAGCGGTTGATATAACTGACACAAGTGTAAATTCTATCTGGCTTTTGTGCGTGAGCGTAACACACGTGTGGTATAGATTGGATAAATTTTGCGTTGTGTCTACTAAAAAAAGTATTTATTTTATACGATAACAAATACGATACTTTGATAAAAAAAAAGACGAACACAAAAAAAATTATTGCAAATAAGCGCCATTTTCTTAAATATAGACAAAACATCCGAAAATATTATGTGAATTGGGAAAACAAAAGCGAAACTGATAAGGGTTGACTTTTTGCCATCCATATTGTTTACCTCAAGGGAATTCCGAATTTCAACGCTTTTGTTTTATTTTAATGTACCCATCTATCCCATGTGAGATGAAGATACAATTTAACCACCGCATCATCCTCCACCGCCCCGCTAAATTTTTTTTCTTTATTCCTCAAGTACTTCAACTGTTATTCCAAATATGTTACATTTTATATATAATACAAATACACATATTACATTGTGTGTTATACATGTTCGGTATATGTACATTTGATTTGAATGTTATACGGCACAACATTACATTACGTTCAGTATCAGAGAATCATCATCGTAATTATGGCATACATATTTTAAAGGGTTTTTCTCGTATTACATGGTAAGCTATGTATAGCAAAACCCTTTATACATTTATCCACATATCTATGTAATACACTACATCACATACATAATACACGATCACCGTCTAAGCATTCGAACCATGTGTGATACGGTGTGCCTATCCATATCCACTTTGACATGTTAGTAGGAACGGCACCAAATTTTGCACACATTTGTTGTGCTCACATTCAATCGCTTTCCACAATGAA
Source organism: Bradysia coprophila (assembly GCF_014529535.1). Taxonomy (NCBI): domain Eukaryota; kingdom Metazoa; phylum Arthropoda; class Insecta; order Diptera; family Sciaridae; genus Bradysia; species Bradysia coprophila. Next base: position 1,212,899 of record NW_023503302.1, on the reverse strand, counting down.
ACATGGTGAAATGTGTCTTTTTGGAAAATTATGGTTTAAATAATAATATATGGGGATCTATTCAATATTTTATTATAAGAAATTGTTCATTAAATAAGTTTTTGGGATAATAGCTTGAAGGCTTTTGCTGGGGATATAGAGGATGATTACGTTTTATGTAATAGAAGACGTGGGGGGTTGAAAGATGTATATGGGAGCGGGAGGCGGGCGTAAAATGTGCGTAATGAACAAACTTTGAATTTTGTACGGAAAATTAACCATTTATTTATTTATTACTTCATATTGAATGATAAATTTATTATTTAATTTAATAAGAAAAACGACAAAGTCTTGGCTAAGCACTTTGAATATAATTCTCAATTCTCAATTATCATTTTATGTCGGAGTAAATATATATTCATAAACGGCGGTTCAGCAACTTTAACATTGTAAACCAAAGCAACATTTTGCGAAGGGCTGGGATGATAGCTACCCATGCGAACCAACGATATTTTGTGAGATTTTGTCAAATTGGCCACCAAAACGTGAATTTGGAAAGCTCCAAACCTAGCCTAATCCTATGGGGATTTAAAGTTTTGAAGAAAATTCACACCGTAGGAATTGAAGTTTAATTTTGAGTGAACTAATGAAACGAAATACAATATTGTGCATGTGCACCATATTTCATAAAGTATATTTTTGCAGCAATAGTCCCAAGTTTAGGATATGACCAATAAGCATCAACTAGTGCAACGAGGTGCACTCTATACTTTTTGGTATTGACAACTATAACAGAAGAACGAAATAAATAAAGGAAGAGACTATTGGCACCTCATGATTTAACAATCCGCCTTTACGTTAAATTTTGTAAAAGGACGAATTCGCTAAGATCGTACAAACTATCTTTACGTTACATTTCGTAAAAGGGATAATTTCTTAGGATCGAACAATCCGCCTTTACGTTTCATTTCGTAGAAAGATGAATTCCCAAGTATTCTACTAAACGCATTTGCGTTATATTTCGTAAAAGGATTAATTCCCTAGTTTCGAACAACCCGTCTTTACGTTACATTTCGTAAAAAGACGAATTCTCTAACATCGAACAAACTACCTTTACGTTACATTTCGTAAAAAGATTAATTCCTTAGGATCGAACAATCCGCATTTATGTTAAATTTCGTAAAGGGACGAATTTCCTAACATCGACCAAACTACCTCTACGTTCCATTCCGTAAAAAGATGGATTCCCTAGTATTGTACCGTAATTTGCATAAGAAACACTTAAAAATAGTAGTTGTCAATTGCAAATAGTAAATTTCAACCCTTCTTTGTCGTGATTGTACGCTGAGTTTGTTACACGCTTCTCATGTCAAGTGCTTATTAAGGCCCGTCATTAGGAAATGACAGACCAGTTTCCCGAAAATGTATGCAAAAATTTATCACAAAAATTCACCGAAAAATTTCAAAGAAGCTCACCTCTGATACTTTCCATTGTATTCGGGCATAGTCTCTTTAGGTCGCCAAGGCATATTTGAACACTAAACACTTTCTACTCGATGCAAAAACAAAAAGTTTTTTTTTTGTTTTGTCGCAACAAAAACACAGAAAATATTTCGACACAACTGTGACACTCCGCTACTATAAGTACTGGAATGAATGTTTGCTGTGTTCACTTTGGCGGTAAAATACCTTCATTCAAAAAAGTGTCGGACATATTATAAAAATCATGAAACAGTTGACAAAGGGTAGCGTATACAGTTAATAATGCTCATCGACCATTTTTTTAAAGGTTTACGAGAGCTCAGCGGACATTCTTTCAACGATGGGAGAGCATTTATTAAAAATTTAGCCTCTCGTAAGACTGCGCTGAGCGTAAATAAGTGTTCGTTTCTCTTTAGTAAGCTAACAAGACTTCGCGAAGTCTAATTATGCCACCTCTTTGAATAAAAATATCGGCTGAGGTCGAATAATTCTCCGCTGAGCTCTAATAATTCTTCGCTGAGCTTTCACAAACCTCCGCTGAGCTCTAATAATTCTCCGCTAGGCTTCAGGAAGTGTCCGTTAGGCCTAAGGAAGTTTTAGGAAGGCTTAATGGAGCTAATCGGACACTCAGCGGAGATCTGCCGAAGCTAAGTGGAGCTATCAAATCATAGCAACAATTATTAGGTATCCGCTTATGCTTATTGAGTGTTCGCTTAGCTTCATTGCCTTACTACTACGTGCTAAGGTCTGACGGCCTCTTACTGAAGCCTAGCGGAGAATTATTAGACCTCATTAGAGGTTTGTCAAAGCTCAGCGGAGAATTATTAGAGCTCAGCGGAGGTTTGTTAAAGCTCAGCGGACAATTATTCGACCTCAGCCGATATTTTTATTCAAAGAGTTGGCATAATTAGACTCAGCGAAGTCTTGTTAGCTTACTAAGGAAGTGGGAGAGGTTACAATTTTAATAAATGTATACCATCGTTGAAGGGTCGGACACTTTTTTGAATAAAAATATTTTACCGCCGAAGTGAACACAGCAAACATTCATTCTAGTACTTATAATAGCGGAGTGTCACAATTGTGTCGAAATATTTTCTGTGTTTTTGTCGCGACAAAACAAAAAAAACTTTTTGTTTTTTCATCGAGTAAAAAGTGTTTTAGTGTTCAAATATGCCTTGGCGTCCTAAAGAGACTATGCCCGAATACAATGGAAAGCATAAGAGGTGAGATTCTTTGAATTTTTTCGGTGAATTTTTGTGATAAATTTTTGCATACATTTTCGGGAAACTGGTCTGTCATTTCCTAATGACGGGCCTTAACTAAGAATGATTTTGTTGAAGCAATCATCGAATGTTGAAACTAATGAAGTAACGGAACAGAAATACCAGGTTTTCATAAATATAAATAGATCGTGATATGATTACCGTTTGTAAAATGTAAATTTATTGGAAAAGTCACGTATTTAGTTTTATGAAAGCATAATGTAAGAAAAGCAATAAAAATCCACAATTGTTAGTTGTCGGTAATTTTATAACTGGCTAAATGACCAATTTATGAGGGCATCTGCGAGAGAATATGTATTTAAGAAAACAATTGTAAGAAATTAAAAATTCAGCAAGAACACAAAAACATAGACCCATTCTAGACTTAATTCGCGATGTATTTAACAAAATTGAACCATCCTAATACGAACACAGTTCGAATGATCTGAGTCTGCCAGGCATTGAATAAAGTCAGATATTATTTAGAAATCCAAGTTTTAATAATCAAGTGGCTGCTAGAACTACAAGCAGTTTATCTTAAAAACTCTGCAACAGGGTCTTCCAGAGTGAATCTGTCGAACGGCAGCGGTGAGCATTAATTTCTAGTCAATGTAACACCGTTCCTAAGCTTTTCTGGTTGTTCTCTCATGTGAAAAAATTACTTATCTACAATTGTCTAACACATCCATTAATTTACCAACTAAAATGCCTGTTCAGCGATTAAGATATGCATCGCTACATCAAATTATTATATGGTACTACCACTTAACTAGATATGCATTAGCATAGTGTCCACATGACGACCATTTGCATCATATATTTATTTACCCGTAAGCAAATGTTCTGGATGATTTTCGTTAGCGACCGACCTAACTCAAATCGAACACACTCGTCGACACTTTAAATATACATTTTCAACAGTTTTGTCATACATGCTGTGATAAAAAGTGTTCATGACATTGATTTAAAATAAAGTTCTGAATTTTTTTTTTCTGCTTTTGGTTTCTCTCTTTTTTGTTGTGTCTTACAAAGCCGTCATTCTGGTTGATGGATGTTTTATAAACAAAAATGGAAAAATAAGTCATAACGAAAATTTCTTGATACATTTTGAACAAGCATTTTATGAATATTATAACTCACATATCAAAATAAGGAATTGTATTTTAAATGATCTTTCCTGACAAATTGAATATAGCCTAATGATGATGCTGGATATTTTTCACAGAGTGAATGATAAATGATTGGTGTAGATATTATCTTACGAACGAAATTGAGCTGTATGACATGCATGAAGAATGTAGAATTATCTCAAAACGACAATCGAAGCTTTCAGTGAAAAATGATTGGAATGCTTCAGTGTAAATAGATTAAATGAGCTGTGCAGTATAATATAGGACGTCAATGTTAAACGCTTTATTTAATGTTGTTTGTTATCCGTATGTTTTGTTTCTAAGTAAAATGGGCTGACGTAAACTTACAATTTGCATTATTTTGTGCGCATTGTATCCTGTAAAAGGAAGCGCCAGAGATCTGTTGTCTGAATTTCAATTTCCGTTGGAGCTTAGTCAGTTAACATCTGGGTAAAACTGATATTTCGAATACAAGGAACAATCAATCTACCAAACTATGCCTAGATTTTTAGTTATAAGTTTTACCGCATTTATGGTTGGTCGTCCTAGTATTTTCTCGTCCATTAAATCCCGAGTGCTACAAGAATCTGCTATACAAATTATTGTATGATTTGTTATGGTTATACTATAGGACGATTTTGATAATTTACTAAGAACTTTGCTACCATTTCTACTTGTTTGTTTAGGATTTGATTGACGTTTATTAAAAAGGTTCTGTTGATATTTGTTTTTGTTGAACAAGAAATTCTACCATTTATCTTTTTCAATATTTTTTTCCTTCTCCATTTTAGCAATACTTTTTGCATGCCATTCAATGGGAAATATTTTTTGTCAATGAAATATTGACAATAAACGATGATGGTAATCAATTTCCTAATATACATAACATTTAACATCGAAATAACTTTGGAATGGGAAAAAAAAGTATAGTTCAATGCCTCTATAACAGATTCACTATGCTAAGATGCTCTTCTCTAATAACACGTATTACAGCACAGCACAAAAAAGCATTCATAGTTGTCTACGGGCTTTCGACGCCGAATGACGGGGAAGGTTCGTGCGTAATGATCAAAAAGGTGAATTTAATAATTTTTCAAAATATTTACCATTTTACGAAGAAACAACATCCCATTATGTGTGTCACAAGAGCATCAAATAAACTAAAATGTGGGTGGGTGGTCTGTTGTTTGAAATTTTTGCCATATTATGTGGAGTTTAAAAGGATTTTGTTTGCGTAGGACTCTGTATTTATTATTAATATGATGATACGAGGCTATTTAACATGCAAATTCAAAATATGTTGACCGAGTGTGTGTGGCTTGTGTTGCATATCTAGCGTATTATTTTCAATTTTTAACGAACTTCTAATTAAGTATTACCATAGACAACATGCGGCTATCCGAGCAAATAATTAATCAGAAGAAAACTCCTTCAACTATTAGAATGTTGACGGTTCGTTTGACTTTTGTAATTTGAATTTCTAGGAAATAGACTGAAATCGGGGCTTTGTATTGAAACGTTTTTCGTAGAAGCAATTTTTCGCTTGACGACAACAGTATCAATTTGACGCACCAGGGATATTTTGAGTGAGCCTTTGGTGTATTTTGTATTGATGTCGTCATACACAAATTAATATGATCCAAATTCAACGATAATTATTTTCTGTGCTCGGAATGATGACATTAAATTGAAAACGTAGAAAATTTCAAATATTTGTAAGCCAAGCTACAATTCTCATTGTATCGTATAGCTGAGCGACACACAGGTCCCTTTGAAGTTGTGGAATGTAAATGAAATTTTTATATATTTCGGTTGAAATTATATGAACTAATATAATTTCTCCGAAAATGTGAAATTTTAATTAAAAAATGTGCCAACCACATCAAAAGCACATTTCTACAAAATTAAAACGTTAGTTATTGAGCAAATTGTTTCCATCTAATATTTGTGATTCATTCAAGCATTTTTATTTTTGTTCTTTGATGCAATAAAAAATGAGTTCCTTTGAATAATTTTTTTTTTGCATTTATCAGCATAAAAGACTATTTTCCTAACTTGTGCGCCAAATGAAAATAGTACGCAAGAGTAACGTTTATAAAAAGGAAGATCTCACTGTCGTTTTACATAAAATATAAAGTTACTAACTTCAATGGAAATTTTACGCATTTCTCGGCTTCGCCTCGGGTTGACAGTGAATTATACTCGATTGTAAAATATCTGAAAATTTTCGTTATATTTCGATCGAACTGCTGTACATAAAATAATTTTTCATACCTAGGACCCGAATTCTTCGTCCAATATGAAAAATACTATTCGTACCACGGACTAAAAGTCTTTTTTACCGTATTCGATTCGTGGAAACTTCTCACACGCTAAAAAAGACTTTTAGTCCTAGGTACGAAATGTACTATTAAATGTAAGGCATGGTCAATCAGAAATTTCTTTTTTTATCAAATAAATGCTGGTGTATACATGTTGTGTGAGCTCTTTGCATACATTTCACTAGAAAATTGAGCGGATTAAACTTTGGTTATAACTACGGCTTTGTACTCCCACGAGAAAGAAAACTCTGCTACGTATTGTCACATACGTTTCAGTTTTGTTTTAGAATTCCTACGCTTTACCGTGACTGTTAATACTGGCAAAGCGTTTGGATTCTGAAACGAAATAAACGTAAAATCCACCAATCTCTAACAACAATACAATTTTACATTTTTGTTTTTGTACAGTACAAAAGGGGCTTTCACATTCATAAAATAAATTAATGTTCAAGTACGAGAATCTCTCGTGAATTTTTGACAAATACTTATAGATATGCCCTTTAGATCCCTTTCTCTTTAGATTAAATAAAATGAAGTGAGTTTTGTTATTTTTTTTTTTTATTTCACCCTTTCCACTTGAATACGACAAAATCCCATCTTTTCGGGAAAATAATGACAAAAATAAATACTTTATGTACCAGGGCATCTGAAGAAAATAATTATTTTGAAAGATTGCATAATTATTTTGCTTTATTTGGAATAAATAACATAAATAACGAAGAAGCAAACGGATTTTGTTTGTTTTTGGATAAGTGAATGAGACACGTGGGAGTGATGATTATGAAAGCGTTTGTTCTCGCTACATATTATTGTATATACGACGGTATATAAATAACATTACCGAACGTAAAGCGCAATACTGAAATTGGGAACAATGCTTCAAAATCACATACAAAGGCTAACCGAAAATCGGTGTAGATAATGTAAGCAACAGTAGGAGTGATTTTGATTTTGAGAAGGTTGAGATGTGGACGGATGGGTTGAAGTGTAAGTTGGATAGGTATATCATTAACCCAATTAAAATGTTTCGCTTTTTTGATAGTCTGAGTTTACTCAGAATGAATGATTCTACGTTTTACAGTTTCAAGAGAATCATTTTTTTCTCCGTTAGTTCGTCATACAGTTAATGTCAACTGAATTTGTGTTTATATATATTTTAGCTGGTCTGATTCACCTACACAATCACACAACTTTTACATGCTTATACGGTTTCATTACTACCTGGCGCTAACTATTAAACCCGTATAAACACGTATAAGTAGTGTGTTTGTATGATTGAACCAATTGGTAAATCAGATGAAGTAAACTTAGAAACAAATTCGGTGGACATCTCGGTGATAATTTCGATTTCGTCAGATCTTTTTTCCAATTATATGAAAATAAGCAAAGTCATTAATTTGTCTCCGGTTTACTAATTATTTTTGTAATTCGGTTTTTCGTTCGTCCAACATTCTTTGCACAACTCCTCCGCCCAAAACTTGTTACATCGGAAAATTTATTCAAAATCATATAATTCCATTTTGTTGATAAAGATGTCGATATAAAAAGAAATACCATGTTTCATTGGAAAAACACTCAAGCGTTCCCACTCGCATAACTTTTCTTATTACGCAAGAAAAAAAAATGTAACGGAAAACGAAAGGTACGGGGAAAACTTTTTAATAAAATAATACATACAATACATACATATACAGAACGTACATATCTACTAAGGACTTTCGACATCATTACTTAATTTTGACAAAATATTCCAAATTGACTTTATTTCTTTATAATTTCCACAAGAAATATCGGTAGAACCTAACGAAGTAAAAAATACCCGAGTGAATCAATACACTTTTGCAATGTATTTTACAGTGGTTATTCGTCTCGATGATCACACTTTAATGAATTTAAAAGATTATCACGTAAAGGCTATCTTCGGATCACAACAACTTTATTTCTACTCTCAGCAGTTTTTTCTGACGAAGGCACTTTGCTAGAAATTCTACAGCAACTGGTACAAAGTTGCTACGATCCTCCAATGTAGATTACTTAAACACCTTAGCGACACTTCCCTGACCTTTTCATCTGTACCATTTAAGTATAGCTTACAGAACGTGTGACCACACCCAGACCAACGGTTTTTCTCGCTTTCCATTGCTCTAGTTTTTTTTTATTAATTGCCGCCTGGTTGAAGTCGTTGACGATAACACGCCTCAGCCTCCAACGGTTTTATGTTTACGGGTCAACAGATTTATTAACTGCTCTTCCGGAAGAACATCTATGACGCATCCTTATGAGGATGACCTATTGGACCACCAACATGTGAAACAATAAATCCATTTTATTGTATAGCTTCATTCTTCACTTTCAGATAGTCTATATTTCGTTCATGTTATAATGTTTACCAAAGAAAATCGAAGCCAATTCCAATGCATATTAAACAAGAAATGCAAATCCAATCAATGACATAGAATCAACAGTGCATTTTCATGTGAAGAATTAACATAATTAGACTAATAATTCGGTATACGAATAATTAAAAAAAAAAACTTTTAATGATATACTCATGGTTGAATAACGATTGCAATTTATTTATTTATATTAAATGCTACTAAAATGCTACCTGTCTAATATTACAGCAATATTAAATGCAGTGACACGGTATAATGTTTGAATGCACTCTGATAATTATCAATAGTTCAATAATTTATGTGCTTCACTAAGCAATTTTCGAGATTGTAACAATTATAAAAACATTTTGAAGCTATCAAATCCAAAATCATTTACTCTCAAGTGTGTTTCTAACGCTTAATGAACACGCAAACTAAATTTGTTACATGATACGCCAACAACAACAACAACAACAACAACTGAAATAACGCAATTCGGTTGAAGTTTCTGCAGTGCTTGCACAGCACAATGCGAATACGTTAACTTGCCCTATAGAACGATATATGATTTGGAAGCCAAACGTACACAGAAGGGTGGCTTTGTAAATCTGATTTTTTTTTTTCGGTTCACAGGCTAAACAAGAAGAAGCGAAATTCCACAAAATATTGACCGAACTTTCATTACTTTTTTCGTGCATTAATTTTCTCGTCCGTATAGATTTAAAAACGCCATCTCTTTTAAACTCAACACGGTTTTTTGTGGAGGAAAACGTTTCAATAGTTTACAACATTGCTAGTGAGCTAGATATTTTCTCAACTCTGATAAATGCTTTTTAGGGTACGCGATATGTATTTAAGCACTAGAACTACGGCTTCGAGTGACATCTTCATCACATCTAGTGCCTAAAGAATCGTTTATAACTCGTTGACATAAATAACTATTTTATAACGTGAACAAATGCGTAAATTGTCCACCCAAGGCGAGGCTGCGGTTGACAACACAATGCGCAAAATTGCCATTAGAGAACAAGTTATAAACAAGATTTTATGTAAAGCAGTGGAATTTTTAAACGTCACTTCTAAACACCATAGTATACTGTAGAGCGATGGGACAACTTTAATTGCGTTAACTAGGAAGAAATCATTTTAATCAACTGAGCTTATTCCTCTTTTCAAGTCTATATTGCATCTTCTGCTGGATACAGGCAATGATGCCTCATCAGAAGGCGCCACTGGGGATATTTAATCTAGCATGCCCTTAAGAGCGCTCACCCCTTGGCACAATTCTGGCCTACATTTGTGCGCATAAATATATTCGTTTTTGATGATTTCTCTGAACGAAAGACTTTTTTTTTGAAAAAGTAAAGTGTTACTTTTATAGGAAAAATTGGTTTGTGGGCGATAAGTTATAAATGTGTTATGTACATTACACATTTTGCAAGGGTTTCTCCAAGTGGGTAAAGTTATGACTTACTAATTTTTCTTTTTCTTTAAAAGTAACACATTTTTGCTTTAATGGTTTTACTTTTTCAAAAAAAGATTTTCGTTCAGAGAAATCATCAAAAACGAATATTTTTGCGCACAAATGTAGGCTAGAAATTTGCCAAGGGGTGAGTGCTCTTAGGATTTTGTCTGGCAGTAATTATACCTCCTCCTAAAGTTAGACTCAGATATTTGTACACAGAATTCATTTATATCATTCTACTGTGCACATTTCGTTAAGGGCACCAAACACCCAAACTACCCAGATTATGAAGCTTGGGTATTAGAAACGTTTCTTTTATGCCATACATTGATAAAAAATCCTATACAGAATTTGTCCCCACTGGTTTTGAATTCGGATTTTCATGGAAGGCCAGTACGCTACCACTAAGCCAATCCGTTCTCTATACCTAAGCTGCCAATAACGAAGTCCAATAAAATAAAGTCTAACTCTGGTTTTAAAATAAAAAATTGCCGTAGTGAAATTCAGCAACTTTTAAAATCAATAAATAAAATCTTTTTTTTGTGAAACGTGACTGGGGGGAAAGGGGGTTTGGAAACGTAATGTATATCTTTCTATTATATGTGTTTATTGAGTCTCCTACCTACACACTTTTTATTCCAGCAAACAGAGAAAAAAACAACAGCAACATTGAATGTCCAAGTCCATTAAAACGATGCCGGCAAATGCATGTATGGTACACAACAAAAGTACCTTTCAATTATTTTTTCCCTGAATTGACGCAACATTGAATGAATTTCCTCCTTGCGGCAATATTATTCCTATTTCTATTATTTATTTGACGATTGTTATAACGAACAAACAAAAGTTTTTGTTGTTGTTGTCGTTGTGTGACACAAATGTTTACGCTGAAAATATATAAAATATGCGCGAGAAAAAGTTTATTTTACATTTTATAATGAGCTTCCGTAATTGGGATTAGGAACTGTAAAGTAAACTTAAGATTTTATATTTTTGTTACAATTTGCATCGACAACAGTTTTTTTTTCTTTCCTGAATTACGTCAACAAGGTATTAACTTCTGTCGAGTTTTCTTAAGTACAGACGAAAACTTTTATCAACGGTAGGTATACACTTTTCACCGAATTAGACACCTTAAAATTGGTTCAGTAAGACTTGTGTTACCAGTATAGACGAAAAAGATGTCGCACCTTCATATATAAGTTACACTGTTGCAATATGAACATTTTTCGTTTCCATTCCATTCCTTTTTTTCTACCGAACGAAAATAGTCGACTGTGGGAACAGATTGCAATCTGTGGACTGTATTTGTGTCGAAAATAAAAAAAAGATTTCTGCCAAAAATTCCTACTCGTTTTAAGATTTTCTACTGGAAGGTCGGGTCAGATAGCAAGAGTAAAATATTCATCCCTGCCGCATTCAACCTTTTCGTAATACTTTTTCTTTCATTCATTATAGATTCTCAGCACGAATTTTCATCTTCGATGTGATTGTGTTATTTTTTATGATGATTTTTCGCCTATTTTCTTTTTCCTGTAGGAAATGTGTTATGATAAAACGTATAATATTCAAAATATTCGAAAGGTAATGTGGAGAAGCGAAATAATATTCTACCAAATGTTGTAACGTAAATGTGTGGAAAAAGAAAACCGAAAAAAATAAAGTCCAAAAACGATTCGTTGTCTCTTGCTTAATTTTTGCACTTGTATTGGTGTGCTAACGACTTTGTGGCTGAACAACATTACTTATTCACCAATTTTTCCACAAAATTCTACCAATAATTTTCGTACGCTTGGGGCGTATTTATTAAATTTAAGGGAATAACGTACTTTGCACACGAAATGTAATAAATAGACTTGTACTTATAATGATGATACGGAAGTGTATGTACGAAAAAAATGGCTATATTTTTCCAAACAAAATGAAAAAAAACTCTCTAGATATTTGTAGGCTGTACCTTATTATCGTATGTGATTTTTATTGTTTGTCGTAAATTTAAATGATTATGGCACTTAATGGATATATACGGAAAAGGGTGAAGTGTTTTACAACATACACACATACCACAGTTTAATGTTTTATGGCGTGATCATCTCGTCGAAAGATCTGTACGAAATTCGGAGGACATTCATTTGTTACTTTTTATTACAATACCATCTCAAGCAGAATATTTATGAACAAAACATTGTTTCTATATGAATTCTTATTACGATATGTTTTCAATCAAACTTAGTGTTATAAGACGCGACACTAGTGAATTGTCAATTGTCAATTGTTGTAAATAACGAGGCGTGAAATTCCTAGCAGCCGGTAAAATAGCACATTCCAAATATGGAGGAAAAAAATATTTCCTACTGTCCAAAATTACCAGATGAATCTACCTTTTATTAGGATAAAGTGTACACGGCAAGCATACCAGCAGTGTTACTATCGGATCCATTTATTGCTTCATTCGATCTAAGCATTTTTGATAGATACATTTCAACTTTTTTGGATATGCTTTTTCGCAAGTCCTTATCGATAGCAGATGACAGGTAACAGCAGCGAAGAAAAAATTTCACTAAAGAGATTCACATGTGTTATGAAAATAGTCGACAGAGGAAAACCAGAAGCCGTAAAACTCCATGTTCATAGCAGTTACCTATTCGCTTTCTGTGAGTTCCCCTAACGGCGGAAATATTTTTTTTTTAAATTCAATAAGGTAGTAATTATAAGAAACAACACAATGTAAAACCATGTTTTAATCTGAACAAAATGTGTTCAAAGCTTTGATTATTTTTTCTCGTTTAAAAAAAAGGAGGTCGATTTGCCTTTGTCCAACATTGTTTATAACACCTTTCACACGCATGTCAACCAACTCAACACCAATTAACTCTCTATGTTTTACGTTCAACGTCAGTAACTTTTTCCATTAGTAATTGCTGTTTATAACATGAAGTAACATAAAAAATGACATAATTTTGCGCAATTAGCAATAAACGGCACTGTTATCAAAGCAACGGAAACAGAACAATTTTTATGGCACACGGGTTATGCCCATACATGAAAGCAGTGTGGTACTTTAATTTATGAACCAACCAAGCGACCACCTAACTAATATATCTAATATACTTCTAAAGTAAGAATTACACGTAAAAGGTACTAGCACACATCATGTGTGGGTGTGTGTGTGTGTGTGTGTGTGTGTGTGTGTGTAATACGAACAAAGTTGAATCGAATCAGTGAAAGGTATATTATTCAACTACTGTGCCAACTAATTTGTCTCGTCGCCAAAATAAATCGGTGTGCAATATTTCATTTGAAAACTTTCAGAGACATCGTTGAAAATATGAGGTGAATTTGAAAATATGTTTGCTTTTAACAACATTTCATAGATCAATTTTGCAACACGCTCTTCCCACACGAAATATCACTATAGTTACAGCGAATTGAAAATATCCTCTGTAAGGCTAATTGAAAAAAAAAAAGTTTGAAGGTTTTTCTATATATACGTAAAAACTGTGAATATATAAAAACCAGTTCTAACGTTGTTGTAATGCTTCTTTCCTTGTTTTGCAGTAATATTTATGCTAAAAGACCATATTCCGTTGGTGGCATAGAGTTTAGTAAAAACGGAAATGGAATAAGGCATAAATTTCCTTCGAAGCAAACGAAAATTGTTGTGATTTATTTAATTTCCTCTTGGATTTAATGAATTATATTTTGATAAAGTTGATTTCAGTGTGAGTGTGTAATGGGATGAGAATTATTAACAGAAACGAATGAAGAAAGAAGAAGAAGAAAAAAAGCACGAAATTAATGAAAGGAAAGGGTTAATGTGTTAGAAGTAATAATAATGTAATATGTGAGCACAGCTATAAATTGTGTTAGGGAAAATGATAAAACTAATTGGATTTATGCTAAGTTGGTTCATGGAACGCGAGCTTTTCATGAAAAATGGTTTTAAAATCGTTCCGTTTTTCTTCCACCGAAAAAAAGGATATGAATCAGTTAAATTATTTAGATGAACATTTTGTAAATGGATTTCGGAAATCATCAATTAAAACATTTCACGAGATGATTTGCAGAAATTTGCCAGTTTCTCATAATAATTCAAAAGGAATTATGTTTTCTTTCTTTAAAAATATTATACACTTTCACGGCCCACCCACCCTTCAGGTAATAGCGCATCATTTAAATATAAATATTAATTTAAAATTTGAAAGCACGGTGCCAAATTCATTAAATTGTAATTTATTACACGGCGTTCTGGTTATCACTTATTGTAAAATGTTATTTAAATCTCTGGTTATTATACAATTACCGTCATGTATTCAGCAACTTGATTCAACGACAAACGAAGAACTTGGCGCTGAATGAACGAAAATGTGTAAAACTTCGTACAGAGCCGGATTACCCAATGGGCTAAAAAAGCACTGGACAAAAAATAGGGTGCTGATGTGCAAAGATGAAAATTGAACTGAAAATTTAGACATTTACAGTTTCATGAAATCTTTAAATTGAAAAAATTTGCGCATTTTATTTTAATACAGTGTGACAATTACGCTTCAATTCGAGAAAATTTTGGAACTACAAAAATTTCGCACTCAGCGCCCTAACTTTAATTTTCGTTTTAAGCAATTAAAAATTCATTAGATAGGATGTTGGATCATGTTCTTGCCAGGGCGCTGGAAATCTTAATCTGGCACTGACTTTGTGAGCAAGCAATGTTCAACGTCTTTGTGTCTAGTTGTAAACATTCGACTTTCCGAAAATCACAGAAAATAATCAGTGTGACAAAGTCTCGTCTCTCTAAAAATCAACGAAACTTTTAGAATAAATTTTCAGCTATGCTCATAACATAGAAACAAATCTAACGGCTGAAAAGTTTTTCGAAAGTTCAGTAATTTAAAATGGAGAAGAAAAAAATGAATTATAAAATCGAAAAGAAATTTTACGAATTTTCGTCACTAAATTTTAAGTCGCCGACAGAATAGCCAAACTTGTAAAATTTGAGAATTTGAAATTGATTTATTTTGTAATTACATTGAGGATAAGATTCTGAACAAACAACCGTAACTTCAAACGAAAGTTTTTCTTTCTGTTCGATTCGGACGAAGTATTTATTCCTTGAAACGATGCATCGCGATTGTTCATTAGCATTAAATTTTGTTTCTTACCGAATCGTAGTTCAGTCGCACGAAGTTGGTAATTTGTTGTAATTGCAAAAATGGGCATGTTTCAACTAATTTCGTGGCGGTAAGCTAACTTGTCCTCACAAAATTTCTCACATCCATGCAGATTTTCGACCACACTCAAAAAGAATTATTTCTAGTGAGTTATGACGCTGTCTGGTGGAGGAATCTTTTTCTTTACCACGATACAGTGTCTTTAGTCGAGCAAGTGCTCAGAACTATCTTCTTCGCGGAGTATTTACTATGAGATTTATTTACATGATAGGCTCAGAAGTAAGTAAGGATGTCTAATATCTATTCGTTTTCGACACTTTCATTGTTACGAATATCTAACATTAAAAAGAAGTACATTAATGCACTATCCTTTGATCCCAAGCATAATATATATGAATTTCATACACAACAGCACGATTTACTTTACGAAAATTCCATTAATTGTCAAGGAAATTCTATTAATATTCCAAGACACTTCAGTCGATTTATTGTGAATTTTCGCAAATGCAAATAAATATTAGACTCACCCGTACTCTCTGCTCCAATCAATTAATCTTTTCAAATACGATTCCAACGTCACATAAGTATAGCACTAGTAAATGGCAACGGGTACTGAAAATATAATTCCTTGAAATTGTCATCATACAAATTCGACAACAATAACACACTTCAAAACCCGTTCCATTCATAACGAATACAGCACGTAAAAGTCGTTTAATTTTCCCTATGTCTTAACGTACACAAACTCATTTGTCAAAGCTGTTGTATCGGTAGATTTTTCTGCAAATATACTTCAAATAGAAAAAAAAACTAAGTGGGACGTTGGTCCATATATATATATATTTCACACAACACCCCGACAAAGGCTCAAAGTCAGGCTTCTACAATATGTTTATTAAAACTTGACATATTGCAAATTTCCATCCCATACACACATATACCTAAATGATAAACACGGATCGATTTATATACATTCAACCATTCTCATATATCACCATACCGTACGTTTATATAAAAAAAATCGACAGATGTGGACGAAAATTTACCACATTTTATCCTCTTTCTATTCTATTTAGAAATACAAATTTGTTCTCGTTTATTATGTAACAAACTTGACTACAACACATCTATTTCTCATACCGCTACTGAATAATTCAACGTGGAATCCATTATTTAATTAAATTTTATTAAAAGAATTAACCAGAAGTATTTTCACTT
This sequence comes from Bradysia coprophila, assembly GCF_014529535.1. Classification (NCBI taxonomy): domain Eukaryota; kingdom Metazoa; phylum Arthropoda; class Insecta; order Diptera; family Sciaridae; genus Bradysia; species Bradysia coprophila. Next base: position 1,196,499 of record NW_023503302.1, on the reverse strand, counting down.
TATCAATATTAATGTAATGAAATGGCATGGATCATTATCACGATGCTTTCGTATATATAATATATAACAGACGTGACGATGAGGAAAAAAAAACGCATACGAGACAAATGGAAAAGTAATACAAAGCAAATTAGTAGGACCGCCCTGGTGGTCAGTGTTTTTCCGAATAATTCTAAATTGCCTACAGCCACACTCTGTAACAAATAAAGCAATGGGTCGATTCTGACATGCAGGTCTAGCTGGATAATACACTACTTTTGTCTGCATAATTAAACAAACCCGAATTTATGTTAGCAGCAGGACTCATTATTAAAAAAAGCATATCACCAACCTAATCTCTAGCGATTATTTGTTTATAGTTACCATATTATGCTGGGCTATATAGATGCGAGCTTGTATTTTATTACCTTCATTTTAATCTCTCGTCACGAGGTTTAAACAGTCGAGAAAATTGAGCACGTGATTTTTTTTAATGGTTGCCTCATCGATGAAAATGGCAGATATCCGAATGTAACAAAAAATTGATGGATGTAAGCGTATTTTTGAAAGCAGATTGTAAACCTTTGAACGAAAGTTATATGACGGATACAGAGTACCTAACACGATAATCTCGTGACCATTATGCGAACGGTTTTGAATAATTGAATTCCATTATTCTATCCGAGAAATATCTGAAAAGTTGGGACAGTTGGGAAAAGTTGGCTTCGAGAATGTTCGAATAATTATGGATAAATGCTGTGTGGGATTGGATACGATTTTGTCGAGTTATGGAAGTTGAATTGCTCAATGTATTTGGCCGTAATTCTTCGATTACACTTATTACGTTGAGTCTTGTATCAATGCTGACAGATTTAAATTTTCCGTTTTTCCTCTATATGTTTTCAGTTTCTTTGAAAATGACGTTCATACACCCTTGCAATGTTAATCAAATAATCAAAACACGAATTGAATCTCATTCGCCTGACCATCATCATTATGCAGAATAGTTGCTTATTTGAATAGTACACATGTTCCAGACTTTTTAAAGTTGGTTTTACCAATTTTGTCTGGGGAAAGCTCACAAAGTTTGCATATAATATATGAATGATACATCCGTTCGTTATGCATACGACATGCATACATTTCGGGCATGGGTATATTATAACACCAATTTTTGTTTGAACGAAAAATGAAACATTAATTCAAGAAAGGAATTGCATTGGTAACGTTACTGGCATGGTCGACTCGTTGTTCAAGTATATATACTATGCACTGCACATGTTAAGCATGCACGGACATGAAATTGAAATGTATTAATTTAATTGGACATTTTAATTCGGTCTCGTTAACGGTATATAGATGTGGCCGTCGTTTGTGCAATTTAATATATTTAACAGGAATCATTACGTAAACACACATATTTCATGTTATCTTTGTAGTTATTATTGTAATCCACATAATTCTAACATATTTAGCCAATTTGAATGCTGTCGTAGATGATTGGTTGTGATAATTGATCCACGTGTGAATAGCTAAAATTTCTCTTGATTGGAAAATTCCAAGAACTTTGTCAATTGCCAATGCTGTCATATAATTGGCTCCCTAAAGTAAGGCCACAAATGACATTGTTTGATTGGTTATTAATGTAGCAAGATTCGTATATTGTCGCACTAGATGTCATATCGTACCACATGGCTTTTAACGCACTAGCTTGACAGACGCGTCGAATGTTATTAATTTTCATTGATTAAAAAATTATTTTCACAGGTAAAAAACTTTCTTGTAATTAATTACAACAATTTGAAAATTACCGGATTTTATTACCGGTAATTGCTAAAAACGATATGGTATTTATCGGAGATGGTATTAATCTTGGAAATAATTGGGATTAATTCAGGATTATTTTAGGATTACTTTGGGATTATTCGAATTATTTTTGAATTTTGTTAAATTTTTCCCTGTAAGTTTTGTGATTTTAATTGAAATTTAGAGAGGGTAAAATTATCAATAAGTATCAAAACAAAAATTGCCGTTGCACCCTCTACTGAAAATTATAAATTTAATATAAATTAAGAAACGAAGTGGACCGGTTAGGTACAAATTATTCCGAACAGGTCGGTAGCTCAAAACGTGCAGAAACTGTATCGAAATTGTAATTATTTTTATAACTGATACAGTGAGGGTGTCAATTGAATGAAATCAGTAATGTGCCACTTCGATTCGATTCTACGAATCGCCTAAAGACGAAATCTTAATTTATCCACTGAAAAGAAAATAAATGTTTTACCATGTAACAATACTACGTGCACACCTGAACTGCTACTCTAATCGAATAATTCATAATTTTTTAAGGTTGTCTGACAGTCTCAACTCTCAATCGATTGAATCCACCCACCTAAATATATAACTAAAATTTCCCATGTAAACATTTTCTCATTATATTAAAACGAAGAAAAAAGGGAAGCGGGAGATGAGCATAAAGAAAAAAAAACAATTCCAAATCGTGGAAAATCACCCTAAATTTAATCATTACACAACAGAAATATTCTTATATCAATTCCTAATTTTACATCCAGATGGTAGGATATAACGTTGGATTCAAAGATGATTGTAGCAGACGTTTCTCATATACCATTTGAAGGTAACTTTATTCCGGCGAATATACATTATATTATTGAAAGAAACATAGAGGAAAAGACGGTTATTGCTTCGGGGATATTTTCTATTCGATTTGATGATTTTGAAAATGATTCGGCTTGGCAACCAGTTAGGCGTGAAATGGGCTTTTTTTCTTGGTTTGATATTGTAGTATCAGATGGTGTATATTCTTTTTTTTCTGTGTGTGTCGGATCTGGTAGAAAATATAGAACATTTCCTGAAATGGATTTTTAACATTTATTTGCTTAACATAGGTAATACGTTTTTATTTTTATTAATTCCGATTTATGCCATAATAAGCGTTTCTCAAATTGACGATAAAAATGAGATACCGTCTAGGCAATAATGTATTAACAGCAAGAAACGAAAACTTATTAAATTCAACTCAGAATATTACTCATGAATTTCAACATTTTGCAGATTATATTGAGTTTGAAAGCAAATTGTTTTCGAACCTACTTTCAAGGTCTTTGACCCTCGAAAGAAAAATTGTCATAAGATGGGAATCTGAATTTTAATTTAACTATTACGTAACGTGCTGATGAATTTCGAAAGTGTCCGATTGCTTTCTGTGGGATCTTCATTTGGGACGTGTCAAATAACTTTTACGTGCATGCTATCTACAGCTGGTCCACATCGTAAAGTTTATGCGATTTTTTTTTACTTTTTCCTTATAAATTGAGTGTGACTAGCATCAATCGATAAAAGAAGATCGTACTAACTGAAGAGAAATCAGCTGTTGTTATTGCAAATTGATTAAATTTTCGATAGGCTAAAAAACAAACATCTTATCCAACAAGCATCAATATTCCATCAACCACAGATCCCAATACTAACATATTTCCTTTCTTACATTTACAGAAGCAGACTACACTCTTGATGATTCTTTCTGGAATGATGAGAGTCCAGTCGGTAAGTACAATAAAATGTAACCTAAGAAAATTCATTTTAATTTAGCTCCGGCTCGTTAGTCTGTACACACTTTCAAGTGGAATGAAGTTTCCAATTTCACGAAATGTCTAGGCCAACAGGAACTGTTTGCCATAAAGAGCTATTAAACTTAACTTAGACGAAACCGGACAAAAGCTGAAACTCGAAACTTAGAACCGACAATGTGACAACAGAGAAAATATTTTATCATGCATCTTGCGTTTTACAAAACCAGGAAATTCACGTATACAATGTGTAACACATACCAAGCCATAAATATAATACTCTTGAAAGTGATAGAGGACCGGATATATGTCCTATGCATGCCGGATAAAATAAAGCTGAGGCTCTTACAATAATGGATACATGTAATGCATGTATTATACACAACACACACAGTACGTTGTATGTGACGGTACATTCGCTGATGAAATATCTGTGCTAAATTAAGAACATAGATTTTAGATGTATTGTGAATGTATATTTATAGCGAGTTTAAGTATACAATGAAAACAGTAGCCTGAATGCACGAAACAATGTAGGCACGTTGTTGGTATTAAACAAATAAAAGCTAACTTTTCGGCGCGGCACCTTCTCCGCCACCTCGAGGAAAGGCCTTTCAGTGAGTACGTAGGACCTGCCCGCTAAATTTTAATTTATATTTTCAAGATTCAAACTTCCACTTGTTCTATTGTTTCAATGCAGAGTTTTTGTTGGCATTCTCAGGAAGAGCTTATATGCTTTCATCAAAGAAAAGTATGGCAATTGTTTGATTAGAAGCAAAAATGAGATAATCTCTAAACGAAAATTGTATTTTCAATCAAAGGACTTTACAATTGAAAATGTAAAACTACATACATTTGAATCAGTGTAACAGCATGTTTGTTCTTCGCTAACTTCAGTCGTAAATATTATAGAAGAGACAAACCCTTAAATTGGAAATTAAATTTTGTAATCCTACAAAGAGACTTTTCTCTGCTATTGTTGTAACATCAACACGCAATGTTCATCGTTCCATTTGTTAAAAGGTATTTTTCGTTGTGGCTGTGTATAATGAATATGATTTTCTTGTGCAATTCCATTCAACTTCTAACATTTAAACCACAAACACACAATCACATACCGACTTTCTTAGAAAAAGCTTGTATTTTAAAGAACCCTTCGGCAGCACAGAATGAAAAACAGTTGAGTTTATGTGTAAAATCTTCCATATTCTATTTATAGACGTTATTTGAATCTTATATCTGTATAGTCATTATGTTATGTATTGAGAATCCGGGGGTTTGTTTCATACCTTTTCCTTTTGTTAGCACAGACTTCAGAAAACTTTTCTCTATATTTGAGAATTCATGGCTCAAATATGGGAATGTGTTCATGGAATTTTACCCTAACCCCTAACGAAAGATGTTGAGGTTGATATGTATGTATGTGGTGTTGGTGTGGCTACCCATCTACATCAGAGAGAGAGATGGAGGTCTAATAACTTTCTTTTGTTCCGCAAAAACAATGCCCCTAATAACATCGCATGGCAAGGTATTTTCTTTCAGACGTTCCTCTATAAGCAAGCCATTTGAATGATGCAACGAATTTACGGAAATGTTGGCTTCATCGCAATTTAGGTATAATTTTTAATTACAACCTACATTCACCTCACTTCCATTATATTTAAGTCAACTGTTTTATTTGTGCTATTAACGTGATTTGCTGGCGACTTCCAGCTAGTATAGCGTCTTTGATTGATTTAATAATGATGATTACGTGCTGTGAACATACCAAATTGCTACCATAATCCCCATACTATGGCGTATACTTGTAGTAAGTGCATAATCCTATGATGTATCACTTCTCTTCCACTACCTCCTTCCCACACTTTCGTTCCTCCAATTCCATCCTGCAAATCTACTTCGGCACGACCGTCAATCCATTAATGACACGAAAACCCTTTTCGTCGATGTACCGTTGGATCGGTATGTCGTAAATGACCGGCATATACGCTGACGCGGCTAGTATTTTGCGGAAAATATACGAGTAATGGGGAATCAAACCGCCCGTGCAATTCGGAAAGTTGTATGTGTATACTGGCTGCACAACACGTCGTACGATGCCCTTTAGGATATTAGCCATTACGAGTGTTCTGGTGAATAGCGTAAATGGGAATGAAGATTTTACGTTCATCCCGTCCGTGGTCAGCTCGCAGTGGCGAACGCTACGACATCCAATCGTACCAGTGACCTGAGGATGACGGATACCAAACAAGCCCTGTTCCCGGGCTGCAGATGCCTATTCGGATATACGGATTTTGGTGGTCGTACCGATGGTCATTTTCCACATACAGTACTCCAACGATTCGATACACCTCGTTTGGATTGCCGTTGCTCGTTGTGTGGGACAAATGCAATGTGACCATCGACGATCTCAAACACAATTGAATGTTTTCGACGGTATGCCAGGCCAACCGGTAGAAAATGTTGTGGCTCCTCTTCATTACCTTAAATTTAAAATAATTTCGGTTTTGTAAATTAAAAAAAAAAGTAAAAAATTTGGCTCAAAACTTGCAAAGGTCTGAGTTGAGAAAATTTTCTTAGCTGTTGCATCCAAAATTGGAAAGAATTGGTGCAAATAGCATAGCTTATAGCTCATCTACAAGGCCGTTTGAAATGTCATCCATGTTAAAAAAAATCTCATACAAATGGGTTGTGATTTTCGCCATTTTAAGAAGAAGAAGAATGACGTTTCAGGTCTATGACGCTCAGTAAATACGCAATTTGTGAAACTATTTATGTTCCAGACATGTAGTATACGTTGAATAAATTGGTTTATTGAGTCTATATCTCAATTTCAATAGATCATTGATGTGAAAAATCAAAAAGAAAATGTTGACATTGGCGCTGGCGATCAGTTTCAACGGTCAAACCATGAACTTCCATCACAACCCATTAACGAAACATTTAACGAACCTTAAGTGAGGTTATGTCTGAAATACCGTACCGCACAATATTGTTCGAATTCGTCAAGATAAAAATGTTAAAATTTGCTGTCGGAATTCATCATTGGTTAGAAACGTCTCGAGTTGTTGCGATGGTAGTGAATGCAACCAAGCACCTGTTTCTTGTGCAAAGTGTGCTTTAAATCGTGCCTTGGCCCAAATCTTTTCCAAAGAACCACTCAGAAATTCGATTTATCGCTCTGAATCATTAGACTCCCAAACCAAAACTTTTCTGCTTCCAACAATGCTGGATCAAGCTGTCGGCAGCGATCTCTGTTGCATGTCTGATTCCAATCCCTTCAAAATTAATCGGTAAAGAAGATTCGGACCATGCACGAATTGACAGTTGTCAATCGATTGTAATGATTCCTTGAGGACGGTAACGTTCCAGTACATGCATGTTTCTCCATATCGGATTGCCTCGGAGGAAGATGATCAAACGTGGAGTCAAAATATAAATCTTGAGCAAATAGAAAGCACTGTGAATATTGATCTTTTTCAATTTTTCTGTCAGACGTTTTAAGTCTTCAATCTTTCGGTCCAAACATATAATTGGTGAGTGGACTGACGAGAAAGAAAGCATTGTCATCTTCCATCTCTTGTATGTCAGGGACTTTGAACTTCGCATTGTTAGTGTATGGACCTAAGGCGGATATTTCGCATTTTCGATGGTTCAATTGCAAACCCACTTAATGAAGCCTTATCTATAATTATATTCAATTCATTCAAAACAGCTTCCAGTTCACCAGCAATGGTACCGTCATCAAGATACCACAAATTCGGGTCCAAATAGGCCGAGAGGTTCACTTTGTTGAACTCCTCGTACTGACAGTATTAGGTTGTCTCCATTATAAACATTCATTGGGATTTTGTAGCATTGCTCTATAAATTTGAAAATTTCTGGAATGTTATTTTTGACTTCATACAGCAGAACGTCTCGTCGAACTTCATTAAACACATTTCTTATATCGATTTTTAGAAATAGTCGGAATAATCGTATTGACGTGTTTCGATTTGAAACAAATTCTTGCTGAATGCGCACCAGCTTCGACACCATTTTTAATTCCAACATCGATTAGGCTCGAATAAACTTAATAATGTTACTGACGAAACTCTTCGGCATGCTAATTCGGCCGCAATCCGTCGCCAGGTATTACCGACAGCAATCGGACGAATTTACAAATTTTTGTTAAGATTCCATTAAAATTGACGAATCCTTACGTGTTCTTAAGTTAAATGCTGCTATAACCACATCAAATATAAATTTAGTATAACAGTTCGAGAGCCAAGTTTTTACTGATTAATGAAATATTGATGATGATAATTCGAAATTCACTAAGTGCTAACGAAAAACGTTCAGCATCAAAGCTTTAAATATTGGCAGTAGTTTGTTTAATTGAACCTGAAGCTGCACATTATAGCGATAAGATAGAAATTTTACAAGTGACTTTGTAATAATTTACCAAACTAAAGCAAAAAAGATAAACTTACCATCGGAGAAGCTTTCACAGCATAAAAACAATTTCCAGCATAATCCACCGTTGACTGAACACAGAAACTATTTTGTAGTTTATACTCTGTGGATTATTGTTTCATACTAGTTTAGAGCTTCAAACAAGATATCTCAACTAAACTTTGCGTTAATTTTTGTACTAAAAAGTTAGTTCTTTGAAGCATGAATTTTTTACAGTTTGATTGTATCGAGGTCGAAAAAAAAGAAGAAGTTGAATTATTGGAATACAGACACATAATTACATATGCAATCTAAGTAATTCCCTTCCTTTGCCGGATGTTATTAGCATTCTATTAAAAAAAAGTTAAATGTTTTCCGTCCATCCTAATGGCAATTAGAATTATAAAAAGCTAAACAAAGCAATATCAACGCCTTCAGTGAACCGTTCGATAATCGACAATCTTGAAAGGAGCTTTTTGCTTCTTTCGCTTCCATGTATATAATTAAAAATCAATACATTGAATTTAAATTACTTTTTGTTTCGTTGCTTTATCGCGCTGTGTTGCTTTAATTACGTTTCGAAATAAGTTTTGTGATTAAGGGAAAAATTTGATAAAAATTCGTTTGACGTTGTAGCGCGGTTAAGAATGTTTTTTTTTTAAGAAAATCTGGCTTTTGACAATATTTTGAAAGTTTCTTTATTGGAATTTTTTCTGTCATAAAACGAATTGATAGCAACAGCACTTTGTTATTAGATTTAAGGCCCGGGAAAATATCGATCAATCATCAGTCATACATTGTATAGTTCTTTTCTGTACCACCAACATAATGACAAAAAAGAAATATCGGAACAGTGTTTTCTGCTACGCTGAGCTGGAATGTAGGAAAAAAAATGTATACATCAAAACAACATGACTTTAAGGCATCTTGTTAGGGCTGTTTGAAATCTGTTGTTGACTTTGTTGTTCCATATACCGAAAGTTGAACGCAATTGAAAACTAAAAGGAAAGCTTTGAAATTATTAGAATGAACGATGGTTTGGCTAAGTGATGTTCGGTTTTCTGGAGCCATTATGTTTTAGGTGAAAAATACGTCGCTACTAATTGTGATTGAACAATATGTGTTTACCGGTTGCTGACGTAAGGAATTTCAATTACTTAAATTTTATGTATTGTTCATGCGGAAGGAACAATTTTTAATGAATACTTCGCTATTCGCACAAATCGGACTGATCCTTGCTTTTTGTAGAAGAATAAAGTCCCTAGGGTTGTAGTGCCCCTTACTATATTAAGTAAGAGAGAAGTAAGTTCTCTCTCTTTAGTATAAGAACCATGAATATGTTACTTAAGTGAATAAAGAATCATTCCATATTATATCGTCAAGCAGTGCGTTTCACTTAATACAACACTCCCGTTAAGACTATATATACCAATTATATATATACATGGCGACAGTGACAGTGATATAAAAAAAAAAAAACGATAAGTGGTCGGGTTAGTGAAACCGTTGTACTGCAAAGTAAATAATTATTAATAAAGTGAATCATTAAATGAATAAATTATGGGCACATCTGACTCAAAGCCGCAAACCGCCACAACGGATGGTACTAACAGTAATACTGATGTTAATAGTGTCAATATAATTCAAGAATTTTCCGAACACAAAACCAGCACTGGCATTTGTTTATTAATAATAGTGGTACTATTGGCAATTCACTTTATCTATAAATTTTACACGTTACATAAAAAGTGTATCGTAAAGCGTGAGAGACAAGTACGCCAAATTTGAATATTGAATATAAAAACAGAAAAATAAACCACGAACAATATTTGACGGGATTTGAAAAATAAATGAACAAATAACATTACTGGAATTGATGGACATCCAAGAGCACAGGCACGAAAATTCGTACAAATTTGGTCCGTGGGGTCCGTGGAAAACAGGAGAACATTGCTAAGTCAACAGCGAAGGCACAGAAAATCATAGATCGCACAGGCGCGTAAGGTCGTACAAAATTTGGCCCTGGGTAAACAGATACACATAGCAACAGGTATGAGTTATGGAAATTAAAATTTGATTTTTTTTTATAAGAAAATGTTTTAAATTTTGAAGTTTTTATATGTAACGACACGCGATTGAAAATTATATTTTATGCTTACGTTTTAAAATCGATGTTATATGAGAACGATTGTTTATTTTGCGACAGGATGTTGAAATATTAAATACGACGAAAAGTTGTTCTAATTAAAAAGAAAGAAAAAATATTTTTTTCTGATGTCAGCGAATTTAACACGCGCAGTTTTGAAATTCTTTACACGCGCAGTTTTGGAATTATTTTTTTTTTTCGCTTACAATCGGTATTTGGTATTATTTTATGAAAGAAATACGATACTAAGTTTGGGACAGGATGTATAAATTTTGAAAATAATTGCAACATTGTGATTGATAAAGCAAACAAAGCGTATTTAATGGTACGAAATGGAAACGTTTGAATCAAAGCCTTTATTTGATTTAACGGAATTTTTAATTGTTTATTTTTCAATTTTATTTTTCTTGATGGTCTTGTCATTGGTTTTAATTTGGTTTTATTGTCAAGCCCGAACGAATAGATTCATTTGATGTGTTTATATTGTTGGAAATCTGGTGAAGTTGATACGAATAAGTATTTTTTATTTGGCAAAGTATGACTACATGGACACAATTAAGTACTAAATTAGACGAACACAGAATAGAATTTGAAAGAATTTATAAATGCCTGAGTGTTTCAATTAAAAGGAAAATTCAACGTGAAACTTTCGATAAACATTTACAAGACATTATTGAAGTATATAACGCTGCGACAAAGTTGATAAGAACGCACGATCTGCAAGAAGACCATTTGACTTATTGTACGGAATTTCACACAAAAATTAGAGATCGTCTTCTCAAATTGTTTGGAACTTTGAAAGTACACATTGTAGTACCCCCCGGAGTAAAAGAAATTGACCCAAAAGTACTTGATAAAGGTGATTCAGACTCAGATTCAGAAATGGTACAATCAGCTGAAGAGTTTCTTGCCTTGGCAGGAAAAACTATCTCTAGGAATTATGCAGGTGACCCATTAGCCCTTACAGCTTTCATAAACTCTATCAAACTTCTCGAGAAGATGGCAGGTACGACGCACGTTACCCTTTTGATAACATATTTAATGACTAAATTGGAAGATAAGGCTATGGAATCAGTCCCTGAAGATCCACAAACTATTCAAGAAATAATTGATGGACTTAAAGTAGGCATTAAACCTGAGACGTCTAAAAGTAGTAAAGAGTAGGTTACAGGCTTTGAAGTTTGACAGATTCAAGGTTCAAGACTTTGCCCTTGAAGCGACGAAATTGAGTGAAGCACTCCAAAGAGCTTTAGTGTTGGAAGGTGTTGGTAAGGTCAAAGCACGAGAAATGTGTGTAGATGAAACTATTGACATGTGTCGGGCGAATGCTCGAAGTGATCTGATTAAAGCCGTATTATCAGCGTCTCAATACAATGATCCTGATGAAGTAGTTGCTAAACTGATTTTAGAATCGTCTACCGAAAAGCAGGAAAAGCAAGTGTTAGCATACAAGGCACAGTTTAGAGGTAAACGGGGAAAAGGTAGAGGCCGTGGTGGTTACGGTAATTACGGTAATAATTATGGAAACTATAATAAATGGAATGGTGGAAATAATAATTACCATCAAAACGGCAATGGTCGAGGTAATAATGGTAGAGGAAGATCCTGGAATCGTGGCCGTGGTCGTGGTCGCGGAAGTTATCAGAATTATCAAAATTATCCGAATCACTCAGTTAGAATAGTCGAGGCTTTGGGAAACGAGGAAGCCCCTCAGCGATACCAGCAGCTGGGGGAAACAACAGCAATGATGCCGTATCAGTCTCAATAGTCCAAAGGAAGGTTCTATCTATGAACCCAAACTACTCAGATTTTATAGTTTTGAGTAGTTCGATTTCAAATAAACAATGCACATTCCTAATTGACACGCAGGCGGACATAACTCTCTTAAAAATTTGCGCAGTCCGCCCAAGAGCGCTATTAGATGTAGAAAATTTGATTGACATAACAGGAATAACGGAAGATCCCATAACGACTTTGGGTTGTACGAATGCGACGTTGGGTAATGACGATTTTAGAGTAAATTTCCAGTACATGTAGTACCAAATGAATTCAATATTCCGTCAGATGGGATCCTAGGTAAAGACTTCATGAAACATTTTAGATGCAATATAAATTACGGAGATATGACGTTTAGATTTACATTAAACGAACAAATGATTACGGTACCAATAAGGGAAGGTCCCGAAGTAAATACGATAGTTTTACCCGCGAGAAGTGAGGTAATTAGACAATTCAATTTGAAAAAAGAAGTGTTAGAACCCCAGTGGGTCGATTCTTGGGAAATTAGTGCAGGAGTCTTCACAGCTCGCACAATAATTAGCTCAGCTCAGCCGTTGATCCGAATTCTCAATACTACGGATAAAGTACAAATAATGAAAAATGACCGTCTACCAATTCAGAAGTTGTCAGATTATAAGGTTTACACAACGAAAAAGGAAATCTCTTCTAAAGAAAGGACAGAAACTTTACTGAAAATTTTAGAAAACAAAGTTCCTAGTTACGCTAAAGAACAGCTTTTCCCGTTGATAGAAGAATATGCGGACGTTTTCGCATTAGAAACTGACAAGATGACCACAAACAATTTTTATGAGCAAAAATTAAGGTTAAAAGACGACACACCGGTTTATATAAAAAATTACCGTACACCGCACAGCCAGATTAATGAAATAGAAGCTCAGGTGAATGAATTTTTAAAAAATGACTTAATAGAACCAAGCGCATCCGAGTATAATAGCCCTTTGATTTTAGTCCCGAAACCCCCTTTGAATGGTCGTGAACGATGGAGACTATGTCTGGATTATCGCCAAGTTAATAAAAAATTAGTGGCAGACAAGTTTCCATTGGCCTAGAATGGATCAGATATTAGATAGTTTGGGAAACGCAAAATGTTTTTCGGTCATTGATTTGTTCCAGGGATTCCACCAGGTGCCATTAGAAAAGAATTCCAGAGACATAACGTCTTTTAGTACTAGTACTGGGTCATACAGATGGAAAGTTTTGCCTTTCGGGTTAAACGTTTCACCGAATTCATTTACTCGCATGATGACAATTGCCTTTTCAGGTATCCCCCCAGAACAGGCATTTCTCTATATTGATGATGTAGTCGTGATAGGGAAAAGCGAGAAGCATCATTTACAAAATCTCAAAGCAGTATTTCAAGTGTTGCGAGACAGAAATTTGAAAATACATCCTCATAAATGCAAGTTTTTCGAGCCCGAAGTAACCTTTTTAGGACATTTGTGTACTCCTGATGGCATATTGCCAGACCCTAGGAAACACGAGAAAGTTAAAAATTATCCAGTTCCCACAGACAAAAACGCTGCACACAGATTTGTATCATTCGCAAATTATTATCGACGTTTCATCCCACATTTTGCGACTATAGCAAAACCATTGAACAATTTGACTAAAAAAGACGTGACCTTTGAATGGACTGAACAATGCCAAGAAAGTTTCGATACATTAAAGGAAATTTTGACAAAACCACCAGTTTTAGCTTACCCAGACTTTTCTAAGACTTTCATAGTCACGGTCGACGCCTCAATAACAGGTTGTGGGGCTGTACTGAGTCAGCTACATGACGACAATGATCTACCAATTTATTATGCATCAAAGTCATGGTCTAAAGCAGACGCAGTGAAGTCGACTCCAATTCAAGAATGTTTGGCCATTCACTTTGCCTTGACCCAATTTAGACCTTATGTGTACGGAGTACCGTTCCGAGTCCGTACAGATCATAAATCACTTATTTATCTATTTACGCACAAGACTTTGTCTCCTAAACTTATTCGTATTAGGCTGGACCTCGAAGGCTACGATTTCACAATAGAACACATTAGTGGAGCTAAGAATGTAGTGGCCGACGCCCTATCTCGATTAAATATTAAAGATTTACTAGATTTATATGGAAAAACAAAGACAGTATATGTTATGACAAGATCCAAAACAAGAAATTTGAAAAAGGAAAATGAAATGACGACCAATGAAAATTTAAATAAAACACAAGAAATAAGTTACGTACCGGTAATTGAACAATTAAATGCGCATATAAATAAAAAGATACCTCGAATAATGTGTACGCGTACAGAAGGAAGTAAAGACGAGGTAATAGAGCTCAATATATACGAAAATTATAAGAAACTGATCAGTATGAAAGTTCCGGTAGAAATACGCAATGATTTATCAATTCTCGAGAAAGTAATTAATAGTTTACAAGAAATTGCGATAAAGAAAAATTTTAACGAAATTCAGTGGTCGCTAAACGATATTATGTTCAAATTTGTATCAATTAACGTTTTTAAAGAAATTTGCAAAAATAAATTGAATAAACTACGAATAGTGTTAATTAAAAGCCCGATTTTGATCAATGATAAGACAAAACAAAATGAACTCTTAATGTACTTTCATGACAATCCGATTTTTGGAGGACATGTAGGTCACAAGAAACTCTACGCAAACTTAAGGAGTTATTATGCCTGGAAAGGCATGAGGCGAGATGTTGCCTCTTTTGTCAAAAGTTGTACGAAGTGCAAACTAACGAAAGTCAGTGTGAAGAACAAAGAAGCCCTCGTATTAACAAATACTCCCCAGGCCCCCTTTGATGTAGTAGTGATAGATACCATAGGCCCATTGCCTACTTCCCTTAATGAAAATCGCTATGCGATTACGTTAATTTGCGATTTAAGCAAATACTTGGTAATCATTCCTATTCCGGACAAACAGGCTCTTACGGTAGCCAGAGCTATTTTCAATAATTTCGTGTTAATCTTCGGCCTGATGAAACAGGTCATCACCGATCTGGGAACGGAATATGTGAATTCAGTGTTAGAAAGACTATGGGTCCTTTTCCATGTGACCCACAGCAAATCCACTGCTTATCACCATCAGACAGTGGGTACAGCAGAGAGGAGTCACAGAACGTTTAACGAGTATGTCAGAACTTACATTTCCGGTCAGCTCGATAACTGGGAAGAATATTCAAAATATTTCTCGTTCTGTTATAATATCTCCCATCACGCGTCTTATGATTTCAAATACTCCCCCTATGAATTGATATTTTGTAAGAGCCCAGTGCTCCCATTCGATTGGATGGATGGTCGAATTGACCCAATCTATAATATCGATGACTTTAGCAGGGAAGCGAAGTGCAGACTACAAAGAGCACACGTAGACGCCAGAAATCTTATTGACAAGATGAAACTAAGGAACAAAATGAACTATGACCGTTCTGCCAAACCGATAGAATTAGAGTTAAATAATACAGTAAAGTTGTTTAAGGAGCCATATGATAAACATTCGGAACGCTACGACGGTCCATTCATAGTTAAGGATATCCAAGGATCAAATGTTACGATCACAGATGGCGACAAGTTTTTGAAAACTGTGCATAAAGATAGAGTCCGAAAATATGAATGAATCGTCACAAAATAAAAGAATGATTTTAATATTTTTATGATTTTATTGTGAAGTTTTATTTTTAAATTAAGGTTAAAGATTAAGGGTTAATTTACAATTTAATTTTTATTTCAATCTGCAATTCAGTTTGAAATTATGTTATCATAAATTTCTTTTAAAAAAAAAAAGGGACGGTGAGAGTCGCAATCTCACAAAGTGAAATCAAATCCCAAAAATTAATAAATTATAAGCAATGGTTAGTTTTAAGACTAAGAAAAGTTTAACTTTCAAAAGGAAATAAATAATGTACGAAATAAATAATAATACGATTGGCATACACCAATCTAGCCGAAGAGGGATGGTGTAGTGCCCCTTACTATATTAAGTAAGAGAGAAGTAAGTTCTCTCTCTTTAGTATAAGAACCATGAATATGTTACTTAAGTGAATAAAGAATCATTCCATATTATATCGTCAAGCAGTGCGTTTCACTTAATACAACACTCCCGTTAAGACTATATATACCAATTATATATATACAGGGTCGCACAAACCATGTTTACGTTTCAGCTTGTATAAGGACAAAGTAACTAGCATTTGGCAAGCCGTCATATTTGTTGCTAACTAGGATCGGTTAACATATTTAACAATTTGGGTACATTGTCCGAATAGTTACTTTGCAATACTTTAACTATTCGCACATTGCGCAGACAGCGAAAGTAATAAAATGTAACACAAATGTGAATAATATCCAAAGTATTATGACTAGTGTGTACTTCTATACACAATGTGCGAATAGCATTGTCGTTTAACAATGCTGACAACAACGAAGACAATCAAAATTACTGAAACAAAAACTTTTCGCTACAAGACATCGTGAAAGTTGTATTTGCTTGACAATGAGAATTTTATTCCACATTTTCGTCACTCGTGCTCTAGCCAATACCCACTGACGAGTATTTCGCATGAATATTATATCCAACCAAGTCGTAGTTCATGCACATATTAAAAGAATAACGAATAGCGTGCAGTTGAAAGATGTATGCATTTGAATGTGTTTACCACAGTTTTACATGATATTAGATGCTCGTGTAATACAGAATCTTATTTGAAAGATTTTTTTTACTTCAGATGAGTGAAACGGTATACAATACAGGTTTAAAAGTAATAAAAACGGTACATTTTAATAGCAAAATATCCAGAGCAACATACATGCTGTACCAGTAATGTACACGTGTTTTGGTTATACACAGCATGAAACTCAAACATCTCGTCACCATATATAGTTTTAGATAATAATGCTCTTTCAGCCTAGATATATGTGGATATATTTGTGGATCTATAACATTGAAAAACGTGATATGGTGTATTTATAATGTGTCGTGAGAAGGAGTAGGGGGAAGGGGTTGTCGCACGTATATATATAGATATATGTGTAGGCAGTGGGTTTCTATATACACTTTATATTCCGAGTTAGAATTGAAAGCTCTCTGCCAGATGTGTAGTGGTGCTTATGTCAGGTAACATTATTTCAGTACAAGTAGTACATGCCTTAGTATTTGTTGTTGTCGCTGTATGTATTTATTGATCCATGCGAATATAATCTGCTGTAGATACTACCTTAATAAACACAATATTCACTTTGATGACAACAGTATTCCACTTTTTTCCATTGAACAAAATGGCTAGTGTGTCATTTCACAATATGACGAAATCCGATGCAATAATGCAATAAAGCTTTAAAAGCTTTTGTTAAACTTTATTGATTCAAACTTAAATGGAACGATGTGAAACTGATATTTCAGTAAAATATTTTATCTTATGTTATCCGATCAAAGGGCTTGGTTGGTGAAGCACAAAAGTATATAATTAAAGCGTTCCCCCGAGTAAAAATAAAAGTCTCAAAGGTTCGAAAAGAGACGTCTCACGGTCTCAAATCCTTTGTATTGTGAAGCGTGAGACGTCTCTTTTCGAACCTTTGAGACTTTTATTTTTACTCGGGCCAGGATTCAAAATTCAGATTTTTTTTACTTATGTGAATCGGATGTATTAAGTAAGTAGCTGTAACTGCTTTATAGAAACAGGGTGGTGTCTCCGATATCATGGTAACCGTTTCCCTAGCAGCAGTTCCGATAGCAACCAACTATTCTCACAACTACAATTTCAACAATGGATACAATCTGTACACGCACGGAGAGTTGAAAACCGACACATTTTCTGTTTCTGTGCCTCTAGGACCTTGAGTTATCCTGGACAGTTATGATTTTTCATGTATAATACAGAATAAATTTTACAGTCCTTTGCGTTCGTGCTCACAAAAATCACATAAAATACGACTTTTCCAAATGGTGGATGCTATCCGCCCGTACCGGCGAATAGTCACTACACTTTCAAATTGGTATTTTGAATTTTTGAGCTTATATGTTTTATCTAGAGTTACGGACACAAGAAATCATTTACAAAAAAAATCCACTGAAACAGATGTGTGTTATTTATGAACGTTGGATACAACACGAATCGTATGCTGGTCTGACATCTACTGCGATAATATGCCAGCAATTTCGTGTCACGATTCGTGTTGCATACAACGTTTTATGCAATAAAGAAAATCGAATAAATATCGAAGATATTCGTAGTGTGACGTCAGCGACACGTGGTTTTTCTCGCACTAGAGCGATAAAGTCTCTTGCAAATCATTTATCGCACTAGATACGAAATACGACTAAATTGTAAATTGCATTAATATCGATGAAATTATCAACATCCATTACCATTAAAAATATTTAAATAATTACCACACTGTCTGCGGCCAAATAATTAGCCCCTATCTGTAGCCTATAGTATGGTAGGTTTTATTATTGATTTCTATTTTAAATTTATTTATGCGTAAGCTCATTATGCAGACCTGGTACAATCCAGAGTTTCATATTTAAACGGATTTATCAAGCAATATTCTGGTTCAAAATTCAATTAATAAAGTAACGTTTTGTTGCGTCAAACCCGAGCTTATAGCAATTCCTAGCCAACTGTACTAGTTTGAACTGTACAAACATGGTCCAATAGCAATTTAAAACAAAACCAAAAAAAGCGCTCTACCAAAATATTTTCATCGAAACCACTTTATTAAGATTATCAAAAATCCATTTAATTTATTTCTGTACACAGCGTTTTTCAATACTTATTTTTTTTTTATAAAACCGTAAAAGATTAACATTATCCCACAGGATAATATTTTGTTTTTGCTAATGGACCCTACATTATCGCGTAGAAAATAAATGGTCGATTTGAAGTGTTTTAGTAACAGAAAAAAAAAATGCTGAATGTAAATTTCAAATAAACAAATTCGTTTCGCATTTTTAGAGGACGGGATGGGATATTGTTTCGATGTTTTTGGTGATGCGAATATAAATATCCAATATTTTAAGTGATTAGTAGAGGGCCATTTCGTTACCAGCGTTCTATTGCGATATTTACTCAATTTACTCAGACCGAAATTCGGTTAAATTCGAGATTTAACTCGAAAATATTTTTGAATGAAAACCGTACGGTTTCGCCAAACGGGTCCAATATTCCCTTCCGTAGAATAAATTCAACTTCATTACGGGCAATCATCATAAAAATTGAATATTTGAAGCAACTTCTAGCGGAAGGAAAAGATGCACTTGATGCGATTTATTCTTCATGTATAATAGAGCAGAGCGATTTTCACGTCTTTAACCTTTCGTCAGAATTCATTTACAAAAATCATTTTTATACTAGCTCAAAAACGGAAAAGCAAAATGCTCGAGTTTCGCGTCAGCACGTCACTAAAACCCCTACGAAAAAAAAACATTTTTCGTTCCGGCTAAACAATTTAATTCAACTAATTGGAATCCACTTTAGGTGAGGGCACTACAAATTTGATGAAGGAGATCGAAAACAAATATGTTTTGTTGGTCGTCAAAGTTGAAAAGTGGGTGTGTTTGAAAATTTAAAATGCAGAATTCGAGGGATAGAACACTTACATTTTCATTTTATGGATCTTCAGTACTTTGGAACACAAAAATTAGAGGTCATCCATGAAGTATGTCACGCTACGGGGGTAGAGTGGTTCTGAACAAGCGTGATTGTCTTAACATTTGCGTGACATACTTAAAGAACCATTTTTTGAGTAAATATTACCAGAATCGAAAACACATTTTTACAAAATGTTCCCATACTAGCTGCAGAAAAATGCACACAAAAAGATGGATTGGTTTCATAATTCACGTCAAATATAGATATGGTTGATTTGAATGTGATCGCGAAGTTTGATTCGGTTGAATTAATACTCACAAACTAAAACATAAATTCTTTTACCTCATGTCAATTTGCATTCGCTATTGAAAATGAGAAAAATGTTTTTATTTTTTTGTTGCATGTCGCTTTAAAACCAATAGCAAGTATAATTGAAATAGAAGAACATCGAATATTTGCTTACATTTTTTTGTTTGTTTCCTATGTGCAAACTCGTTTATACATACGGTTTTGATATTGTAAAAATTCCGTTTCCGCTATGCATTTAAATGCGAATACAAATTCATAAAATATTGTTTACAAAACACTCCAGTGTTCTAAAAAGTAAATACAATTTATACAACTTAAAATGGAAATATATATAATGAAAGAACATTTTAAAAATGTAGAATTACGGTGTTACCATGTCGCTGGCTGGTACTTTATATGCACACTGTGGACATATAGAATTTATACGTAAACAAATGGAATATAAAAACGTGAAAAATTTTCCTATTTATATATTCATTTTACAGTCTTCACTATCCGGATTCTCTTGATATTAACAACATCAATTGAAAATTATATCAAATTATACAATGACTATGTATGCTCAGTGCAACTTATAAGCAGCTTAAAGGATTTACTATTTCACAAAAATGTAAATATTAACATTCATTTCTGTTAACACCTGAAAAAATTACAACACTGCTATTGTGTTACCATCATGGAAAGAATTTATGTTCTACTCTCCATGTTGAAAAGCTCTTGTTTAAAAATAATTTATTCACCAGAAAAAAAATGGATAATAACAATAATACATACTTGAAGCGCCATGTGTTATTTTGTGTGTAGTAGACAACATGTTTTACACACCAAAACCTAGGTCCAGCCATAAACACTCAAATTAAATAGTATGCCATGTTTTAATGGATTTATTATTGCAAATTGTCACAGGTGGAGGCGCGGGAGTTGTGCCTCGTAAAATGCGACACCGATATCAATTAGATATCTGTCTAAAAACGTAGTGAATCTTAATTTTTAATGCCACTTGACTACAACAAATTTGTCGAACCATTTAAGTGGAGCTGACAATTTTTTCTTTAGATAATACCAATCTTCGATGAATAAAGTCTTGATTTAGTGTAAGAAATAAGAAGAAATCGATTTCAGTTTAAATCCATTTTTTTCCTTGTAGGTGTCACAAGTGAGTGTCACATTTTTAACGGAAAACATAAACTTAAATCAAACAATTGAAAGATAATGAAACTGTGAGGACACATAGTTTTCAAACGACACATTTTTCGGTTACTGTCGCATCTACGACAGAACTGTTTTAAACACGTTAGATAGGAGTTTGGAGCTGAATGGGCCCAAATCACTTCGAAGAATTTTGATAAATTCAACAGGAGCGTACTGGATTTGTAACTCTCTTTTTTCGCATGAAACTCTTTTCGGTGTTGCCCGCCAAAGTAATCAATAATAAATTGAAATCAAGATAGTGAGTGACAAAAAAAATTGTATAATTTTTACGTTCCGAATCTCATTGCTGTGATTGTAATTGCAATTTCCTGCAACGCTCTGCTTTTTATCATTGTTTGCAATGTGCAATTTCTATTCATGGTCCTGCCAGAAAAAAATTAAGCTAAAAACTTCTGTACACGAAACGGACTTCTCCAACATTACACTTAAATCCACACAAAAAAGTTGTAAACGTTGGAACCTGGAACTAAAATAAATGTGTTCTATATACCTTCTTATATATTCTATATATATATGTTACAGCGCACTGTGCCTATCTCTGATTCATCTCACTTTTATTGTTTTTATATTTATAAACCACATTAACCTTTGTGCCAATCAAAAATTTTCATGTTTAACCTTCACATCACTCCCGACTCACGAAATCTAATTTAAACAAGTCTTACTTTTCACACACTTTTCTTCATTTACTGGAGAAATAAAACAAAAAAAACTTTTCCACCAAAGAACCTATTGTGTGTATATGATGCTGTTCTGCAACTCACACTTTTCTCATCTAAGCACTTAGTGTTGAGGTTAAGGCTTTAAAGAAAATTTAGTCCCATTAAGAAGAAAGGATGAAAAAAAAAGTTTTTATTTTCGTTTTCTCCTGTGAGATGGAAAAAGAAGTTTTAAAAGTTTTATCTGTAAAGAGACGTATATGGACGAATGAATAGATAAAATGGTTTTATGCTGTCTGTTTTTTTAATAAGAAATAAAACAGTTTTCGAGTTTATAAAACAGTAAATACATGCAACGTACAAGCCTCGTGCTTTCTACCTTTCGTTATATTAAGTTTCGTTTGAAAGTTTCTTTATTGCGGAAATGTATGCACACATAAGTACATTGGAATGTTGAATTACTACAGGCAATACGAAAATAGATTGTGAATAGCGTTTCTTTTTGTTGACTTGTTTTCTTGTGAGTCAAGGTGGAAGAATTTTAAAATGAATATTTTGAATACTTTACAATTGATTCCGGCAAAAATTACAGCCGCACAAACCAGTACATTACGACCTTGGTGGACCTTTTACGAGTAGGTTATGATCCAATCAAAACAACAATGTCCAAACAATTATTTTGCTCGGGATATACTACTTAAATAGAAACGAATGCAATTGTCAGTAATGAATTGTTTCAGTGGGGTTCTGACAATCAAGGTATTTGGTACTAGATGTTAGAATGTTAATCAGAGGCGGAGGCGTTATGACATGTCACGTTGCGGGGCAGAAAAGTGAGAATTATATCCTGGAATAGCGAGAAATAATTTAGACGAACCGCTGTATATGCTAAAATTTAAACGAAGGTTTTACAATTTGTTTTCTGAAGATTCATTACAGTTGAATTCAAACAGTTTGTCGGTGGACCACACAGGCCATTGGTTAAAAATCTCTTTTTTGAATCTTAATCCTACTAGATTTATTGCCATCAGTAAAAGGCAGATTAAAACACAAAGGAAGTTCGTTTACGTTTTTTGTATAAAAATGTTTTTTTCTCGAACGTTACTATCTGACTCAGATATATTTTTTTTTAATTACAGTTATCTGCTGCATTTGAATCTCTTGTATTTTTATATACAAATAAAAGCCTGCTTCAAAGAAAATTATTTACCATAGTTGTCTCTGGAATTTACTACCTAACCGGGGCCGAAGCCAATAACTGTTACAATATAAGATCAAAAAGATTTTTCTCTGTAAACCTCGGCATTAAACACCTGTTTCTCAGTTCCATAGAATACGTCTGGAATCTTTAATATCTGTTTTTAGAGTCTTATGTAGTATAAATAACTACTTTTCGTATTTGTTTGATGCCCGTTTATGTCAGTCAATTTGTTATGTGACGAAAAATCAATTCTATCTAGATAGATATCATAAACATCTATGAATATCTGCCACACACTTCCTTTTTTAATTTAATAACTCATGACTTATTATTATCGCAGATAAAATTACAACGAATTAGTCATGTTCTTCCTTGAGTTGATCGTCTTAAAAATGCTCTGCTTCGAATGTCTTGTAAAATTAACGTACTTGAGCGAACATTATTATGGTATGTATGCGCTACGATTCCTACTCGCTTAATTCAAATTTATACGAGTCATAACTTTACTTATACTTTAGTTTTGATAGACACGATATATAAGTCATTATTATATGTGTTCTGTTTGAGATGCATTATTTCCGCAGAGAAGCTTGGTGAATTAAGACTTATACGTTATGTATAGTCCTGATAAGCCATTTTCTTTTAAAATATTTTCATAAAAAAATTTTACTTGCTTTTCTTTAGACTTATAAAACTGTCAAAGTGAATATTCATTAGGTGCAACCGTGATAGTATTATACATCCATTCAAGATAATGCAAACGTTCCTCAAATATGTATCGTATACAATGCATAAAACTGTAACGGAGTCTAGTGAGACTAATAATGTTCCAGTTATTAAGCGCAGATAAATGAAGATGATTCTGAAAATAATCCACTTCTTCTATACCGACATATGACTACAATGTATACTAACACACAAAGTTTTAGAAACTCTTATATGAAATGTCTTTAGTATTCATTTTAACTTTTTTGTTTGTAACTAAGGTAAGTTGCTGGCAGAGTGAATTAAATTGTGGTGTTGTAATGCGAAATATAAAATTTCTTTTAGAATATGGCGTTTTTAATTTTCGATAAAGCTAAAAAAAGAACTAAAATAAGCCAGCTTTGAAGTTAAAAAGAAAGTTTTTATTTGTTCGAAAAGTCATTTTCAATTCAGCAGTATTTTCTGACTTAAATTGTTTAGTTTGATTAGTTTCAGCAAATTTCCGGCAGATTGGGCAGGCCTCGTACGCTACTCCTTACTTTCGTAGTTTTTTTTTCTTCAAATATCTCCCTAAACCTCCCTATTTTGGTTTTCGGTTACTTTTCGGTTAATATTTTTTGATTTATTAGGTCAGAATAAGTTCATATAATTTGAGTTTGGTCTTGGCAGTATATTATACCAAAAGAAAGGTACCTTGTGGATTATAATAAAATCATTTCGTTGCCAAGATTTAGAATTTCAAGTTCCAATACCACTTGTATTGTTGACGTTGCAACATTTCCACTCCCTGATATAAATATTCTTGCCTAGCCTCCAACTCGTTTAGACAAGATCGAAATTTTAAAAGAATTAATTAATGTGGCTATACAGTGGGAGTAAGCATACTGACCGTCTCCTACGCAATTTTTTTTTTCGTGGTAAGCCATGTGAAGTAAAGCTATACACTCAGCCTCAATTGGAACCAATTAAGAGCGTACAATGGTGAGCTGTGGACATAAACAAATACTATGGCGCCACCACTTTTAATTCAAATGAAATCTCATTGTCTTCAATAACAAAAGAATTGTGAACATCGAAGACGGCCACCATAGAAAACTGTACAAACAATGATGGCCGCCGTGGTAGAGATTTTCCGCGTGGTAGATTTTTTTTTTGACTTTACTTAATTTCGTTCAAACAAAAAGGAATTTTAATAAAAGGAAAAACAATATTTTTCGGGTAGTCAGCGACATACAAGGAAGCGATTTTGATATAGCAACTTATGTGATTATTCTCGATGTATCTGCGAAAAATGTATCGGCTAAAGTGGATTTTTTTTGGCCATTGCACACTGTTTTAATTGTGAAACAATAATTTGTGAAAATCAGTAATTTTTATAAATGCGAAAACACATTTCTGTAAAGTTAACGCGTTAATGCCACTTTTTGCTGTATTTCATCCTCTTGAATGCTGAGAAATGTGTCCTAAACATGCCCTATTTTTCGAGCAAATTTTGGTTCATGTCGAACCCATTGTAGCCCTCTTAATTCAATCAAAGATTGTTTATTGCAAATCTCACCCCAAATGCATACTTCTATTGAGCTATGATTCAGCTATATAACATAAAAGGATGTAGCCACTGCGAGGGCCGACTGGCGAGGCCACTGGCGAAATGAACGGTATTACCGGACGCAAGCTTATCCATCCAAATACACAATGAGGGCATGCACTATTTTGAGTGGAGGCCTGAATTGGGGTTCTTTATGCGTCCACAAATTGTATATTGTGTCGTTCTCTTTTTCTGCCTTTATCTCAAATTTTGGTAATAAAACTGAAGACAATTTCTTCGTCATCTGGAAAGAAACTGGTTACCATGACAGTTTCCAAATTACACTTTTCGTAAAAGAACAAACATTATTTCCATTGAGTGCCTGTGTGCCAAATGTTGCAAGCGACCAGCATAAACACGTTTCGACACAACTGTAGCCTGGTAAATGGAACCCAAATTGATTCAGAAAGCAGCAAATCATGCTCTCCAAACTCGTCAGACCCCGTTGTCACAATCTACATCCATTACTCCATTCAACCAACATATTTTATAATTATCTACCGAAGTAACAACACTCATCTATTTCGTGAAATTCTTTCTTTAATTTTCCTCCATTTTTTTTTGGGTTTTTTTTCCTTCCATATTATACAAATGTGTTTATCAAAATGTTTCACTCATGGGCAACAATGAATCCATGTACCATAAGAATACGTGACATTTCGAAGGCGAGTTGTAACCCCGGTGACAATAATTAAGACTCTGGGTGTATTTTTTATGTATAATGTTACATTGCACCATATAATATCCATTCCAAAAATTTGGAAGTTCCAGTACAGGTGACGGCGTTGATGTAATACACCAAACGAGAAAAATGTTTTTATGGAAGAACGTATGAAAGGAAAATGGAGTAGCAGCATTATACACAGCGATGAGAATGATGGGCGACATACAATTTCACAGTTAATTTTGATACTTTATAGGATATGGAGTGTTTTAATGCCACATCATCAATAACATATGTAACATTTGTTTAGCATGTTATTCGATTGCAATTACAGAAAAATTTGTAATTGTGTTTTGTCTTACATTGTCTCGGTTTAATGTATATTGTTAATAAGATTTACACCTCAGACGCATCCTCATTGATTTGTTCGTTAGTGAGTAATAAATTGTACGCATCTGACAATATGACGATACTCTTCTTTGATTGGCGCTTGAACCTTCAACGTAAAGACTAACTGGTACAAACAGTGATAGTATGTATGAAACTGATGTGAAAATTCAAGTGAAACCAATGCAAAACTTTATGAAGCTTTCTAATAGTAGCTGCAACAACAAAAAATGATTCATGGAAAATGCTTCGAAGCAGTTTGAAATATAAATCCATTTTCCGGTCAGCGGATCGTACATTACCAATTCAACCAGTCAAGGAGTTTAAACCAAACAATAGAATGATGACGCTAACGATGGTCAACGCACAAGCAATGGACTGTTCAAAAGTGAAACACGCAACCTTACCGTGAACTTGCCGCTTCACTGAGACATTAATTTCAATTGCTGTCGGCAGCATTCAACACAAAATGAGATGCACATAGTACATACATTTTTCACTGATGGTGCAGCAGTCCTAAACTATATACACTACTCTAGTTTGAAATAAATACAAGTCGAAAAGGAAAATGAACCCATTTTGTTGGTGTAATTAGTGTAACGGAACCGATTATATCTTAATAAAATGCTGAAGAGTTAACTTAAATTGGATTTTATGTGGGTGAACACGTTTGTATTATCGTGTATGTAAAGTAGAGAGCGGCTTCTATAGGCCTCAACATTATATATGTTCTGTCAGATCTCATATTGTTAAGTAACATACAATCGGTATCGGGTGTTTGTATGATATTTTGTTTTTCTTCCCACATTAAATATATAAGATACTAACAGGAACCAGATAAGTGTTTTAATATAAGAACAAATGAGCAATTTCAATGAACTTTTGTTCTCCATTTGTGGTGTATCACTTTAGCTTTGGTTTATTGGGAGTTTTGTAGTTTTCAAACATAATGATCTCAGATAATGATATTGTTTGTTTACGAAAGTTACTAACAGTCAGGAGAGAGTAGTTAGGAGTAGTCGTTTCTAAGTTTTATCTATTCTTGAAAGCAGTTTGTTGCGCCCCCAATCTTTACTCAATAATGTCAGATAGATAGCAGTCTGTCTATATTCTTCTTTCTTTTTCGCGGATTGTATGAACTATTTTTAATTCGACTGTAAGCGACCGAACTTATTGTCAAAAATTATGGAAGATGGAGAGGATAATTAAGATTGATAGTGACACTTTGTAGGTGTGCTAATCGTTGAACAACAACCAACAAGTCAATTTTCTTTGTGAATTCTTTTAAAGAATGTGCTAATCCTGTAGACCTAATGTCGGAGTCTCAATTTATTGATATGAAAAGCTGGCTTTGAGCAAAATGATCATTCAATTTTTCAATTTAAACTAACGCAAGTTGTATTTTTGTCGGGGTTTTTATTGTGTTTTTCTACTTTTCGTTCCAGCCATGTTTTCATCGTGAGTGGCGACTATATTCTTCGGTTTCCCGTTGAGCCATATAAACGTTTATTTAATAATTTGTTTGTTTCTGAGCGAGTTTAAATAGTTTTAAAATACTTGTCCAGTCCATAAGGCGATCGATAAAAATATTTTTTATCGATCAGATGAGAATGATGTTGGGGGTACTACCATGCCATGCCAAGTAGCGTTTTTAAAATAATTTGAAGACTCCGAGCTTGTCTTCTTTTCATCGAATATCGGTTTCATATATTGAAATTTTCTCACAGTGCAGAGAATAAATACCAACTATGAAATCAACAATCCTAGAGGGGAAGTTGTGCATAGTGTTCGAGGTCTGGAATGTCTACATTGTACCTACAAACTTATGTATTGGACAATTCTGTTCGGCACTTCGCCGTTTTCCAGAAAATAAACCGTGAATTTGAGTCGGATAATGAATGGTTTTAAATCACACCTGTCAATTCATTTTATGTGCCGTGGTAACAAGAAAGTCATTAATGATCTCCAGGAAAAATTGTTACCATTTTTGTTAATCGCATGTAAAAATACGATTTAGAATCTTTGGTATATCTGAATATTTTGTGTTTTGTGTAACAATTTAGTCCGTATAATTATATACGGGTTGCATGTACCATTATTAAACTTTGTAAATTTCTATTAAAAAAACACGGAAAATTTTCGTTATACGCGGACTGTTGAATTAGTCACAGTCAGATTCTTTAGGCTATTTAAGATATTGGAACTTCATGGTGGCCCATAATGGTACGAATCTGTTAACAACAACACCCCCAGCGAGTCCCCCCTGCAACAAAAACTAACTGTTATCGGAATAGTCTATAGCTACATTTAAAACATGTGTAAAATTGCTGCACCGCAATATTGGAGGTATTAATCATCAAGATAAATACTAATCATATCCCAAATGATGAATAAACCAATTTATAATTTATATTGGTAATTTACCGACATCGTCCAAGATCAAGATTTATCATCATTAATTATAATTACCACAGAATAGTTCTGTCGATATTTATTAATATCTGTTTGAAATGCCAAAATTTTATCGTAATATCTGTGGTCATCGCATTCATGGAAATAATATGGCATTCAAATCAAATTGATACGGTGACAACACTGGATGCGATGTCGGAGGGTCATTATTATGTTTAATTGAACTTTATGTTCAAATCGTTACAACCATTGCGCTAATATGCAGGACATAGATAACTAATTTAATTAGTCTCGTAGAAGAATCATTTGTTTCAATCAGAGAAAAAAAATTGTTGAAATTATCGACATCATTTGTCATAAGTCAATACGAACAATCCTCCTAATCGTCATTGAAACGGAAATCGTAGCCAATAATCACTGTTAATTTACCATAGCAGTAATAATCTTGATAATGTGCCTCTGTGTGGCGTGCTATATGTGGCGCAAAATTATAGTTTATTGTATCGAAAACTTATCTATATAGATTTGTTGTATGTTAACAGGTAATGACATGTCTCAAAGGCAGTACCCCGACAAAGTCAAGAAATTAAATTTATTTCAATGATACAATTTTTTTTAAGCGAACATTTTCATTGTTTTTGATTAATTTTCATTTTATGGAAAATAAATCGTTCTTGCATATTTTTTGCACCTTTCGTCTCTTACATTTTCAGCACAAAGAATAAACCCTGTCACAGAAAAAAATCATTTTTTAATTCAACCATTAAAGAACTCATTAAAGACAAAAGCAAAAAAAAAAGAAAATTAATTTTCATGAAAATAATAAATAGCAGTTTTCGCTTGTCTGGCATTCTTTTTTTCTTCTCTTCTTGGCTTTGCTTGCTTGTATATCAAAAAAGCTGATACCTTATGGATGCTTAAGCTGCTGTTGGATCTTAATGGAGGTGTATGTTTTATCGTGCTCAATCGTTAATATAAAGGTACAAGACAAATAATCAAAATTCTCGAAGTTTATGAAATAAATAATCATTTTTGCCGAGGCTAACGCACAGTCTTAAACATTTTTTTAATGTCAGTGGAGATTAGTAAGCTGAATGTATAACACGGTATAGCCTGCGTGTAAAGATGTTTTTTTTGTTTAGACAAAAATTTTGCAGCAAACTTCAGTGTAACACTACATGAATAATCAGAACTCTCCGTGCATTTAAAATTATTTCTACTCTTCACGTGGCAAAGTAGGAGAATGAAAATAATTAAGGAAAAAAAAATACGTTCTCCTCCGCCAGCTTCACGGATGTATTTGGCAGATATATATTTTCGTTGCAGCTGTTGAAAAACAACATTCTTAGTATTATTTTCATTTTCCATCCAACTGAAAACATATACAAAGTAGAAAATGTTCAACACTTAAATATACAGAAAAAACCCTTTTTTCCACTTTCCATAAATCCCCGTTTTATAATTTATTTTGTTGAACATTACTTCTTCATTTTTTTATTATTTTTTTCTCTCTTCTCGTTTTTTTTTCTTTCTTCTTCTCACTGGCTTAGGCGGTTAATTACTATTTTCTCACCATTCGTATTGTTTGCAAACACCATTTCCATTTCCATAATGTACATTCTTTTGATTAACAACCTTTTTCCAAATGACTTCGGCGTCTGTCGATGAGCTCACAAATGTGTACTCGGTTAGGTACGTATTTTATTTATTGAATAACGGTGGCAGATGTAGTGGGTAACAAACATAAAAACCGAGCCATCTTATCGGTGTAATCTTGTAAAGAAGCAAAAAAAAAAAGAACGAACGAATACCGTCTATTTAATATGAATTTGAAGGAATCCAATTCAACGAAATAAGATTGTGATTTCTTCGTCTTTCTTCTCGTTTTTTCTTGTTCGTTGGTTGGTTGCGATCACTTGTGTGCTTAGGGGTCGAGGCTAATGCCGTGGTAGATGGGGATTTCTAAGGCACAGACACTATGGTAACAGTGAACGCAGTTCTCGGTATTTGACTTACATTGGGTTTTGCGGCGCCCAGGGAATGACAAACACCTATTCTTCATAGAGAAATTCGTGTTGTCATCGCAGTTGCGCAAGTATATGTTAATTATTATCTTATAAAGAGAATGTTTCTTTTTTTCGCTTTCTTTATTTTTATTTTTAATTCGTTGGGTGGTTTGAAGTGCTTCGTAAGAACGTTCAAATTTTAGCGAGATTTTCTTTTTTTAATGATAAAAAAATTAAGTTGTTACGTTTGGTAGCTTGGTTTCTAAGATTCAGTACGTTTCAGATTGAGAAGAAGAAGAATAAATGAGGGAAACGACGACTTACGATTGGAACATTGTCGATCTCATTCTTGGTTATTGCCAGTTATTCACAATGAATTTTTTCAGTAAATAAAACATACATTAGGCCCTAAATATGTGTGGGTGTAGCCGTAGCGTCTGCATTTTCATTTTTTTGGACTGATTTCTATATATTTTTTGATTCTCTGAGCTTTGATGGTGTGAGACTAACCTTTCGTCTTATTTCATTTATGCTTTAAAAGAATCTGTCATCAGTTCTTGTTCAATAAAAAAAAAAAACATAATTTGAAGTTAACATGCGTAACCGATAGTGTTTGAATGCAGGCCACCTTACGATTCAACATACATAAAAACACACACACCGCGACATTTCTTTTTTTAAAAAAAAGAATTAATCGAAATTATCAGGCCTTTCATTTTCCGATTTCTGAATTTCATCCTCTTTTCTTATCATTTTTATCATTTCGAACCCTTTTTACTAAATCATAGATACTTTCAATACACCAATTATTTTCTCTAGCTACAGTTACCGAAGCATATCAGATTTCCTTTGTCTCGTTTCCCGTTTTATCGAGCTGTGTAGTTTCATCCCAACCAATCAAAACTATATCTATTTGTAAAGCCATTTCATCCTACAGTCAATTACATGTAAAAAAGCTATCTATCAGGATATATTTCTATAAAATTCACATCTGTTTGGAATACCGAATATAGCGGATTCGATTAATATTCCCTGGATTGGTTATACACTATTTATGTATTCCTTTGTGTATAAAATTTCTTGCAGGCATATCTACATAATTATTCAATTTATACGTATAACTCTCTCCACATACAATATTATGTGGTAAGACTAAAGAATTTTGTTGGAACCAATTAGAAAGTTTAAGCATTTCTGGGAAAATATATTTGAACTCATGAGTTGGACGAAATAGCTGCAAGAATAGGATATTGCATTATACCGGATGGTATTTCAATAATCAATTCAAATTAGAATACTATTCACAAGATTCTCCGTCCGAATTATGATAATATGAAGAGGAGTCAGACAGCTTTGAAACAATCAGTGAAGAGTAAGCAGCAAAGTTAATGGCATATGCTAACCAAATCGCAAATAGAACAGGGAACTGCACATCTAAAATTGGGTGTTTTCATATTTTATTGGGGATGTTGAAGTTAGCGAATACATATAAATTTACGCATTGCAATGCAGCACAGTTTTTCAATGAATTTAGAATAGATATTCCATGCCGTAGGATGGTGGGCAACAATTGCAATGAAAATTTTTATCCGGAACGTTTCCAATATTGTAATACTTCTCATGCATAGTTCTGCAATAGCTGAGTCGCTGATCAGAAATGCCAGTTGATTTGGGCTAGAATGCTTATCAATATAAAACAATGCCTCTAAATCCGCTAGGATTGCTTTTTTAATGTCCGCTTATGAAACGTAAATTACTTGATTGAAGTTGACATCCTGACGTTTTACTTGTGTGGTGTAAACGGCTTACATCGAGCGAATGCTCATTCTCGTTTCCAGAAATGTTTACTAGGTCCACTGGCACGAAATTGTCCGGTTAACGGACATTAAATTTTATTTTTTTTGATCCGTGTAGAATTCACAGCAAATTACGGTGGTGTCTTAGCGTTGACACATGCCATTGTCATTTAGTTATCAATTGTTAGTAGCATTCCTACCGTATTTCCACTTTAGGGAATGGTGCGAATATGAAGCCAATTTCTACACAAAAGAGCTAACATTCGAATACGTTCGCCCATCGTATGCAGATAACATCGTTACATCCAAAACAGCACGAACACCAACACGATACCAATTTTATGTTTTATCTATATCTAAATCGCAGATTGTAATATGGAAGAGTGTATATACACTCAATGTTATCCACCTTTAAATTAAAAATTCGAAATACCAACCCCCTTTTCGTTTAAAATGCACAACTTTCATCTGTGGTTTGATATGAAAATGAAAATAATTCAGACCGTAAAACTAAACGCTACCATGCATAAGTGTGACTATTAATAAAATTAATGAAAAATCACATTTGCATCACAAAACAGTTTCATTGTTCCATTGATGAAAATTTCTTTTCAAGGGTAAGACTTCCGGCCACTCATATATACTATATGTTTAAGCTTTGCCGCACACAGTGCAAGTTGATACAATCTACATTTCACTAATTTTTTATTGAAAATGAATGAAAGTATGTGAGATATATTTTAGTTGATAAAAATTCGAGAATAAATCCAATTTAGTACATGTCACTTCCGATGTCTTTTTAAGGCATATTAGAATTTTACCAAACCCCACCACATATAATATGGAAAAAAATTCAGTTTCCTCTGGAATGAGTTCAATCACAGTCCGTACTGTAAAAGTCACAAGATTCGCAAAAAAATACGCGAGGTAAATTGAATTTATCAGCTAATGATAGCATGCCTCGTACGAAACGTCATAAGAAATTGCCAAAATTTTCGTGTAAAACATTTTAGTGGGCAATGAATAATAATCGCAATCGACATTAAAGTTCTTCTGCAGAATTGTTGTATGCAAATAAAATTGAACGTCATCTTTCGAAATTTTATTCACTTTGTGGCGTTTAACATGCCTTCTCCGCATTGCTTCAACTGCTCACTTCCTAGAATTTGTGCCATTTATTTTTAATATTCGTTTCATACGGTAAATGACATCAGGGAACAAACAGAGAGCTTTAGGCAAAGTAAGAAATGTGATCTATTTAATTGAAAGTGTCACAAGTCGAGAAATTTAATTTCGCGAGAAAATGCATAACTTCTCATGTTTAACCAAGTGCCCGCAGCTTCCGACACCACACACACTCACAGCAAACACATAGCTCCTGTCTATTGTATTATGTCCTTTGTTCTGGGTGGGACCCATACGATTTTTAATCTCAATCAATTTAACTATTGCCCTCGGGGAATTTCTGTGCTTCAATAATTTATACTACTCCGCCTCCACTTTGATGAATTATTGCAGAAACTTTATGGAAAAAAAATGTTTACAAATATCCTAATGGGAATGCAAATTCTCTGTGCTTGCGTGCCAGTAAAGGAGTTGAAAAAAGAAAAGGGAAAATATGTGAAATTGTTTGCATCATGGCATACTTTTGGGTTTATGAGATAACCGAACTTTTAGTGCGTTACGTCAAGCATGAGAATTTCTGCTTCGGGATTGAAAATTGAAATATCGTAATCGCCATAGAACGTGGCCGTATTCTTTATGAATTCGGAAATAACACGCAGGCTCTAATCGCTATAAAAATGTTCCTTTTTTTACATTAATCATTGTTGTCTGGTGATTTATACTGCATCCATTTGAAGGGCGACCTTGTGAAAACTTGAATGGCTGTGTTAATGTTGCCGGTTTCACTTAAACATATTTTAATGTGAAATGAACGCCACGGTACATGACATAGATTTTAGTAATTACACGCAATTACGAATGATGTTGAAAAAAAACACGAATACAATTGAAATTACCAAGAATTTAGCATTATTCGCTTGGATATTATACAACTTAAATTTGCAACAAAAATGTTCATTCTACATACGCGTAACACCAGATGTGCCAAATTAGTGACACCATTTTATTTCACTAAATATGTATAAAGCTAGCTTCCACTGAATGCGATGCAGTAAGAACCATTTCCGTTGAAAATTGTGTCATTAGCAGAAATTTAGCACAACGCTTAAAAACAAGCTGATGGTTTGTTCATCGTATCGCCAGTGTCTCTTTGCATCAAAAAATATTGACACGAATTTTCATGTTATACTTTACATATTGTGTATATATTATACCTCGGGAAAGAGCACCCTTAAAACCATACAAAACACACAAACAAAGGTCTGGGTGTGTATCACTTTCATTGTCAAACAGCACTACCGGTTGGATGTTATATTGTGCGCGTGGTATTTGAATGAAGAGTTATATATCCAGACTCAAAAACATACATAAAGAAGAAATACGGCTTGCCTGTCAGTTTTTGATACACGAGGTGCTCGTTCCCATACTGTATGATATCTATAAATGTGTGTGGAATAAACGGTAATTAAGCTGAATGTTATTATATAACACACAATATCATTTTGAATGTAATTTCATTGTACTCACGCTCTCTGCTCAGTCAACATAAAGAAAATTGTGGATTTTTTTTGTTTATACATCAGCGACAAGATTTCTCTGTCTCTGCGCTAAGGTTTCTTCATAATTAACACATCTTCGTTAGATGTCAATAAGCGAGACAGGTTACATTCATATAAAGGTTGGGGGATCAACGTTGTTAATCTCGTGGTTAGCAAAGTGTTGTCCGAAAATGAATATTGTATTTAGGATGTGGTTTGTTTGCAACTAAGTAAATTTAAATTGTGATTTTATGTTAAATTAGATTCACTGATTCCTTATAAGATAGTGTGCCATAACGAAATCATGACCTTTTTCTCG